>NW_027411644.1:283075500-283613000 GCF_047663935.1 Musca autumnalis | reverse complement strand
TTAGTCACATTATCGAACCGAAATAGTATTAAAACATTCCCACAGAAAATGATCGGTACAGCTCTAAGTTTTGATGGACGGCACCGCCCGATTTTTTGTGTTTTTATCCCTCAGCAGTTATGCTTTCATACGGGCAATATGTGCCTCATCGAAATAATGGTTTTAGACCCCAAGTATGTTTGGACGAAATGTGTTTCAGACAATATGGAGTTGATTTAGCCATGTCCGTCCGTCTGTCTGGATGGTGCGCACGATAACTCTCGAACGGACCTGCCGATTCGGTCCAAAATTTGGCTTTCGTAATATTTTGTCCAAACTTAGTTCAAGTTCAAAGATGGATTATATCGGTCCACTCCTTCCGGTACCTCCCCCACAAAAGTTCGAAAATGTTCGGAAAGTTTGTGCGCACGATAACTCTTGAAGGGAGTAACCGATTTGGCCCACACTTTGTACATCGTGAAAGTTCCACCAGACTTAGATGAAGTTTAAATATGGACTCAATCGGTCCACTCCTTCGGGTACCTCCCACACAAAATTTCGGAAAAGTTCAGTTTAGGACCTGCTCTCGAATCGCTTTGATTTTTGTTGTAACAACTTGTATTCGCTGTCCCACATACGACGGTATAAGTTTCATAAGGGGCTAGTCCATACTTGTTCAGAAAATATCCGGAAAGGTGCAAAAAACCCCTATGACACCGTGTGTAGTGGTTGGAGCGCAAGATAAATCTCGAACGGATCTGCCAATTCGGTCAAAAATTTGGCCTTCGTAATATTTTGTTTAAACATAGTTTAAGTTCGAAGATAAACCATGTCGGTCCACTCCTTTCTGTACCTCCCTCACAAAAATTCAAAAATCTTCGGAAAAAATATGCGCACGATAACTCTTGAAGAGAGTGACTGATGTAATCCATACTCTGCACATCCTAATATATCTACCAGATATAGATCAGGTTCGAATATAGACTATATTTGCTCTCGAATCACTTTGATTTTTGTTGAAGCGATTTGCATTCGCTACCTCCATTACGACGGTAAAAGTTTTTTCAGGGCAGGTCCATATTTCTTGGGAAAACATCCCGAAAGGTGTAAAAACCTCAAAATTTCTTATAAAAACCTTGATTTTTCTGCAATAAAATGATTTTTCCGCGAACAAGTCTGCCGTTTAAAGGTTTGGACATGTGCTCCACATTTAGAGGAAGATAATCTGATATGAAAACATCCGCTATTTTAATACACCGAGGGAAATTTTAGCACATTTTTCAAATTGAACACACCCTTTGGACTTGCATTTTATATGTGTTCTTATTTCGGCGTTCGCGACTGTTTTCAATAGTGTTATGTTCCAATAAATGGACCAGGTTATGCTCTCCATACCGGATTTTACGAATTAGTCGTTTTTTTTAATGAACTAGCATATGTAAAAGCCCCTTTTTCGCGGGAAAACACAGTCATGGAAATTGAGGTTTTAGGTTGCGTAAGTTGCTTTTAAAAAGTACTCCTAATATTTTGTCAAAATTTAGTTTAACTTCTAAAATGGCCCATATCGGTCCTCCCTAAGGGTACCTCCCCCACAAAAGTTCAACATTCGTGTTAATTCCTAATCCACATTTTTGTCGGCAAGTTCAAATGTTGGAAAATGGCCACAAAATTCTGAAAAGACGCTAAATACATTCTATCTGTCCGTAGATGAAAGTTTCAATTCACATTGGCTGAGGGTATACCTCTGTCGGGAAAGCCGACTGACACTTTTTTACTTGTTTAAGCAGAAATGGCTGCAATTTTGTTCCAATATTATTTATGGTAGAGGGTGTAAAAAGTTCAGCTCGGGTATAAAAGCTTCAGCTTTTTTGTCTCATACCATAATGTTATTTCTTATTAAAATTATAGATCTGTTCAAAGGACATTTAGGCCCAGCATTGCTGTTATTGTTTTTTGTACAGTTATAGGCGGAATGTATTTAGCTGTTCGCAAAACCGATTGATTCTGATGGTTTTAGATAAACATCAAATATGGTCCTTTAAACTGTATTTTATGATATTTAATTAACCAAGGTTTCAATAATATTTGAGCATTTCTTGTACATATACTAACGGCAGACTTTTGGTCCTTCGACCAGCATTTCATAATTAATGCCTTGCTCTAAATTACCCAAGGTTTCCCAAAATATACCTCCTTTTTATATACATTTTTCTAACGATTATTTATTGTTTTCTTTTGCAAACGCTAAGCTCTTTGTATTCTGGTCATATTTATGGCACCTTGCAGTTTCTCTTTCGTATAAAGGATTTTCAAGCTTTAATTTTCAGAACGCTAAGTCGTTTGTAGCTGCTATTGTCCTTTCTCCTTTGACCAAACACAAATGGTGTTTTTTCCATGTTTGTTGTTATTCTTTGTCGCAAGTGAAATTGCAAACATGTTTATGTGTGTCCGTATGTGAGTTTTGCCTAAGCAATTTATACAAAGCAAAGTAAAGCACAGAAAAAGAGAAATGATATATGTGTGAACAATGTCCAATGTCTGTCTACTGGCCCCCATAACTATGGGTCGCCGCTGCTTAGCATTCGCAGGCCACAACAGCACCACTCACGCACACACAAAATAATTATGGCATTTAATATGTTATTGTTTTTTCCAGAGCGAGCGAGGAGTGTGTGGGCAAAACGTTTTGTGACAGTCCAGTTTTAGACGGAAGATGGAAAGACAGAAGAAAGAAGTGACCGGGAAAAATGAATGTCAATGGAAAATAATGAATGCATAAAGCCACTGACTAAGTAAGAATGGCAGGCAGGCAGTAATGTTTGTCTGTCTGCCCCATCATGGATGGCACGGTCTGGAGTTAATGCGTATCATATACATATATGACTGTGCTTAGAGGATACAGCGTGAAATGATGGATATTCATTAATGCTTGTCTAATTTGTTGGGCCGCAATAATATGTTGCCAATGTTAATGTGTCATAGAACGAGAGTGAGTGTGTGTTTGTGGACAACAACACATAAATGTTGTTCTAATATGCCATAATCCTCATATTGAAAATCTTTTTGTATTGCTTGTATTAACTGTGTGGGGGTTTGGTGGCAGGATTCACATAATACCCAGAAACATTCATTGTTAAGTAGTAACTGTCACTAAAGACAGCCGAAGAATGTGTCCCCCCGCTCTCGCTCTATTCCATAATCAATACTGCCTCTAAGGATAACCTGACATTCGTGGCATATTCATGCATTCATCCACAAAAACATATGTGTCAGCCGCATAGTTTTAGTTTGTTTGTCTGTCCCGCCCATATTCCTGTTTCTTTTTGTCTATCTTTACATAGCTTATTAATTAGGGCTTGTCATGTTTTTCTTCTCCCTCCCCCGCTCGGTCACCATTACAAGAAAAACTATCAACAGGGCCACAAATCCACAAAACAATTTGGTTTTGTTTAACAACTTTTGTTTGTCATTTGTTTTTGGCAAGTCTGCTCGTCAGCCGTTCAGCCGGCCGGCGAAAGTGAAATAGAAGGAAAATCTTTAGCCAAATTATAATCCAAAAAGTATGTGAAAATGTATTTGTAATTTTGTTATATTTCCTTGGTTTTGTTGGGGGAGGTAGGGTGGTATGTGTTGCTTGGAGAAGTAACATACCCTGCCAACATTTGCTATCTGTTTATTGTCCAATGAGTCACTTCAATTAGATTGCACAAACGAATGCGATAGTCGCATTCTTATCCAAAAAGATAAAGCTCTCGGGAAGAACTGTTCCACTCATTAGATACTTTTTTGAGTGTCTAATTGGACACTTCAGAAAGTTGTTAAAACGATAATATCGGTGGAGCAATGGTAAGCATGATCGCTTTGCAATCTGAATGCCCGGGTTCGATTCCCAGGCCAGTCGACATTTTTTTAATGACAAATCTTTTTTTTAACTATAAAACATTAATATAGCTAAAAACTTGATAAAAATAATAATAAATAAAAAGAACAACATTTTATTTTGATTTTCTTTTTAACTTAATTTAATTCCTTTTTATTTTATTTTTTTATTGTTGTTGTTGTGTCGTTAATCCTTTGTTTGGGTTATTTTTGACTTTTTGGTTTTTTATTATTTAATTTAATTCATTATTTATATTTTTATAATTGTTTCAGGAATTGTCGCTTATATTAATTTTGTTATTTGAAAAATGTGATGTCGCCTGACCTGGTAATCGAACCCCGGACATTCACATTGCAAAGCGAGCATGCTTACCATTGCACCACCTGCGTATATAACCATATGTGTACAAATGTCTTATTTATTCAACTTACAACAATTCTAAAAATAAATGTAAGCTGTCTAATTTGTATCCAAATAAAGGATGGAAAATAGATATGTCTATCTAATTTCCATCCTTCATTGGGACATAAATGAGATAGCTTACATTTATTTTTAGATACATATGTTATTGTTGTTATTTACCTATCGTATTCTTTCCTAAATGGTGACTGGATACGATACAAATGGGATAACAATGCAATTGTTATTGTATATTAGACAAATGTCGCATTTTTACAGAAAATTAGACACCAAAAAGATCCTCATTTATAAAATTAGATAAAACTCACTTCCAATTGCTGGCAGGGTAATATGTAATAAGTATTTGCCAAGGAAAGTGTATGCATATTCATGGGTGTGTGTGCGAAGTTTTGTGTGCAACTGTTTCTATTTTGTCAAAATGTTTTGTTCAATTAAGCGAATTTTTTGTCAGCGTATTGTTGTTATTTGGACGTATATTTGTTAACAGTTCACACTTATTTATTTAATCCACACATCAGGGATGGGAAACATTTATTTTCGAACTTCTTTTGTTTCATTTAGAATCCACATATAGAAAAACAACATGATACGAAGGCTACTAGATAAGTTTTTGACCTAATAATTATCATCCAAAATAGTTTTATCGAAAGGGACGAAAACGCTATTGAAGGAAGCGAGTTAGAATTTCGAAATCCTCTACGAAAATAATCCTCATTCGATTTGACTGACGACATGTCATATCATAAATAAGCTAAAACAAAAGTTAACAAAGATATAACGCTAATTTCAGATGCCTTACAGGGTCTTCAGCAGAAACTTCATCACGCAATAACTCATAAGTTCGACTTACGGCGGATCTATCCTTCGGGATTCTTAATATACTCACCAAGGGCTTTCATCCTCAAAAAGAAATATATCTGCCCCAAATTTTCACCTCCATTCTGTGTCACAGTCTTATTTTTCAAAGTATTCTCCAGCATGATTAATACATAGAGAAAAACAACATCATACGAAGGCTACTAGATCAGTGTCTGACCTAATAATTATCATCAAAAATTGTTTTATTATTTTTCAAAGTATTCTCCAGCATAATTTATACACTATTTCATGCGCTCAAACCTATTGTCGAAGCACTTTTTCCACTCCGATTGAGGCACCTCCAAAACATGGCTGTGCGGTGGATGACCTATCGTTTTTTCGACCGGCAAACAAATTGTGGTGTACCATTCAGAATTTACCGTCCTACTTTGTTAAAACGGAACAGTCGCCACATGCCCAGTTTAGCATAAGAAACAGTCGACAATTTGCTTCGAAATGCGTCACCTGTAACGATCTTATAAAAGAAGTCTTTCGAAGCACCGCGGTACAAGAACTACAATCCTAAAGAACCTGAAGAATATCTAAGTCCACAGATAACCTGAAAGTCTTCTTCTACACATTTTTCAAATGCAATTCGAAAATTCCATTTGTAATTCGAATTAATTAATTCGAAATTTTCAATTTGTATTTCGAATTATTCCGTTTGTAATTCAAATTGCTCCATTTGAAGTTCAAATTGTTCCATTTTTTCTTTTCGAAGAAGATTATCTAAATCCACAGATAACCTTAAAGTCTTCTTCTACACATTTTTCAAATGCAATTCGAAAATTCCATTTGTAATTCGAATTAATTAATTCGAAATTTTCAATTTGTAAGTCGAATTATTCCATTTGTAATTCGAATTCTATTTGAAATTCAAATTATTCCATTTGAAATTCAAAGTGTTCAATTTTTTCATTTCGAATTACAAATGGAATAATTCGAATTACAAATTGAGTGTAACGAGTTACAAATAGAATTCCCGAATTACAAGTAAAATCTTTCGAATTACATCTGAAAAAGGTGTAGACTATTATTTTTTAAGAAATCCACCCCTCAAAAAATATTTTTTTTTTAAATCCAAGCTTTAAAAATATATTTGTTTTAAAAAAATCCAAGCTTCGAAAAAATATTTTTCAAAAAATCCACGCTTCGAAAAAATACTTTTCAAAAAATCCACGCTTCGAAAAAATATTTTTCAAAAAATCCACGCTAATCCACAAATAGAATTCCCGAATTACAAGTAAAATCTTTCGAATTACATCTGAAAAAGGTGTAGACTATTATTTTTTAAGAAATCCACCCCTCAAATTTTTTTTTTTTTTAAATCCAAGCTTTAAAAATATATTTGTTTTAAAAAAATCCAAGCTTCGAAAAAATATTTTTCAAAAAATCCACGCTTCGAAAAAATATTTTTCAAAAAATCCACCCTTCAAAAAATATTTTTCAAAAAACCACGCTTTGAAAAAAATTTTTTCAAAAAATCTACGCTTCGAAAAAATATTTTTCAAAAAATCTACGCTTCGAAAAAATATTTTTTAAAAAACCACGCTTTGAAAAATTTTTTTTCAAAAAATCTACGCTTCGAAAAAATATTTTTCAAAAAATCTACGCTTCGAAAAAATATTTTTTAAAAAACCACGCTTTGAAAAAATTTTTTTCAAAAAATCTACGCTTCGGAAAAATATTTTTCAAAAAATCTACGCTTCGAAAAAATATTTTTTTAAAAAATCCACGCTTCGAAAAAATATATTTTAAAAAAATCCACGCTTCGAAAAATTATTTTTCAAAAAATCCACGCTTCGAAAAAATATTTTTTCAAAAAATCCATGCTTGGAAAAAATGTATTTTAAAAAATCCACGCTTCGAAAAAACATTTTTAAAAAAACCGCGCTTCGAAAAATTATTTTTCAAAAAGTCCACGCTTCGAAAAAATATTTTTCAAAAAGTCCACGCTTCGAAAAATATTTTTCAAAAAGTCCACGCTTCGAAAAAATATTTTTCAAAAAGTCCACGCTTCGAAAAAATATTTTTCAAAAAATCCACGCTTCGAAAAAATATTTTTCAAAAAATCCGCGCATCGAAAAAATATTTTTCAAAAAATCAAGGCTTCGAAAATTTTTTTTTCAAAAAATCCACGCTTCGAAAAAATATTTTTTAAAAATCCACGCTTCGAAAAAAATATTTTTCAAAAAATCCACGCTTCGAAAAAAATTTTGCAAAAAGTCCACGCTTCAAAAAAATATTTTTCAAAAAATCCACGCTTCGAAAAAAATATTTTTCAAAAAATCCTAGCTTTGAAAAAAAATATTTTACAAAAAATCCACGCTTCGAAAAAATATTTTTCAAAAAATCCACGCTTCGAAAAAATATTTTTTTAAAATAATCGACGCTTCGAAAAAGTATAGTTTTAAAAATCCACACCTCGAAAAAATGCTTTTTAAAAATCCTCGCCTCGAAAAAATTCTTTTTAAAAATCCAAGCCTCGAAAAAATATTTTTCAAAAAAATCCCCGTTTCGAAAAAATATTTTTCAAAAAATCCAAGCTTTGAAAAAATATTTTTTAAAAAATCCAGGCTTCGAAAAATTTTTTTCAAAAAATCCACGCTTCGAAAAAATATTTTTCAAAAATCCATCCTTCGAGAAAATATTTTTCAAAAAATCCACGCTTCGAAAAAATATTTTTCAAAAAATCCAAACTTCGAAAAATATTTTTCAAAAAAAATCCAAGCTTCAATAAATATTTTTTTAAAAAATCCAGGCTTCGAAAAAATATTTTTCAAAAAAAATCCAAGCTTAAAAAAATATTTTTCAAAAAAAATCCAAGCTTAAAAAATATTTTTTTAAAAAATCCAGGCTTTAAAAAAATTTTTTCAAAAATCCACGGTTCGAAAAAGTATTTTTCAAAAATCCAGGCTTCGAAAAAATATTTTTCAAAAAATCCAAGCTTCGAAAAAATATTGTTTTAAAAATCCACACTTCGAAAAAATATTTGTTAAAAAAATCCACGGTTCGAAAAAGTATTGTTTTAAAAATCCAAGCCTGGAAAAAATATTTTTTAAAAAATCCACGCTTCAAAAGAAAAATTTTTAGGGATAAACGCTTCAAAATAATTATTGTTAAAAAATCCACGCTTCGAAAAATTAGTTTTCGAAAAAACATTTTTTTTTAAAAAATCCACGAATCGAAAAAATATTTTTGAAAAATCCACGCTTTGAAAAAATATTTCTTAAAGCATCCACGTTTTTTTTCGTAGAAGATTTAATATAATATTATTAATATACGACCTGAAGGTCTTTTTCAAAAGGCCTTTAGGTATTATTCAATAGAGGATTTGAAGGCCTCCTCCAGTACCTGAAGGTCCTCTTCAATAGAAGACCTGAAGGTATTCATCAGTAGAAGAACTTAAGGTCTTCTTCAGTAGAATACCTTGAGGTCATCTTCAATAAAAGACCTGGAAGTCTTCTTCTCCTGTAATAGAAGATCTGGATGTATTCACCAATAGAAGACCTGGAGGTGTTCTTAAATAAAGGCCAGGAGGTCTTCTTTAATAGAAGACGTGTAGGTATTCTTCAATAGACGACCTATTGGTCTTCTTCAGTGGAAGACTTATTGGTCTCCTTCGATGAAAGATCTGTTGACCTGCTTCTATAAAAGTCCTGTTGGTCTGTTTTGATAGATGTCCTGTTGGTCTTCTTTAAGTGAAGGCCTTTCAATTCTACCGAAGAAGAGGTTTTCTTCAGTAGAAGTCATGGAGGTCTTCTTCAGTAGATGATCTAGAGGTCTTTTTCAATATAATACCCGAAGGTCACATTCTTCAATAGAAGATCTGGAGGTCTTCCAGGCAGTAGATGATCCAAGATCTTGTTGCTGGCCGTTTCTTCAATGGCATGAAGATGGTCCTTGGGTAGGTTACCGGAACCTCTACTTGTATCGATCACCGAATAGATAAGTTCATCCCTATAGCTGCCTTGTGGTAAAAGGGCGGATGCCTGACAGCATAAGCAGCTCTCTTCTTATTCTGCTGGCTCCGGGGTATTTTTATCACAGAATCTCTATGCTCGGCGGGCAGACACGTTCTATACTTTTCAGCTCACTTTGTTGACTACTGCTAAAGAATTCTCGAAAAAATCTCCTTTACATGGTTCTTGACATAGTTTGCGCGAAGCATTTGAAGGAGTGGAGCTCTTTTCATCTTTGTCGGCATGGGCTTTCCTCGCCCTTCCGAAGAAGTTCATAATCCCTTTGGGAACATCTTGCGATATAGTCTTGAGCCCCACACAGTGGATTCCTCTTCTTCTTCTTCTATCGGAGACCTGAGGTATTCTTCTATAGAAGATATGAGGTATTCTTCTATAGAAGGCCTGAGGTCTTCTTCTTAGAAGGACTGAGATTTTCTTCTATAGAAGACCTGAGGTCTTCTTCTATAACAGACCTGAGGTCTTCTTCTATAGAAGACCTGAGGTCTTCTTCTATAGAAGACCTGAGGTCTTCTTCTATAGAAGACCTGAGGTCTTCTTCTATAGAAGACCTGAGGTCTTCTTCTATAGAAGACCTGAGGTCTTCTTCTATAGAAGACCTGAGGTCTTCTTCTATAGAAGACCTGAGGTCTTCTTCTATAGAAGACCTGAACTCTTCTTCTATAGATGGTCTTCTACTATAGAAGACCAGAGGTCTTCTACTATAGAAGACCTGAGGTCTTCTACTATAGAAGACCTGAGGTCTTCTACTATAGAAGACCTAAGGTAAGGAGACCAGAGGTCCTGCTCTGTAGAAGACCTGAACTCTTCTTCTATAGATGGTCTTCTACTATAGAAGACCAGAGGTCTTCTACTATAGAAGACCTGAGGTCTTCTTCTATAGAAGACCTGAGGTCTTCTTCTATAGAAGACCTGTAGTGCGATTCTCTAACACATTTTTTGAGTTACCGACAAAAATCGGTAAAATTAAATCGCAAAATTTTGAATGAAAAGTTCAAATAAAAGTTGACAACACTCCTGCTATCGGTAGAACTTAGCGACTGCTTTTTATTCGTCGCTAACTTACCGAAAAACATCGGTAACTACCGACATTATAAGCATTTTAATTTTACCGACATTTGTCGGTAACTTAAAAAATGAGTTAGAGAATCGCACTACTGAGGTCTTCTTCTATAGAAGACCTGAGGTCTTCTTCTATAGAAGACCTGTAGTGCGATTCTGTAACTCCTTAACGACAGAATTAACGACGAATGTCGGTAGTTAACGATAATTTTCGGTAAGTGCTATTCTGTATACCAATATTAACAATTTTTGTCGGTAAATTTTGTCGTTAATTACCGAAAATTATTGTTAAGTTAACAACCAAAAAAAAGTTGTTGTTAAGTCTTAACGACAGTACATTATTGCAAAATTTTGTTGATTTCTTTTAAAAACGGCGTTTTTATATGAGCATATGTTATGTTAATGAGAAGTGTACACAAGGTAAAATCTGCCTTATTGAGAAAAATCTTCTTAAAGCGTTTACATAAGGGTTAACAATGTATGATAACATGGGTCAGCTTCGCCACTGTTGTGCTTTCGCCAGCGCCGATTTTATTGAAACTGTATAAAGATCATCAAAGTTCTCTTTGATCTTCGATTAACTCATAAATTTCCTTTAGACCACCTTCATGTAGCATCAATTAAATCGGCGCTGACGAAAGCGCAACAGTGGCGAAGCTGCCCCATGCTATCCTACATATGAAGACTACGCTAACCTTTGTTTTACTTACTAAAGAGGAAAAACGTTAGCTAATGCTTCAAAAGAACTCAAGTGTGGTACTGCTATGTAAGACCTATACCAATGTCCGTAACACTATCTTTCTAGGAGGCTTTCGTTGGCTTTAATTTAGCATTGAGGCCAACACGGTAATAGTATTACTATAACCTACTTTGTTCTGTGATAATCTTATAGATTTTAACTCAGCATCACTAACAATCAGAATGCTAAAAATGGCGTATAAGCTTGGATTTTCGAACTTTTCATACTCTCCGCTATGAGAAATTTCTTTTAATGTGGGCGTGAATTGAATGTGTGAATATATAAACTCAAATGACGGTAACGTGGATCCACGATCACTGAAGGGGCTTAAGTCATGTCAAATATCAAAGCTGAATTTCCATACAGAGCGCCACAACCCAAAATATGATCCCAACTTTTAATTAAAAAAATACAACTGCGCTTTTAAAAAAGATTAATGATGGTGTTATCACGTTTATTACTTTTAAATCACACACACAATAAAAACATCTTAAGAAATCCTTCTTTACTGGCATCCGTATTCATCCAAAAGACACACATTTGAGCCAAATTCCTTCAAAAATCTGAATTGTTTCCTTCTTAAACGCTTTATGTTTTGTACTCGCGTCGAAATAATGTTTTCAGCTTCAAAATATATTTTAATAAATATTAAAATATAATATTTGACATTTCCTTCCTATCGATTTTCGTCGGTATGAGTTAACGATTTCTACAATCGTTAACATAAAGTTACAGAATAGCACATTCGTTAACTCAACCGAATATTTTCGTTAACTACCGACGTCGGTTCGTTTTTAAAAAAAGTTACAGAATCGCACTACTGAGGTCTTCTTTTGTGGAAGTCCTGCGATATTCTTCTATGGAAGACTTGAGGTCGTCTTCTATGGATGGCGTGAGATCTTCTTCTATGGATGGCCTGCGATCTTCTTCTGCAGTTCACCTGAGGTTATCATCTTTAGAGAAACTGAGGTCATCTTCTATAGAAGTCCTTCTATGGATGTCCTGAGGTCTTCTTCAACAGAAGAACTTATGTCTTCTTCTATGGAAGACCTATAGTAGATCTGAGTCCTTCCTTCATCAATGGTTCTTCCTCTATATAAGACTTGTTTAAGTTCTTCTTCTTCAGGAGATATGAAGTCACATAATAAGTGGCAATGATTGCGTTAAGGCCGGGATAACTGTTCCGTATACAAATTCAACTATTCACATGTTTCTCCTCTCCCCAATTGTTAAATGCCCACCCTTCAAACTTCACAAATATTGAAACAAAGAACAAACATATGTACGTGCTAATATGTATGTCAATTTGCTCTCTTATTAATGTCAATGTTTCATAATAAATTTTGACATGTTTGTTATTGCCTTTCTTTTGACTTTTGTTTGCATAAAAGGGAAATGCCGGCAGAAGGGAGGGAGAGAAAAGTTTTAGGTTTCAATTATGACTCAGTGCTCAGTAAGGGAAACAGTTGGCAAATCCACAACTATTTCAATATGAGTAACAAAAAGTGTGGTTGAATCATCAGTGGAATTCACGAAATGCAGATATCAGGAAATTCTAGAGACACCAAGGCTGCTGCGCAGTTGAAGTCGTTTTCAGTGAATGAAACTTCGCCCGAGATAGAAGTCTATACCTCAAGTCGAAGCAATCGAAGAGTACGGTTCTTTTTTGTGCCTTAAGAATTACAGCTACGTTGCGTCTTGTTTGTAGGCCCATATTCCGAACTAGATTCTGGTGACTATGGATCGACTCTGCAGCTTTGAGAAGTTATACTTGTTCCTCACAATATAATAAAAAAATAAAACAAAATAAATATGCAAGCAACTCTTCCTCAATGTTTTTCTGTTGCAGTAAAATTTCATGTTGATGCTTCTTTTTGTCCATGAGTAGTGACTCATCCTTTATGATGACCTTAAGTCCTTTATGACCAGCTAAGCAATGAAGATCTTGAATTTTAAGCTTATTATTACGCGTTACAAATATGTGACATAACATTTCTGAAAATTGCCCTTACATTGTAAAGTTGGATAGCGTTTCCCAAGCCAGGCTTACTTAAAATTATTGCCATATAGAATAGAACATTGCTTATGAAACTACAAATTCCTCAGGCTTGCAAAAATATGTATTCACAAATGACAATTCACATGCCATTCAATCAGCCGTGGCCTCTCTACTTTATCCACAATTCGCAGCATCCATGCACTTAAGTTAATGCTCCGCAATTCCCCAAAGAAATCCATGACAAAAAGGAAGAAGAAGGAGAAAAAAAAAACAATTCCGTCTAAAATGAACTGAACTGAACTCAACCTGGCGATAAATCTAATGGAGCATTTGAAGCAGCATTGGAATGCAGTTTAATAAGTAACAAAACCGAGGCACAGGCACAATGCTAACAACAACAAAACAGAAACAACAACAACAAACCAAAATTGTGGTCCAAAGACGACAATGTAGTGAACAACGCGACCACAATGATAATGATGCCTGTCTGCCTTCTCAGAGGAGCATGCATTGCATGCTGTATGGCTGTAGATGCTTGAGTTTGGTCCACAATGAAGGAAGAAAGAAAGAACGCAACAAAGAAAACAAAAATGAAACTGGTTTTAATGTGTTTTGTAACATGCTGACATTATCCGGTTACCGGTCGGTTGCTGGTCATCTTCACTCTTTTTGCAATGATAGTAGGGCCAAGAGAGGTGCATCCAAGGGTTGCTCCTAAATAAAAAAGAAAGCAAACAAACATTACAAAACAAATCATGTCTTAAACACACATTTTGCCATAAAACGCCGCCATATCAAACCAAGTCTGAACGCAGCATCAGTTGCATTCTCCTGCAACAACCGAACAACAAACCAAATTATAGCAAAATCAAAAAAAAAAGAAAAATGTTTGTTGGTTTACCAAATAGCGCGAACGCCAGACCATCATCCATCGATTCAATGGCTTGGCTAGCTGACCACCGACCACAACCAAAACAAAAAAACGGCGAAAAGTAAAACGTTTATTTTTTTGTTCCTCCTCATGCTGTCAAGCCATCCACATGACAATCCACCCAAAATGTCAGTTGGCCTAAGTGGCAGTTTGACTAAGTGACTACTGCAGCAATAAGTTTGGTTTTGTTTTGAAACTCCGTTTCTCTCTCTCGCAAGCTCGATAGTAGCTGCGAACGACTTGATGCTGCAGTTGCTGCTGCCTGCCATTGTTTGACGCTGGTATCAGTGTCTGCCATCTTCTTTGGTGGGAACTTTTTATTTGTTTGTTTAAAAGGCAGAACAGTGGCTCAAAATGTCGGAGACCAAAAGGCCTTCAAAGGCAGAAACAGGAATTCTTACCTACATACAGGTCTTCAATAGATAACTCGGCGGTGTTCTTCGATATAAGACCTGGAGGACTTCTTCAATTGAAGAACTGGAGTTTGTGTTCTTCACTGGAAGACCTGGTGGTCTTCTTCGATACAAGACCTCGAGGTCTTACTTAAGAGAAAGCTACTTTTGTTTTAGAAGACTTGCAAGTGTAGAAGTCCTTGAAGTTCCATCTTTTGGATCATAAAGGTCTTCTTCCTGTGGTCCTTTTCTTCTAAGAAAAAAATGCGTCCCCCTCTCTTCACTTTTTCGTAACACTGTACATCTCCATTTGTTTTCCTTGCTTTTTGTCCCTCCTAGTTGCCTTAGCTCCTTCCGCTATTATTGCTATTGTAATGTTTTGGAGTAATGTTTTAAGCACATTTGGCCCAATTGCCAGATTGTTGCCAACGCCGCCGCCGCCAATATCGTTGCCGTCCAACACCAGCATCAACAAAACCTCCACATCCTCTTTGTGTTGGTAGCGATGGATGAAACTTTGTGGCATATCTTAAAATATATAGACATGCAGCTACTATTTCTGCCGTTGTTGCTTCACAATGTTGCATTTTCTGTTGCCACAATAACCATCATTACCACCACACGTTGCAACAACAACAATAACATATAGGCTCAGGACGACATCAACAACAAAACAATAACGATTGCTGCAACCAAGCGAGAGAAGGAAAAAAACAAAAAATTGCTTCGATTGCAAAAATAATAGCAACCGGTTTGACGACTAGTGTAGAGTAGTGGAGTACAATTAATGTTGGTTGTTCTCATCTTCAGCTGGAGCTGGCGTAAGGCGTTGTTGTTATTTTTGTTTTTATTATCACTGTTTTTACGAAATTACTATAGGGTTGCCAAGAATTGGGTGAATGGTAGAAGACCTCAAGATCTTCTTATAGAAAACCTAAAAAAACCTTTCCTAACCAAAAATATGCTTCTTAAAACCCTTTCTTAACCAAAGGGTGCTTCTTAAGACCCTTTCCTAACCAAAGGGTGCTTCTTAAAACCCTTTCCTAACCAAAGGGTGCTTCTTAAGACCCTTTTCTCACCAAAGGGTGATTCCTAAGATCATTTCCTAATCAAAGGTTGCTTCTTAAGACCTTTTCCTAACCAAAGGGTGATTCCTAAGATCATTTCCTAATCAAAGGTTGCTTCTTAAGACCTTTTCCTAACCAAAGGGTGCTTTTAAGACCCCTTCCTAGCCAAAGGGTGCTTCTTAATACCCTTTCCTAAACAAAGGGTGCTTTTAAGACCTTTTTCTAACCAAATGGTGCTTCTAAAGATCCTTTCCTAACCAAAGGGTGCTTCTTAAGACTCTTTCCTTACCAAAGGGTTCTTCTAAGACCCTTTCCTAACCAAAGGGTTCTTTTAAGACCCTTTGCCAACCAAAGGGTGTTTCCTAAAACCCTTTCCTAACCAAAAGGTGCTTCTAAATCCCCTTTCAAAACCAAAGGGTGCTTCTTAAGACCCTTTCCTAACCAAGGTGTGCTTCTTAAGACCCTTTCCTAACCAAAGGGTGCTTCTTAAGACCCTTTCCTAACCAAAGGGTGCTTCGTAAGACCCTTTCCTAACCAAACGGTGCTTCTTAAGACCCTTTCCCAACCAAACGGTGCTTCTTAAGACCCTTTTCTAACCATAGGGTGCTTCTTAAGACCCTTTCCTAACCATAGGGTACTTCATAAGACCCTTTCCTAACCATAGGGTGCATCTTAAGACCCTTTCCTAACAAAAGGGTGCTTTTTAAGGTCCTTTCCTAACAAACGGGTGCTTTTTAAGGTCCTTTCCTAACAAACGGGTGCTTTTCAAGACCCTGTCCTAACCAAAAGTTTTTTGAAGACCCTTTCCCAACCATAGGGTGCTTCTGAAGACCGTTTCCTAACCAAAGGGTACTTCTGAAGACCCTTCTCTAACCAAAGGGTGCTTTCAACACCCTTTCCCAACCATAGAGTGCTTCTGAAGACCCTTTTCTAACCAAAGTGTGTTTCTGAAGACCCTTTCCTAACCATAGGGTGCTTCTTAAGACCCTTTCCTAACCAAAGGGTGCTTCTTAAGACCCTTTCCTAACCAAAAGGTGCTTCTTAAGACCCTTTCCTAACCAAAAGGGTGCTTCTTAAAACCCTTTCCTAACCAAAGGGTGCTTCTTAAGACCCTATCCTAACCAAAGGGTGCCTCTTAAAACCCTTTCCTAACCAAAGGGTGCCTCTTAAGACCCTTTCCTAACCAAAGGGCGCTTCTTAAGACCGTTTCCTAACCGAAGGGTGCTTCTTAAGACCCTTTCCTAACCATAGGGTGCTTCTTAAAACCCTTTCCTAACCAAAGGGTGCTTCTTAAGACTCTTTCCTAACCATAGAGTGCAAGACCCTTCCCTTACCAAAGAGTGCTTCTTAATACCCTTTCCTAACCCAAGGGAGCTTCTTAAGAACATTTCCTAACCAAAGGGTGATTCTATGGAAAGGGTACTTCTTAGAACCTTACCAATGGAAAGAGTACTTCTTAAGAACCTTTCCAATGAAGGGTACTTCTTCAGAACCTTTCCAATGCAAAGGGTACTTCTTAAGAACCTTTCCAATGGAATGGATACTTATAAAGAACCTTTCCAAGGGAAGGGGTACTTCCTAACAACCTTTCCAGTGGAAAGCGCACTTCTTAAGAAATTTTCCAATGGAAAGGGTACTTCTTCAGAACCTTTCCAGTGGAAAGGGTACTTCTTCAGAACCTCTCCAATGCAAAGGGTACTTATTAAGAACCTTTCCAATGGAAAGGGTACTTCTTTAAGAACCTTTCCAATGAAAAGGGTACTTCTTAAGAACCTTTCCAATGGAAAGGGTACTTTTTAAGAACCTTTCCAATGAAAAGGGTACTTCTTAAGAACCTTTCCAATGGAAAGGGTACTTTCTAAGAACTTTTGGAATGGAAAGGGTACTTCTTAAGAACCTTTTCAGTGGAAAGGGTACTTCTTAAGAAACTTTCTAGTGGAAAGGGTACTTCTTAAGAACCTTTCTAATGGAAAAGTTACTTCTTAAGAACCTTTTCAATGGAAAGGATACTTCATAAGAACCTTTCCAATGGAAAGTATACTTCTCATGAACCTTTCCAATGGAAAGGGTACATCTTAAGAACCTTTCCAATGCAAAGGGTACTTCTTAAGAACCATTCCAATGGAAAGGGTACTTCTTAAGAACCATTCCAATGGAAAGGGTACTTCTTTAAAAACCTTTCCAATGTAAAGGATACTTCTTAAGAACCTTTCCCATGGAAAGGTTACTTCCTAAGAAACTTTCCAATGGAAGGGGTACTTCTTAGGAACCTTTCCAATGGAAAGGGTACTTCTTATGAACCTTTCCCATGGAAAGAGTACTTCTTAAGAACCTTTCCAGTGGAAAGGTTACTTCTTAAGAACCTTTCAAATGGAAAGGGTAAGAACTTTTCTAATGGAAGGGGTACATCTTAGGAACCTTTCCAATGGAAAGGGTACTTCTTAAGAACCTTTCCACTGGAAAGGGTACATCTTAAGAACCTTTCCAATGCAAAGGGTACTTCTTTAAAAACCTTTTCAATGGAAAGGGTACTTCTTTAAAAACCTTTTCAATCGAAAGGATACTTCCTAAGAAACTTTCCAATGGAAGGGGTACTTCTTAGGAACCTTTCCAATGCAAAGGGTACTTTTTAAGAAACTTTCCAATGGAAAGGGTACTTCTTAAGAACCTTTCCAATGGAAAGAGTACCTCTTAAGAACCTTTCCAATGCAAAGGGTACTTTTTAAGAAACTTTCCAATGGAAAGGGTTCTTCTTTAAGAACCTTTCCATTGGAAAGGATACTTCTTAAGAACCTTTCCCATGGAAGGGGTACTTCTTAAGAACATTTCCAATGGAAGGGGACTTCTTAAGAACCTTTCCAATGGAAAGGATACTTCTTAAGAACCTTTCCAATGGAAGGGGCACTTCTTAGGAACCTTTCCAATGGAAAGGGTCCTTCTTTAAGAACCATTCCATTGGAAAGGATACTTCTTCAGAACCTTTCCAATGGGATGGGTACTTCTTAGGAACCTTTGCAATGGAAAAGATACTTCTTAGGAACCTTTCCAGTGTAAAGGGTACTTCTTAAGAACCTTTCCATTGGAAAGGGTACTTCTTAAGAACCTTTCCAGTGGAAAGGTTACTTCTTAAGAACCTTTCCAATGGAAAGGGTACTTCTTAAAAACCTGTTCAATGGAAAGGGTACTTCTTATGAACCTGGAAAACAAATTTCGTATACTTTGACTTTTGACTTAAAGCCGGAAGAATATGCAACTTAATGAATTAAGCCAGAAACCCTCTTATGTGACGAGGCCTTATAGGCCGTCTTATTGGAACCTTTGATGGGCTCTAAAGGTCTTCTTATCGAAGACCCAGGGTTTTCTAACAGAAGATCCAAGATTATCTTATAGAAGACTCAAAGTCTTTTTTTAGAAAACCCAAGGTCTTTTTATTGAAATAAAGGCTTCTTATAGATGACCAGAGGTCTTCGTAATGAAATACAAAAGGTCTTCTTATAGAAGACCCAAGGTTTTCATATAGAAGGCCCAAGGTCTTCTTATAGAGGACCTAAAGTCTTTATATGGAAGACCTTTGATTTTCTATAAGGTCCTCTTATAGAAGACCCAAGTTCTTGTTATAGATGACTTAAGGTGTTCGTATAAAAGACCCAAGGTCATATTTTAGAAGTCCCAAGATCTTCTTGAAACAGTTCCATGTTCTTCGTTTGGAAGTCTCAAGATCTTCTAATAGAAGACAAGTCTTCTTATAGAAGGCAAACCTTCTTATAAGAGACCAATGTCTTCTTATAGAATAAAAAAATACCCCTGGTCTTCATGTTGAAAACTCTAGGTCTTCTGGTAGGAAACCCAAGGACTTCTTGTAGAAAACCCAAGGACTTCTAATAGAAGACCCAATGTCTTTCTAAAGAATGTCTTCTTAAAGAATATTCACGGTCTCCATATAGAAGGCCAAAGGGTCTTCTTATAGAAGGTATTTTTATAGAAGACCCAAAGGTCTTCTTATAGAAGAGCCAAAGATCTTCTTATAGAAAAGCCCAGGTCTTCATATAAAAAACCCTAGGTCTTCTTAAAGAAGACACTAGGCATTCTTACAGAATGCTCAAGGTCTTCTTATAGATAATGTCTTCTTGGGAGACCTCTTATGGAAGACTGAAGGTCTTCTTATGAAATTACTATAGAATACTTAAGGTTTTGTTATGGAATACTAATGGACTTCCCGTAGAATGAAGTCCCACAGTATTTTATAGAAGTCCCAAGGTCTTCTTAGAACACTTTCTAGCTTTTTTTTTAGAGGAGAACCAATGTCTTGTTATAGAACACCTAAAATACTTCTTATAGTGACCCAAAGATCTTGTTACCTAAAATATCATATTATAAAAGACCCTAAAGGACTTCTGGTAGAAGTCCCAAATTTTCTTTATATACCAGATGAAGGAGGTCTCCCTTGGCAACTCTATGTAATGCTGAAGTTCGATGTTCCACATAATTGTTGTTGTATTTCTGTTGTCATTTTTTGTTGCATCTTTGTGTCTGCTGTGTATTCCGTAGCTTTTTTAATAGTTGCCTGATTCAGGCTATAGCTGCTGATGTTGTTGTTTGCTGTAATTGCAATAATGCCATTAGTGTCCTAAAAGAAAATCAAGCATAACCAAATATCAGAGCAAATTGCCAGTAGAGAGAGGTGGGTAGCAGCAAAGTAGACACCAACTAACCAAACAGCCAACCAACCAACCATTCATCCATCCACGAAGCTCCTCTGTTAGCTGTCACTGAATTCCCAAAATGAACCCCAAAAAACCAAACCAATGACCAGCATGTCAAGTTTTAAAAGCAATTGCTGCTGCTTTCCCTTGTTGTTATTGTGGTTGTTGGTTTCTTTATCTTCTATAAAAAAATAAACATTTTTCGTACATTGCCTCCGTTAACTAATAATATTCACTTATGACCGAACTTGCAATTTTCTGAAATGTCCTATAATTAAGCCTAATTGTTGGCCAAAGGAAGAAAACAAAAAGAAGGAAACACATTACACTGCTGTCCCTCATCATCAACAAAAAAAGAGTAATTAATTGTGGATCACAGCAGGATGATGTCCACAATGCCACCACCACCAATCCAAACCATTACCTCCTGCCTGTCTGTCTGTCTATCTTGCTGACATTGTTGATATTCATGCTGGCGTTGGTTTCCTTGATGTTACTGCTACTGCTGCCACTGTTGTAATGCCTGCATTGGCATGCATGCATGCATTATCATCACCTGTCACAATAGCCTTGAGCTATAGATCGCCAATGCCGCCAAAAGAAATACCACCTGTATCGAAATACTAGCTACAAAGACAGAGAGGTGAACGCACACACACACACATGGAGGAACATATCTTCACATTTGTCTTTGCCCATCTTCTGTACAGAAGTTATGGTTTGGAAATTTATTTACATCCATGGAAGAAAAAAAGAAGTTGCAATTCATTGTTGATCTTTTCATTGACTGACATAATGACAGTAGAGGAACCAATAACCTCTGTGGTATGTCGCATACATTGTTACTGCAAGATTGTATTGAAGGTGAAATACCTGAGAAGAAATATTTTAAAAGAAGAAACAATGAAGCAAAGGTAGGTATGGCCTTTAAAATATGCAGAAAATAATAAAAATAAAATAGAAACAAAAATGCAGAAAAGGTGCAAGTTAGGGTTTATGGTGCTCCGGATATTATAGATGATCATGTCCAAGCCACACGTCCTAACCCTTGGACTTCATCAAGGAAAGTGTTCCTGCTGAAAAATCTCTGGAAAAATATAAAGTTTGGTACTGCCGACATTTTTAATCGCTGTTTCTCTGCAGTTTAATAGCCGAAGGGTTTTCTTAATAGATATTCTATAGGTTTTATGAGAATTTGAAATCACGTTGTGAGTTTTAATATTCCGTCATCAGACCGCTACAAAAATACCAGAGCAGTTAATCCTCTGATTTGATAAATGAGGACACCTCCAACTGAATCAGCAATCCAGAATTCCTCATGGATCCGAACATTTCCCTACAATCATCTCCAACAGCAGACAAGCCGACTCAATTGCAATGCACTTATCTCTTACTTACTTACTTAGTTGGCCATTACAGAACATTTGTTCCATAGACCGAACTAAGAAAAGATCTCCATTCCTCTCTGTTTTTCGCTTGCCTTTTTGGAATACCGCGCCTTTTCATTTCTTCATCCACTTGTATGCTCCATCGAAGCTTAGGCCTGCCGATTCTGCGTGCACCGCCATGTGGCATGTATTCATACGCCTTTTTAGCGGGTTCATCATGGCTCATTCTCATGATATGGCCTAGCCAACGCAATCGTTGCATCTCGATACGTTTAACTATATTCATGTCTTTGTATACCTTATATAGCTCGTGGTTCATACGACGTCGATATTCACCGTCAACGTAAATCGGTCCGTAGATCTTTCGAAGAATTTTCCTCTCAAACACACCAAGCACTGCCATGTCTGCTTGCGCAAGTACCCAGGTTTCGGAGCCATACATCAGCACGGGTAGTATCAGTGTTTTGTAGAGCGTTATTTTTGTTTGACGAGATGTGGCTTTGTTTTTAAACTGCTTACTTAAACCAAAGTAGCATCTGTTGGCCAATACAATTCTTCTTTTTATTTCACAACTGATGTCGTTTGTTGTGTTTACGGAGGTGCCGAGGTAGACGAAGTCTTTTACTACCTCAATATTATAGGAACCAACTTCCACAGTCGGTGCGAGCTCAATGGACGCATTGCGCGTCGACACCATCAACTTGGTCTTTTCACCGTTAACCGCCAGACCCACTTTAGCAGATTCTCCTTCGACCTTCATAAAGGTATCAGTTACTTCTTTTACTGATCGGCCTATGATGTCTATATCATCAGCATAAGCAAGTAACATGTGACTATTGGTGTAGATTGTGCCATTTCTTTTGACATTTGCATCTCGTATTACCTTTTCCAGCAAAATGTTAAATAGGTCACACGAAAGGCTGTCTCCTTGTCTGAAACCTCTTTTGGTACAAAATTCTTCGGAGAGGTTCTTTCCTATCTTAACTGAAGATCTTGTGTCAGTTAGAGTCATTTTGCAAAGCCGAATGAGCTTTGCGGGGATACCAAATTCAGACATTGCATGGAATACCTTTGATCGGAGCGGACTGTCGAATGCTGCTTTATAATCGACAAAAAGGTGATATGTGTCGATCTGCATCTCTTGGGTCTTCTCCAGGATTTGCCGCAGGGTAAACATCTGGTCAATGGTGGACTTGCCAGGTCTAAAGCCGCATTGGTATGGTCCAATTATCTCGTTGACCATTGGCTTTAGTCGTTCGCACAATATCCCTGACACGATCTTTTAGGTAATAGGGAGTAGACTTATGCCCCTATAGTTAGAGCATACAGTCTTATCTCCTTTCTTGTGGACGGGACATAGGATCCTCAGATTCCAATCGTCGGGTACGCGTTCTTCCTGCCAGATGGTGCTAACTAGCTGATGCATACACCTTATCAGCGCATCGCCTCCGGTTTTAAACAGCTCGGCTGGTAAGCCATCGGCTCCTTCTGCTTTATTATTCTTCAGCCGGTTGATTGCTGTTTTTACCTCATCTTGGCCGGGCGGTATACATTCTATACCATCTTCTGGAATTGGATCTGTGGCATCATCGTCTTCGCTACTATTGGATACCAGCAGATTGGAGAAATGTTCCTTCCATATCCTGAGCACGCTATCTGTATCTGTTACCAGATTACCTTGCTAGTCTCTACAGGAGGATGTGCCTGTACCAATGCCATCTGTTTGATGTTTCACTCTTTGGTAAAATTTTCGGACTTCATTCTGTACATCTCGATTTTTTCACACTTCCGCTTTTCCATTTCTCCCTTTTTCTTGCGGAAAAGACGTTTCTCTTCTCTCCTCTTCTCCCCGTATCTCTCTCGTGCGCTACGCGTTGCTACTGATTGTAAAGTAGCTCTATATGCCGCATTTTTCTCTTCGGTAGCAGCACGACACTCCTGGTCATACCATGAATTCCTTTGTGGAGGTCTCTGGAATCCAAGTATGGATTTTGCGGCTGCTAGCATGGAGTGGGCAATATTTTGCCATTGTGTTGTTATGTTATCGGGACAAGGAGTGCTCGCGTTAAGCAATTGGGCTAGTTGAGTGGAATATGCTGTGGCTATCTGTTGTGTTTGCAGCCTATCGATGTCCAACTTCCGCGTTGTGTCTGTTCGTGCTTTATTTGCCACGTTTAGACGGGTACGTACCTTTGCTGCAACAAGATAGTGGTCCGAATCAATGTTTGCGCCTCGGAACGATCGTACATCCAACACGCTGGATGATTGTCTTCCATCTATCACAACATGATCAATTTGATTACTTGTTCTTTGATCTGGAGACAGCCAGGTGCCCTTATGAATATCGAGATGATTAAATCTGGTACTGCTAACTACCATGTTTTTTGCAGCTGCAAAGTCTATCAGCCTCATACCATTGTCAGATGTTTCAGTGTGGAGACTGAAATTCCCGACTGTTGGGCAAAGGTATTCTCCTTTCCAATTTTGGCATTAAAATCGCCTAGAATGATTTTAATGTCATGGGCAGGGCAACGGTCATAAGTTTTTTCTACGCGCTCGTAAAATATATTTTTGGTCTGTTCGTCCTTTTCTTCAGTGGGAGCATGAGCGCAAATAAAGCTGATGTTGAAGAATTTAGCTTTTATTCGAATTGCAGCAAGTCTTTCATTCACTGGAGTGAAGCTGATTACCAGATGTTTTAGTCTTCGACTAACTACAAATCCGCAACCAAACTCATGCTTTACGTCATGGCAGCTATAATACAGTGCGTCCGTCACCTTTAGGTGTTGTTGTGACGCCTTTCCCATCCATCGTATTTCCTGTATGGTAGTAATATCGGCATTGTGCTTTTCAAGTACGTCTGCCAATGCGAAGACTGCACCTTCTCTATAGAGAGTGCGAACATTCCAGGTGCAGATTCGCAGATCATGGTCCTTAAAACGTTTGCAGGGTTCGTCAACTTTAGAGGGGGTTGTTTTTCTTTTCTTTCGTTTTTTCATAGTATGCTGTTTTTCTAGGGGAGGGTTACTAACCCGACGCCCAAACCCAAGTTTTTAACGTTCTTATGGGAGAACGCGCGGCACATGTTAGCTCACTACCTTTAACGGGTGTTAAAGGCAGTTCCCCAGGTGACACCACGGGGAGGTCAGTGTCCACTTGAGATGAAAGAGGGACCAAGATAAATCCTGGGCTTTGCCAATGTAAAACCTGTCGGGACCGTTCCTTGGTATCTTCCACCCCCTACGTCACCCGCACTTATCTCTTACTCTTGGTGCATGGCTACATTGGCTTTAGTCCAATTTGATAGATTTTCTCTTTTATTTTTTCACGGATATCGTATTTCGAATGCATTTTGATTACCATAAAAAAATAAAATAAAACATACTACAAAACTCTTTATAGCCAGTCAGCCACCATAAAGTTTTAAGTTTTATTTACATTTTCATTCATTTGTGATTTATGTTTTATTTAATTTATTTATTTGTTACTAGTCATAAATATCATTTTCTATCTATCAAAAAATTTATATTACATTTTGTTTTTGTTGTTGTCGTTCGTCATATGTAAACTCAATGACACTTTAGTAAGTCAATTGTTTATTTTATATGAAGATAATTGAAAATGTTTGACCAAAAACGATGATACTATTTACTTGAATTTTATTGCTTTTAATTTCTCAAAGGGGTAAAAGTGAAGGAAATATGATATCGAAACTAATCATCTCTTGTTTGTTATTTCTATTTCCCGAACAGTCAGTCCATATTGCTGTGGATGGTCTATTTAATATCATAAACTTCTTTATTAATGTCAGAATAGCCCTAATGGCTGTCAAATTCAATTTGTAGTAATAAATTTAATGGATTCTTCAGTAATTTCTTCAACCCATTGTTACTGCTTCTACATAGTTCAACGGTAGAATAACAAAGGCTGTCGGGGAAGCTAGTGTGAAATTTATATTGGCCTATGGGAAATAAAGAAAGTTAAATTCTCAGCAATTAAAAATGTTTTTGTATTCAAACAAGTAAAAAGGAATCAGTAGGCTTTGTCGACAGAGGTATACCCTCAGCCAACCCCCCCCCCAAAGAAAAAACATATTTATGTATTTAGGGGGTCATATGAACTTGCCGACAAAGATATAGATTAGGATAAGATCTCAAAAGTTTTGCGGGGGAGCTAACTAAAGGAATGGACCGGCATAGTCTTTTTTGGAAGTCTGTCTTATTTTGGGAGTCATTCCTCTCGATAGGACCATTATATCAGGAAACATGGACTTGTCCACGAAAAACATCATATCGCTGTAAAACAGGGCTGCTAGGAGTACCTTCGGTAAATTTCCACAGGATTCTTGCACAGACCCTTAAGTGCAGTTAAACAAAAATGTTCACCATTTGTGTGGGTGGTACCCTAGGGAATGGGCCGATAGAGCCCTCTTTTTAACCTAAACTAAGTTTGGACAAAATATTTCGAGATCCAAAGTTTGCACCGAATCGATTGTTCGGCTTATGAGATATTCGCTTACCATTTTAGCGAATATTTTCGAACTTTTGTGGGGAAGGTACCGGAAGGAGTGGACCTATAAACACCATCTTCGAAGTTCATCTAATATTACGATTCAAGAAATATTACGATATGCAAAGTGTGGACAATCACAGTATTCGGTTCGGGATTTATGGTGCGCACTAGCCACACACATGCTGGCCGTAGGAGTTTTTTACAGTTTTCACCTCATTTTCTTCTTGAAGTATGGACTTGCCACTTAAAAACCTTATACCATCGTAATAGGGACCTTGAGTACAACATGTTGCAAGAAAACTCAAAACGATTCGAGAGGAGGTCCTAAACTACACTGTTCCGAAATTTTGTGTGGGAGGTACCCGAAGAAGTGGACCGATAGAGTTCATATTGGAACATGATTTAGGTCTGGTAGAAATATAACGATGTGCAAAGTATGGACCAAATCGGTTACTACCTTTAAGAGTTATCGTGCGCACAATTTTTCCGAACATTTTCGAACATTTGTGGGGGAGGTATCCAAATGAGTGGACGGATAAGGCCCATCTTAGAACTTGAGTCAACTTTGGGCAAAATATTACGATAGCCAAATTTTGGATCGAAATAGTTTATCCGTTCGAGAATTACCGCTCACATGGTGCATATGCGGGTTTTTACAACTTTCAGGCAATTTTCTCCAAAAATTATGGACTTGCCCCTGAAAAAACTTGCACCGTCGTAATGGGGGCAGCGAATACAAGTTGTTACAACAAAAATCGAAGCGATTCGAGAGAAGGTCCTAAACTGAACTTTTCCGAAATTTTGTGTGAGAGGTACCCAAAGGAGTGGAGTGATTGAGTCCATATTGGAATATCATCTACGTCCTGTATAAATTTCACGTTGTGTAAAGTATAAACCAATCGGTTACTACATTTAAGAATTATCGTGCGCAAAATTTTTCGAACATTGTCGAACTTTTGTGGGGGAGGTACCTGAAGGAGTGGACCGATATGGCCCATCTTCGAACTTAAACTAAGTTTGGACAAAATATACGAATGCCAAATATTGGACCAAATCGGTTCATCCGTTCAAGAGTTATCGTGCTAACGTTGCTAAATCAACTCCAAATTGTCTGAAACGGATTTCGTCCAAACATACTTGGGGTCTAAAACCATTATTTCGATGAGGCACATTTTGCCCGTATGAAAGTGCATATACCCTCGTTAGCATAAATGCTGAGGGTATAAAAATAACAAGAACTTTAATTTATATTAAACATTACTCGACCACTCTTTCTTTTAGTCATTTTTGGAAATTAAAGGCTAAGAATAACCTGCCACGACTAACTTCTTATGGAAGACCTCAAAAGGTTTTATCCAAAATTTTAACAATTTTATCCAAAAGAACTTCTTATAGAACGCCCTGAATACTTCCTAGTAGAAGCCCGAAAATATATTTTTTAAAAAGCTCCAACAAGTTTTCCAAAAGGTCTTCTTATAAAATACCCTGAATGTTTTCTTATAAGTTTTCCACAAATATTCCAGAAGGGACAGGGGGAACTTCTGTTATATGTATGAGTCCACCACTATTAATATTGGCTCAATAATATGGGACCTCTTTTTTTGCAGCCGAGTCCGAACGGCGTGTCTACTTGGAGAGAAGTTTCACATCCTGAAATACTTTTGCCACTGTTGACAAAAAGCTGGCATTAACCATGCAAGACGGGTGTACATTGGGGTTATGTTTTTTTACAATCTCGAATTCCTTTATAATATTTTGATGAGTTTTTACCTAAGATTAGATTAAATTTTAATTATAAAAGCTCACGCACAAAGTCATTTGAAATTTTTTCTATATGAGCTTTTTTGACAAGCTTTTGAAGTCACTGTAAGCAGATATACATATATATATATATTTGTTCCACAAACATCCCATAAGGGACAATGGAGACTTCTCACATATCAAAGAGTGCACCCCGATTCATATTAGCTCAATGATATGGGTCCTACAGTTTATCGCCGAGTCCGAACGGCGTTCTAGGACACCACTTTTGTAGAGAAGTTTTACATGGCTGAAATACTCAGGAAATGTTGCCAACATTACTGAGGGGTATTTTGCCACCGTTGAAAAGTGTTTTGATGTTTCCTGGCCGGGCAATCGAACCCACGACCTTATGTGTGCAAGGCGGATGTGCATACCATTGCACCACGGTGGCAGTTATACATAAATGTATAACTGAAAATAAGCTTTGTAACCACACTGCATGCATATGGCATAACCTTTTGTTTCTCACTAAATTTATCATTATACGAGTATGTATGTATCCACCATTGGGTATTATAAGTTGGTTTTGACCAAAAAGTTTGTAACGCATCGAAATAATGGTCGTAGACCCATATTTACATATTAAAATTAATGTCTCGACGAGCTGAGTCGATCTGGCTATGTGTGTCTGTCCGTCTGTCCATCTAGCCTATTGATTTTGATGATGGTCGGGTAATATTTAGGAGTCGGAATGGGCAAAAAACTTATTTGGAGAAAATGTCAACTTTTTTTTAAAGGGGTATACCAAAAGCAAATCCTGACAATGAAAGTAGAAAATATCAGCTTTATAATGACGAATGTCACAGATTTGTTTGGGGACCTTCCAAAAGCAAAGCCTGTCTATAAAATTAGAAAATCCTACCTTTACAATGATGCAAAGGAGGTTGGCGTATGTGGCAAAATAACGGAGATATCACAATAGTCGGCAATACATCACATTTTTCCATTTTTTTTTGTAATCACGGTACAGGTCGCAATTTGAATAGGATGTTCATTAAATTTTGGTGGTTAATAGGGCTCCCGGAGAGGAAGAAGCATATAGTTGGGTGATGGTAGGATAATATTCAAGAGTCAAAATGGGCAAACAATTTATATGGACAAAAATTCCAAAAGGAAATCCCCTCATTAATTGAGGTTAGCGCACATCGAGGGTATCAAAATGTGCCTCATCGATATAATGGTTTTAGACCCCAAGTATGTTTGGACGAAATACGTTTCAGACAATTTGGAGTTGATTTAGCAATGTCCGTCCGTTTGTCTGTCTGTCTGGCTGGAGCGCACGATAACTCTCGAATGGATCAACCGATTCGGCCCAAAGTTTGGCTTTCGTTATATTTTGCCCACACTTAGTTTAAGCTTGAAGATGGGCTACATCGGTCCACTCTTTCCGGTACCTCCCCCACAAAAGTTCGAAAGTGTTCAGACGATAACTCTTGAAGGAATTAACCGATTTGATCCATATTTTGCACATCGTAAAATTTCTACCAGACTTAGATGAGGTGCCAATATGGACTCAATCGGTCCACTACTTCGGGTACCTCCCACACAAACATTTCGGATAAGTTCAGATTAGGACTGGCTCTCTCTTGGATCTCTAAATATTGTCGAAACATAGTTATGTTCAAATTTGGGCCCTATCTTTCCAATCCTTGTGGTACCACCTATACAGATGTTCAACATTTTTGTGTGGTTCGAGGATCCTTTAGACATTTTTACCGAAGGTTTTCGTCGGCTAGTGTGATAAAAAAGCCCTGCCTATCGACTTTTGAGCTTTAATCCAATCCATACATTTGTCGGTGCACACCCCCAAAATTTTGAAAACCCCCTTAAATACATAAGTTTTTTTTTGGAAAAAGTATTTCAATCCACACAGGCTGATGGTATATCTCTGTCGGCAAAGCCGACTGATACTTTTTTTACTTGTTGTTTTTGATTTTTCTTATCTATGAACATTGTTGTGTCAGAATCCGCAAAAACTTCCCAGGTGTAAGCACTTTCCATTTAAAATTGGTTCAAGAGCAATGTGGTCTTTTTATATTCGAAAAGCAAAATATGTATTGTAAAGATATAGTTAGATTCCCCATGTAGTATTTTGAGTCCAACAATCGTTTTTGTTAATTACAACAATTGTTTTTATCATATCCAACAATAGTTGTTGTCATATCCAACAATAGTTTTTGTTTGCGGGATAATATTATTCCCTTTTTTTCGACAATTTTATTCTCTTCTCTTGGTATTCGATGCCGTTGTCATAAAAGTCGCTAAATCCTGCTACAGAGAATCCATCATGAAGTCCAAATGAATAGACCACATATAGATGGCAGCCTTGCTCCACATCCACTCTCGGTAAAACTGAACTGGTGTGGAGGCACATTCTCATTGTAGCACTCTTTTATAATCTTCTTCAACACTTTTTTAAGTACTGGAAGAAAGAAGATTATGCCTGTCTGTTTTCAAGCTCGCGGTAAGTACCCATAACTAATGCAGCGTCAAAAGATAGACACGATATACTCGGATATGGCCTTCCAGATGATTGTATGTACTATCCTTCCAGTCATACTGTAACAAAACCATCGCCAAGAGCCTCATGTTAAAGTCCGTGAGTCTGGCATCATTACAGAGATGAGGTGAGAGATTTCCGCCGTTAAAATAATGACACTGAGAAACATTGTTATTGATTGAAAATATCGAACTATCAGTCCGCACAGATTATTAAATCACTCTTCAGAGACAAAGAATTGTAACGTAGATACTCATAAAACAGGCTTCACAGACTTATGCATCGGTCACATAAGACTGAGGCTGAGAAAACAGCCTTCAGAATCAGTCCACAAAAACTGTGAAATCGTTACATAGTGACTCAAGAACGGGTTTTCGTAGTTTGAGGAATAAGCCCTCAGAATGTTAGGAAGAAGGAGACTGTGTTCTTAAACACTGAGGCATCAAGCATTCAAAGACGGAGAAATTAGTACACAGAGACTGAGTTTGAAGTTTGAAGAATCAGGCCTTAGACTGGAAAATCAAACCTCAGAGACTGAGGAATCACTCCTCGGGGACTCATAATCAGTGGAGACTGAAGAAAATCCATCAGAGACTCAGAATTAGTTTTCAGAAACCGAGAATTAGTCTTCAGCGATTGAGAAATTAGTCCCCAGAAAGAAGCTGAGAATCAGTTCTCAGAGACTCAAAATCTGTAGTCATAAATTGAGAAATATGACCTCAGAGACTGAGGATTAGACTTCAAAACTGAAGATCAGTCCTAAGAGACCGAGTAATAGTTTTAATAGAATATAGATTAGTCTTCAGAGATTGAGGAATCAGTCCTCAAAGCAGGGACGGGCTTCTTTGCAATGAAGTATAGTGAGGGCGCCCACTGAGGTGTTTTTGCATTTGCTTCTCTCTCTCACTTACAGTGTGTGTGAATAAAAACATCATGTGGTTGTTGGTTTTTTCACCCATACGTATACATATACTAAAACATTGATGGTAAATCTTGGGCGACACTGCCTCAAAGGCTGGGGGATTATTATTTAGAGACCAAGCAATCAGTCACTGAAGAATCAGTATCAGAGTCTGACAAATCAGTCCTTAGTGACATAGAAATTATTATTCAGTGCCTGAGACATCAGTCCCACAGTCTTCAGACTAAGTTATCAGACTTCAGAGGCTAAGGATCAGTCCTCAGATATAGAAGAATCAGTCTTCAAGGGCTGAGTAATCATTGAAGAATAAGTCCTCAGACTGACTGATAAATACATATTCAGACACCGAAAAATCATAAGACAGAGATTAAGGAATCGTCACTCCTAAGAGACTGTGGGATAAATCTCCGGGGTCTTTAGAGACTGAAAATCAGTACACAGAGATCGACGAATCTGTCCTTAGTGATGTTGCTCTAAATCTTCAGAGACTAAGGAATCAGTCTTAACAGACTGCAGAACAAGCCCTTGGAGTCTGAGAAAACAGTACTCAAAAGCTGATTACTTATTACTGAGTCCCTGAGGACTTTTTCTCATTCTCTAAGAACCGATTACACAGACTCAGAATTATTTCTTAATCGCTGGTACTTTACTTACTTACTTAGCTGGCCCATTACAGAACATTTGTTCCATAGACTGAACTAAGAAAAGATCTCCAATTCTCTCTGTTTCGTGCTTCGCTTTTTGGAATACCGCGCCTTGTCATCTCTTCATCCACTTGTTTGCACCATCTATTCTTTGGCCTGCCAATTCTGCGTGCACCGCCATGTGGCTCGAATTTATACGCCTTTTAGCGGGTTCATCATCGCTCATTCTTATTATATGGCCTAGCCAACGCAATCGCTGCATTGATGTCGTTGTATAGCAGATACAGCTCGTGGTTCATACGACGTCAATATTCACCGTCAACGCAGATCGGTCCGAAGATCTTTCGAAGAATTTTTCTCTCAAACACGCCAAGCACTGCCTTATCTGCTTGCGCAAGTACCCAGACTTCGGAGCCATACAACAGCACGGGTAGTACCAGTTTTTGGTAAAGCGTTATTTTTGTTTGACGAGTTGTGGCTTTGTTTTTGAAGTGCTTACTAAGTCCAAAGTAGCATCTGTTGGCCAATGCAATTCTTCTTTTTATTTCACAACTGATGTCGTTTGTTGTGTTTACGACGGTGCCGAGGTATACGAAGTCTTTTACTACCTCAAAATTATAGGAACCAATTTCAACAGTTGGTCCGATCTCAATTGACGCATTGCGCGTCGACACCATCAACTTGGTCTTCTCGCCGTTTACCGCCAGACCCAGTTTAGCAGATTCTCCTTCGACCTTCATAAAGGTATCGGTTACTTCTTTTACTGATCGTCCCATGATTTCTATATCATCAGCATAAGCAAGTAACATGTGGCTATTGGCGTAGATTGTGCCACTTCTTTTGACGTTTGCCTCTCGTATAACCTTTTCTAGCAGGATGTTAAAAAGATCATACGAAAGGCTGTCTCCTTGCCTGAAACCTCTTTTGGTGCAAAACTCTTCAGAGAGGTTCTTTCTATTTCAACTGCACATCTTGTGTCAGTTAGAGTCATTTTACAAAGCCAAATGAGCGGGGATACCAAATTCAGACATGGCTTGGAATACCTTTAAACTTAGCGGGCTGCCGGAGGCTGCTTTATAATCGACAAAAAGGTGGTAGGTGTCGATATGCATCTCTTGGGTCTTCTCCAGGATTTGCCGCAGGGTAAATATCTGGTTAATTGTGGACTTGCCAGGTCTAAAACCGCATTGGTATGGTCCAATTATTTCGTTGACCATGGGCTTGAGTCGTTCGCACAATATCCCTGACACTATCTTGTAGGCGATAGGGAGAAGACTTATGCCCCTATAGTTGGAGCATAAAGTCTTATCTCCTTTCTTGTGGACGGGGCACAGGATGCTCAGGTTCCAATCGTCGGGTACGCGTTCTTCCTGCCAAATGGAGCTAACTAGCTGATGCATAAACCTTATCAGCGTGTCGCCTTCGGTTTTAAACAGCTCGGCTGGTAGGCCATCAGCTGCCTTATTATTCTTCAGTCGGTTTATTGCTGTCTTTACCTCAACTTGGCCGGGTGGTATATATTCAATACCATCTTCTGGGATTGGATCTGTGGTATCTTCGTCGACTTCGCTACTATTGGATACTTCATTCTGGCTCCTGTACATCTCGATTTTTTCACACTCCCGCTTTTCCATCTCTCTTTTTTTCCTGCGGAAAAGACGTTTCTCCTCTCTCCTTTTCTCCCTGTAGCTCTCTCGTGCGCTACGCGTTGCTACGTATTGTAAAGTAGCCCTATATGCCGCATTTGTCTCTTCGGTGGCAGCACGACACTCCTGATCATACCATGGATTCCTTGGTGGAGGTCTCTGGTATCCAAGTATGGATTTTGCGGCTGTTTGCATGGAGTGGGCAATGATTTGCCATTGTCCTGATATGTTATCGGGAGTAGTGCTTTGATTAAGCAGTTGGGCCAGTTGAGTGGAATATGCTGTGACTATCTGTTGCGATTGCAGCTGCAAAGTGCGAACAGAGACAACACGGAAGTTGGACATCGGAACTTCCGTGTTGTCTCTGTTCGCACTTTGTTTGATACGTTTAATCTGGTACGTACCTTTGCTGCAACAAGTCTATGTTTGCACCTCGGAACGATCGTACATCCAACACGCTTGATGCATGTCTTCCATCTATCACAACGTGATCAATTTGATTTCTTGTTCTTTGATCTGGCGACAGCCAGGTGCCCTTATGAATATCGAGATGCTTAAATCTGGTACTGCTAACTACCATGTTTATTGCAGCTGCAAAGTCTATCAGTCTCATACCATTGTCAGATGTTTCACTGTGGAGACTGAATTTCCCGGCTGTTGGACCAAAGATATTTTCCTTTCCAATTTTGGCATTAAAATCGCCTAGTATAATTTTAATGTCATGGGCAGGGCAACGGTCATAAGTTTTTTCTACGCGCTCGTAAAATGTATCTTTGGTCTGTTCGTCCTTGTCTTCAGTGGGAGCATGAGCGCAAATAAAGCTAGTCTTTCATTCACTGGGGTGAAGCTGGAGATCAGATGTTTTAACCTCCGACCAACTAAAAATCCGCAACCAAACTCATGCTTTGTGTCATAATAATACAGTGCGTCACCTTTAGGTGTTGTTGTGACGTCTTTCCCGTTCCATCGTATTTCCTGTATGGCAGTAATGTCGGCCTTGTACTTTTCATGTACGTCTGCCAATGCGTAAACTGCACCTTCTCTATAAAGAGTGGGAACATTCCAGGTGCAGATTCGCAGATCATGGCCCTTAAAACGTTTGCGGGCTTCGTCAATTTTAGAGGGGTTTGTTTTTCTTTTCTTTCGTTTTTTCACAGTAGGCTGTTTTTTCTAGGGGAGGGTTACTAACCCGACGCCCAAACCCAAGTTTTTAACGTTCTTATGGGTGAACGCGCGGCACATGTTAGCTCACTACCTTTAACGGGTGTTAAAGGCAGTTCCCCAGGAGACACCACGGGGAGGTCAGTGTCCACTTGAGATGAAAGAGGGACCAATATAAATCCTGGGCTTTGCCATGTTAAAGCCGGTCAGGACCGTTCCTTGGTATCTTCCATCCCCTACGTCACCCATCGAATCTGTCCTTAGTGATGTTGCTTTAAATCTTCAGAGACTAAGGAATCAGTCTTAACACTATCCAAATAAATAATTATCAAAACCTCAGGAATGTTTCTCAGTATCTAAGGGTTGGCTTTGTGGGTTAGCTCTGAGGAATGGTACTGCAGCTACATTGGGTGTATTTACACGCTAATCCCCTGATGCTTTCTACTTCTATTTTTGTTGTTGTTACAACTTAATACTAAAAAAATTGTATTTAACGTTATTGTTTAAAAATATTAGAATTAAATTTAACCCAAGCGAGAATATTAATTTAATTTGCCTTTAAAGCATTTTTTTGAGAACATTTAACCATTTAGGTTTTATAGTCTCGGTGTGCGTAGTGAACACTGCGTGATTCTTTCTGAACTGGATCGACCTAGTTTCCTACAAAAAAGGAAAAGTGAAGTGTGTCATGAATATTAAAAAATCAATAAAATCACTTTATTCAGTGATAATAAAATACCAATTCTCTACTAAACATAATTTTTACAAATCGAAAAGTGCACACCCACTAAATTTCACTACCTCCTCACGTAAATCATAAAAACAAAATTTAAAAGAATTTATGTGGAATAAATGCATTTATGTCCGATTGAAAAAGTAAAGCAATTCATAATAAAAATCGAGAAATTCCAATAAAATTATTAACGACGACCACCTACAAAAATTTAACGATATTTTAGTAGGGCATTGTTGGAAAAACGAAAACTAAAAAAAAACAACAATAATGCCTCGTTAAATTGTAAAACAATATTTATGATTGGCTGGAATATTCATTAGAAAAACATTATTGACTAAAGTGTCATGGACTCACAACATGCAGCAGTGATCGTTGATGGGCGATAAGGGCACGATCCACAATGCAACACGGCGGTTCACAGCAATACGTGTCTTGAATGGTCAAAAAGGTTTCCATCTTATTATTTTTCTGTGTTGGGTTTAGGCGCTGCAACAAGTCAACACATTGTTGGCCATTGTCAACAGTACGTTGACAACAACAACACAAATTAAAAGTCAACAATAATACATTTTCCTTGATAAAGGAAACGTAACGCACACACACACACACAAATTAAACATGACACATGTGTCAAAAACAAAAAAATTACAACTTCACATTGAGGTCATGGGGACGTTTGTGTACCTCTGTGTGTGTGCATGTCAGTGTTGTGATATGATCAGCAAATGAAATTTTATTAGTTTTTCTTGTTTTTAATTTTATATTTATTTTCTCACTTCCATTTTTACACAATTTTTTTCTACTTCTCAAACTGTCAATATTTATTTAGGTAGTCAAGTTGGGCCAGCCGAGTGGCACACAGGCATTTACATTGCAGAGGAAACACAAATACATTTAAAAAAGAAAGATTAATAAAAATGCACAACGTTATTATCCTAGGCGTTTTTGAACAATTTGTAACAATTTTATTAAATATGGTCAGAGACTATACGAATTTTTTTTATTTTAGTCATAAAATGTAATTGGAACTCATAATTTTTATAAACAGTTTTAAAATATTTTCCAAATCCGTTTTGATTAAAATGACCAAAAAGGCAACAATGTTTATATTGCAGAGGACCAAACACACTCTCACACACTCATGGAGAAAGTCAAGTTATAAAAAACTTTTTGTATAAATAATTTTTTATCGAAAATCTGTGTATGTATGTTTGTAATCTTGTTTGCTTCTTTCAAAATGGAACAACAATAAACACGTACTTCTCACAGCAAGGATAAACTCATCAGACGAGATTTCGAATAAACGCCTTAGTTATCATTTCCTTGAAATTATAAGGAAAAACATTGAACACTACAAGCAAAAAAATATTGAACAGTACAAAACAATTAATGGCTCTGCAGCTCTGAATTGCTGCAGTAAAGGTCACACGCACACATCACAGAGGGTGTTCATGCTTTCACATGGAACTAACAAGAGGGAAAGTAATGGGATATGCTTAAAATGTTCAATTGTTTGTTTCTCCATCTCCCCATTCTATGTTTCATCTGATTTAGTTTTAATTTTTTACTATTTCTTCCGTTGGCATGTAATTGACCATGCCTACCTACATAAGTAGGTATGTATGTATTTAATTGTTGTATTTTGTCTTTGTTACATGTTTATGTTTATTTTTCTGGTATACGTTTGTTTTATAAACAAATCAATAGTACTAGAAAAACTAAGAGTACTTGAAGAGAGGAAGGTATGAGCGAAGGATTACTGAAAATTTAATTGATTTGTTTTGGCGGCCACTTCACATCAATTTTAGAAGAGAGGGAATCAATTGTATTGAAAAATGATACAACAATGTCAAATTTCTATTACAATCGCGGAGGAGTTTCACTCAGCGACAGGGGATTTTTCGATGACTGGGAGATGACTAAAGAATAAGTTTACAGAGGATTAAAAAGTAAGCCCTCAAAGGAGAAGCCACGAGGAATCAGAAACTGTTGCATCAATACTCAGAGACTGACGAATTAGTCCTCAGAGACTGAGAAATCATTACTGAGAGACGGAGGAATCTTTCCTGAGAGAGTAATCTGCCCTCAGAGACTGAGGAATCTGACCAAAGAGACTGAGGAATCAGTCACAAGATACTAAGGAATCAGTCCTCAGAGATTGGGGAATCAGTCATTAGAGTTCGATGAATCAGTCCTCAAAGACTGATGAAACAGCCCTCAGAGACTTATGAATACGTCCTCAGAAACTGAGGAATCATTACTCAGAGACTGAGGTAGCAGTCCTCAGAGACTGAAAAATCGGCCCTCAGAAACTGAGGAATCTGTTTCCAGAGATTGAGGAATCAGTTCTCAGAGACTTAGAAATCATAACTCAGAGACTCTGAGACAGAGAGACTATTACTCAGAGACTGAGAAATCGAGCCTCAGTGACTGCTAAATCAGTCATCATAGACTGAGCAATTAGTCGTCGTGGACTGAGGAATCAGTCCTCAGAGCCTGAATAATAAGTCCTCAGAGACTGATGAATTATCCCTAACTGGCTGAGGAAAAATTGCCCAGAGTCTAAAGAATCAGTCCTTAGAGGCTGATGGATCAATCCTCAGAGGCTGATAAATCATTGCTCAGGGACTGAGGAATCGGTCCTTAGAGACTGAGGCATCTGTTTCCAGAGATGGAGGAATCAGTTCTCAGAGACGGAGTAATCAGTCCGCATAGATTGAGGAATCAGTCCTCGGCGACTGAGGATTCAGTTCCCAGAGACTGATGAATTTGTCTAAGTGCCTGAGAAATCAGTCGTCAGAGATAAAGGAATCAGTCCTCAGAGACTTAAGAATTAGTCCTAGGAGACCACCGAATCAGTCACCAGAGACTGACGAATATGTCCTCAGAGACTGAGGAATAAGTCCTCAGAGACTGACGAATCAGTTCTCTAAGACTGATGAATTAATCTTCAGTCCTCAGAGTCTGAAAAATAAGTCCTCAGAGTCTGAGGAATAAGTTCTCAGAGATTGATGAATTAGTCCTAAGTGGCTGAGGAATAATTGCCCAGAGTCTAAAGAATCAGTCCTTAGAGACTGATGGATCAATCCTCATAGACTGATAAATCTTTGTTCAGGGACTGAGGAATCAGTTTCCAGAGATTGAGGAATTAGTCCTCAGAGACGGATCAATCAGTCCTCAGAGATTGAAGAATCAGTCCTCGGGACTGAGGAATCAGTCCTCGGAGATCAACGAATCAGTCACCAGAGACTGGTAAATAAGTCCTCAGGACTGAGGAATCATTGCTCAGATACTGAGCAATCTGTCCTCAGAGACTGATGAATCTTTACTCAAAGACTGAGGAATCAGTTCTCCGACACAGATGAATACGTCATCAGAAACTGAGGAATCAATCCTCAGAGACTGATATATCGGTCCTCAGAGACTGAGGAATCTGTTTCCAGAGATTGAGGAATCAGACCTCAGAGACTGAGGAATCATTACTCAGAGACTGATGTATCAGTGACTAAGGTATCAGTCCTCTGTGACTGAGACCTCAGTCCTCAGTGACTGATGTATCAGTCCTCAGTGACTGATGAGTCAGTCCTTAGAAACTGAAGAATTAGTCCTTATTGACTGAAAAATCAGTCCTTATTGACTGAAAAATCAGTCCTTATTGACTGATAAACCATTACTCAGACACTGAGGAATCATTAATCAGAGACTGATGAATCAGTCCTCAGAGTCTGAATAATAAGTCCTCAGAGTCTGAGGAATAAGTCCTCAGAGACTGATGAGTTAGTGCTAAATGGCTGAGGAATAATTGCCCAGAGTCTAAAGAATCAGTCCTTAGAGACTGATGGATCAATCCTCAGAAACTGATAAATCATTGCTCAGGGACTGAGGAATCCGTCCTCAGTGACTGAGGTATCAGTCCTCAGTGACTGATGAATCAGTCCTCAGAGACTGAGGAATTAGTCCTTATTGACTGAGACATCAGTCCTTATTGACTGATAAACCATTACTCAGAGACTGAGGAATCAGTCCTCAGAGTCTTAATAATAAGTCCTCAGAGTCTGAGGAATAAGTCCTAAGTGGCTGAGGAATAATTGCCCAGAGTCTAAAGAATCAATCCTTAGAGACTGATGGATCAATCCTCAGAGACTGATAAATCGTTGCTCAGGGACTGAGGAATCTGTTTCCAGAGATTGAGGAATCAGTCCTCAGGGACGGAGCAATCAGTCTTCAGAGATTGAGGAATCAGTCCTCGGGGACTGAGGAATCAGTCCTCGGAGACCAACGAATCAGTCACCAGAGACTGGTGAATAAGTCCTCAGGACTGAAGAATCATTGCTCAGATACTGAGCAATCTGTCCTCAGAGACTGATGAATCTTTACTCAAAGACTGAGGAATCAGTTCTCAGAGACAGATGAATACGTCCTCAGAAACTGAGGAATCAATCCTCAGAGACTGATATATCGGTCCTCAGAGACTGAGGAATCTGTTTCCAGAGATTGAGGAATCAGTCCTCAGAGACTGAGAAATCATTACTCAGAGACTGATGTATCAGTAACTAAGGTATCAGTCCTCTATGACTGAGACCTCAGTGACTGATGTATCAGTCCTCAGTGACTGATGAGTCAGTCCTCAGAAACTGAGGAATTAGTCCTTATTGACTGAAAAATCAGTCCTTATTGATAATAAGTCCTCAGAGTCTGAGGAATAAGTCCTCAGAGACTGATGAGTTAGCGCTAAATGGCTGAGGAATAATTGTCCAGAGTCTAAAGAATCAGTCCTTAGAGACTGATGGATCTGTTTCCAGAGATTGAGGAATCAGTCCTCAGAGATGGCGTAATCAGTCCTCAGTTCCCAGAAACTGATGAATTTGTCCTATGTGCCTGAGAAATCAGTCCTCAGAGACTAAACAATTAGTCCTCGGAGACCATCGAATCAGTCACCAAAGACTGGCGAATAAGTCCTCAGAGACTGAGGAATCATTGCTCAGATACTGAGAAATCTGTCATCAGATACTGAGAAATCTGTCATCAGATACTAAGAAATCTGTCCTCAGAGACTGTTGAATCAATCCTTAGAGAATGAAGAAAGAATCTGTACTCATAGACTGAGGAATCAGTTCTCAGAGACAGATGAATAAGTCCTCAGAGACGGTGGAGTCAGTCCTCAGAGTCTGAGGAATAAGTCCTCAGAGTCTGAGGAATAAGTCCTCAGAGACTGACGTATCAGTCCTCAGAGACTGACGAATCAGTCCTCTGAGACTGATGAATTAATCCTAAGCGACTTAGGAATTATTGGTCAGAGTCTGAGGAATTAGTCCTTAGAGACTGATGGACAATTACTCTGAAACTGAGGAATCAATCCTCAGAGACTAATGAAAATTCCTCAGGGTCTGAGGAATTAGCCCTAAGAGTCTAAAAAATAAGTCCTCAGAGACTGATGAATAAGTTCTCAGAGACTGAGGAATCAGTCATCAGACTCAGAGACTGACGAATCAATCCTCAGACACCAAGGAATCTGTCCTCTGAGACTGATGAATTAGTCCTAAGTGGCTGAGTTATCATTGCTCAGAGTCTGAGGAATTAGTCCTTAGAGACTTGTGATCATTACACAGATGCAAAGGAATCAGTCCTCAGAGACTGAGGTATCAGTCTTCGGAGACTGAGGCATTAGTCGTCACAGACTAAGAAATCATTACCCAGAGACTGTGGAATAAGTTCTCTGATACTGAGGATTCCTTTCTCGGAGACTGAAACATCAGTTTCCAGAGAATGAGGCATCAGTCCACAGCGATTGAGGCCTCAGTCCAAAAAGACTGAATCATCAGTTCTTAGAGATTAAGGCACCAGTCCTCAGAGTCTCGGAGACTATGGCATCAGTCCTCAGAGACTGAGGAATCAGTCCTCGGATACTGTGTCGTCAGGGACTGAAGCATTAGTCCTCAGAGACTGCGACATCATTCCTCAGATACTGTGGAATCAGCCTTCAGAGACTGATGAAGAAGTCCTCCGATACTGTGGAATTGTTACTCAGAGACTGATGTATCAGTCCACAGTGACTAATGAATCAGTGAATGAATGAGAAAGTTCTTAGTGACTGAGGAATCCATCTACGGTGATTGAGAAATCAGACTTCCTAGAATGATGATTCAGTCCTCAGTGACTGATAAATTAGTAATCAGGGACTGATGAATTCGTCCTGTGTGGTTGATAAATCAGTCCTCAGTGATTGATAAATAAGTCATCAATGAATGAGGAATCAATTCACGGTAACCGAGAAATCCGTCTGACAGATCAATCAGTCCTCAGTGACTGAGCAATCAATCCTCAACGATTGAAGAAACAGTCTTTACTGACTGAGGAATTGGTGACCAGTGACTGACAAATCAGTGATTGAGAAATCAATCTACGGTGACAGTCCACAGAGACTGTGGAATTAGCCCTCAGATACTCATAGACCATTAGTATTGATTCATTACTCACAGGTTCAGGAATCATTACTTAGATGCTCAGATATCAGACCTCTGATACTGTGTAATCAGTCCTCACAGATTGATAACTCGGATAGAAATACTGATGAAGCAGTCCTTAGAAAATGAAAAAAAAATCAGTTCACAGATACCGATGAATCATTACTTAGAGTGTGATGAATCAGTCCTCAGAGACTGAGGAATCGGAACCAAATACTGATGAATCAGTCCTCAGTGAAAAAAATCGGAACTCAATATCAGAAAAATCGTTCCACTGTAAGGTTGAAAGCAGTCTTCATAGAATGACGAATCAGTCCTCACTTACCGATGAATCAGTCCTCAGTGACTGAGCAAACAGTACTAAGTGAAGAGGAATAACTCTTCACCGATTGAGAAATTGGTGCACAATGAGTGAGAAATCAGTCTGCAGTATCTGTCCTCGGTGACTAGAAAATCAGTCCTCAGTGACTGAGTCATCAATCCTTAGTGATTGAAGAATCAGTCTTCACTGACTGATGAATCTGTGCTCAATGACTAAGAAATCAGTCCTTAGTGATTGAGTAATCAATCCACGGTGGCTGAGGAATCAATCGTCAGTGAATGGAAAATAAGTTTTCTGTGACAGAAGAATCAGTTGAAAAACCACACAAATTGAGAAGGGACATCTTCAGTCCCACCGAATACAAAAAAAAAAATTCTTCAATAAGGAAATTATGACAGTGACGATAGGACAAATTTGTTTGTGGAAGCATTTGGAGAAACTTCTCATCCTCTTCATAATTAAAATTTTAATTAAAAGCAACTAACAACATGACATTATGCGTCTAGCGTATAATGACATTTAATCTTGTTCCTTAGCTTGGCCAGATGATACCCAGTCTAACGGTTTCTCAAATTATCTCAAACATGAATTGCATTTTACTCGGGCGGCGGCTTATGGGACAATGTTTTTGTTATTTTTTGTAGAATGTTTTCTTTAGGAGTAAGACTGGCTGGGTTATTGAGGTCAACCAGAAGTGACGATCAATAACAATAGAAATTATTTCCTAAACCTTAACAGAAAAATTATACACAACTAAATGGACAGACGGACGGACATTGAAGGTACGTGGGGTACTTTTCAAAATCATTGGTAATCCATCTTCATGACCAACAAACCATGAAACAAATGAATGACTTTAACACGAATTCATTTGTCTGTCCGTCATCTTTTCCTTTCTTTCATTTACATTTATTTGTAATAAGTAATAACACAAAATAAACAAAAGATGGATTTTTGGGGGAGCGAAACGTTAAAAACAATAGAAGAAGCGAGTGAAATTAACCACAACGAAAGTGTTTCCCCTTCCTCCTACTCCGATTTCTTTGCTTGTTGGAAATTAAAAAGGTTCATTGAAAAAACGTAATAACAACAATAATGAAAAGCCAATGACGAAGAATGAACACGAAGAAGATGGTAGATGGTTATTTGACTGACAATGAATCGATTTTTGTATGGCCTACTACAATGGAGCGCAGGGTATGTGCGAGTGTTGTGTGCCCATATCCGTGTTGCGGTTAACAGCGATTACAATCTGAAATCAATTTTTCGAAAGGGAAAAATCAATACTCATGCTCACGATTAGAGGTTTTAAAGGCAAATACAAGCAACCTATAAGCAATAGCAGCAATAATTTGATGGTATGGGGAAGTTATGCGTTGCCACATCATGTTTGTCAAATACCCTGCACTCGGTCTTAGAGGGTACCTATATTAAATTTGTCTTCGATTATGTGAGTTATTCAAAATCATTATTTCAAGGACCAATTTTCATGATCAATTGTTCATTCATTATTTAGAATCTCTGAAGGTTGATAATGAGTTCCGCTCGATTCGAATATTACTGTCTTACAAAGATTAAGAATGTGTACCTAAGATTAGACGAATTCGATGGTCCTGAGAGATCAGGAAGTTTATAACAGTCTCCTATATTAAAACTATCTTTCAAGCTTTTCATTGCAAGAGTAGGGCATGTACAGTTCGTAAATGCTTGGTTTAATATCACTCTTATTTTTTTCAATTTCACAAAATGTGAAAAATGAAACGGAAAAAAAATTGGGATAGCAAAAGAGGGTAGTAATATCATGGTGGACCGACCTCCATCAATGTAAGTGTAACTAAAAACCTTCACTGTGAAGACAAAAAAACGCAACTGGCCCTTAAGGCCTTAAAGCTAACTGAGCTGAAGCGAACGAAAACGTTAAAGAAATTCCCATTCGTGTTTTACTCTCCAGGGGGTTCCCGCTTATTTTGTCATGGTTTTTTGCCTCATCTTCCTTCATTTACTTATAAACAGGGTATCGATTTCAAACCCTGATTTTGATCTCCACTTCTCTACCCACTCTTAACCACAAAACCAAAAACAGAAAAGTAAAATAAAAGCGTGGAAACTTTAATTTTTAAAACATCTTATTTTATATCTTGGATGAAAACAAAAATCATAGCAGATTGATATTAATGTCACACATTTGTTCACACACTTGCACTCATACATGAACTCCACCCTGCCACACCACTCATATTGCCCCAAGAGTGGCTGGTAACAAACCTAAAGACGACAACGACGAGGACGGTGACTATAAATTGTCGACAGTTTTAATGATGAGGGTATTTACACTCAGTGGTTTTTAATGAATGAATGAATTGATGAAAATAGGTATTGGCTTCTTCTGGCGTCTTCAAATCCTATGAATGGATTTTGGAATTGGGCTGTGAAATCTTTGGTTTTAAAGTGAGTCTTTCTTTTATTACACGAAGCAAATGAATTGCCATGTCATAAACAAAAAATTCCCATAAATTATCTATAAACTTGATCTGTTCTATTGATTTGCATTTAATGCAGATTTATTTTGAAATAAATTATGTGGCAAGATGCTGGTATGTTGTGGCGCCTACCCTCCTCCTTCGATTGATAGAGAGACATATTCCCACAAACAGTGTGTTTAAGGGAAATGCGAGTGTGTGTGAGGGATATATGGGTGGAAATTTTAAAGCCAATATTAAGAGATTTTTAATTTATTATATTTACTTTAAAATTAGTTAAAGAACAATTTCCGATATTAGCTATTAATCTTAATATGTTCTAAGATGAATCTAAATTAAGCTGTAATGAAGTTAGTAGATCCCGCATGAGGAGGGTATTTGAGAGATTTTATAATGAGCCGACTTTGATCAAAAGTTACACAACTATATTTATATCCGAAATCCGCTTTTAAACACAACAATGTGGAGTCGAAGAGTAGGAGACAAGTTTTCGACCTTTATCCTTAGGATCTAAAGTATAAGTTCTTACAGACTAAAATATTGCCTATGTCAAAAGAAGTATTCCTCATTAAAAGTATAAATTGACCAATCATACATCAGATAAAGTCATTAAGCTGAAAACACATCCACCGTTTCAGTAAAGTTTTGTGTCATTTCTGGTAGATGAATAAAAGACAAAGTGCTGCCAAGTTTCAATTCTTCAACCAGAAATGACGCAAAACTTTACTCAAACGTTTACTCAGAAAAATCAAGATTTTAAACATTTGGATCATTAAAAATTCCAACAATTTGTTTTCGGCTGCTGACAAAGTTATGAACAACGTTGGAAGGTAGAACTAATCATTGTAAGGGATTTCTTCTTCTCTTCTTCCCAATGAGCTGGAGACATTTTATTAATTTTGAAGGTCATTATATGTTGAAACTAATTCATATTTGTCTGCGGTGGCTGGTTGAAATAAAATATGGTACCTTGCAAAATTCTCAAATAGAGTTGGCAAACCTCCGAGGATCATTAGGACTAATAAATCTTCAACCAACTCTATACCTGCGCCAGACACCTTGTTCACTACGGACGTAAGCTCGCACATGCATTGCTGAACTCCATCGTCTTCTTGACTGGCCCTTTCGGTCGATGCACCGCATTCAAACTATTCCAAACCCTCTTTTGCCGACTTACAGCGCTTAATGTAAGATAGCTGGAAAGGTGTAACGCTTAATATGATTGTTGCCTCCGCCTTGTCATTTATATTTTGCCACACGGTATCTTTCGTGACAGTCTGCTGGATAAAAATGTATCAGAAGGGATGTAATGGTTTCATTGACAGATATGGGCACATTTACAACAGTACCACCAATTGCGCTTTTTCGAATCCAAGTGTGTAACAATAACAACAGGGTGTAACAATAACAACGTAAGTAAGCTCGTACAGGCATTGCTGAACTCCATCGCCTTTTTCCATTTCCATATTCAACAACTGTTTGAACAACGATACCCTTCTAACTGGCCGTTTTGGTCGATGCACCCCACTCAAACTGTTCCAAACCTCTTTTGCCGCCTTACAGCTCTTAATCTAAGATAGCTGGGCAGGAATAACGCTAAATATAATTGTTGCCATCGCCTTGTCATGTCTCATTTGCAACTCGACATCTTTCTTTGCAGTCTGCTCCTCCTCCCAGATCACCTCCAACGGATCTTTTTGTACCAAAACTAACTTCAACTGCATATACATTTACTCGTAATTTTATTCTGAAAATATTTGCCAACTTACAGCTCTTAACGTAAGATTATCCAGACTAGAGCTGGCAAAAAATCGATGGCACTATCGATAATATCGATTAGTATTGAAAAGTTCAATATCGATATAGATATAGATAGTTTTTCCTATCGATATTATCGGAATAAAAACCCCTAACCTGAAATCCATTGAAATAAATAGAAATTTCGCTGCTTTTCGGTTATGTGTGTAAGAAAGTAAGTCCGTAGTCACACGTACACATTTTTCGGTAAAATAAAATGTATTTTTTTTTTCAATTTTTTATAAAAGAAAAACAGTTGTTTATTATCCTTTACAATTCTGTGAACTACTTTTGCATAATTTCAAGAAAATCATTGACATTTCCGCCATTTTCATATCCAAATTAATGGCGATGACAACTTAACGATAATATCGATAGCAATCGATATTTTAAAACATTATATCGAAAATATCTAATGTTGGGAATATCGATGGTTTGCCAGCTCTAATCCAGACAGGAGTAACGCTCCATATGATTTTTGCCAATGGTTTTTCATCTCTTTTAGGCACACTGAATCTTTCTTGGCAGACTGCTCCTCGGAGATCACATCCCAGGGATCTTGATGTAACAAAACTGACATCAACTGCAGACACCACGACTCAATGTTTTTGTACTCTTCTCAAAATTACACAGATTTATTGTTCACTTGCAACTTTTCTTTCGTCTTTTGCGATGCGTTTTCCTATAACATTGGCCTGGTCTCCGTTTATCAATTTTCTCTCCAATACAACATTTCCTTAACGTTTTTCATTCTCATATTCAACAACTGTTTGAACAAGAGGTACCTTTCTGACTGTTCCTTTCGGTCGATGCACTGCACTCAAACTGTTCCATGTCTCTTTTGCCAACTAACAGCTCTTAACGTAAGATTATCCAGACAGGTGTAAAGCTCAATATGATTGTTGCCAACGCCTTGTCATCTCTCTTTTCGCACACTGAATCTTTCTTGACAAACTGCTCCTCTGAGATCACATCCCTTGATGTACCAAATTGACATCAACAACAGACACCATGGCTCAATGTTTTTGCACTCTTCTCTATATTACACAGATTTATTTTGCGCTTGCAACTTTTCTTTCGTCTTTTGCAATGCGTTTTCATTTTACGTTGGCCTGGTAACCGTTTATCAATTTTCTTTCCAATACAACATTTCCTTAACGTTTTTCATTCTCATATTCAACAACTGTTCGAACAAGAGGTACCTTTCTGACTGTTCCTTTCGGTCGATGCACTTCACTCAAACTGTTCCATGTCTCTTTTGCCAACTTACAGCTCTTAATGTAATATTATCCAGACAGGAGTAACGCTCAACATGATTGTTGCCAACGCCTTGTCATCTCTCTTTTGGCACATTGAATCTTTCTTGGCAGACCGCTCCTCGGAGATAGCCTCCCACGGATCTTGATGTACCAATTCTGACATCAACTACAGATACCATGGCTCGTAATTTTATTCTGATAATTTTTCCATATTCTTCTTTGAAGACATTTCATGGTATTTGTTGTCGACACACGAAACAACTAAACTGACTGACACAGCTCTTTCAAAATGTTTCATAAACTTCAATGTTTCTGCACTCTTTTCAAAATTACACAGATTTATTTTTTACTTGCAACTATTCTATCGTCTTTTCCAATGTATTTTCCTTTAACATTGTCCTGGTCACCGCTTATCATTTTTCTTTCCAATACATTTTTCTTTAGAGCTGTCCTGGGCTCATAACCTGTTGAAAGTATTCGGGTTTATTCATTTGGCAACTAATCTTTAGACGGTTTCTTATCGATACTTCGATAACCACTTTATAACATAATCGATACTCAACTATCCATGTAGTTCTATATGAGTTATACAGATGGCGCTAATATTATGCAAGGTAAAGCTAAAATAACGTGTGCCTTTCCTCAAAGGGATTGGCTTTGCGCTTTTAATTGACAACAGCTGATTGATCAATTCTTCTGCACCTGGTATCAAGGAAAGTAATTATTTGGGGTGAATTTTCCTCTCAAGAGATTACCACAATATATAGAAACAAAGGTCTACTCTTCGTAAGCGATTGGTGACCTTCGCCTGGAGCCATGACAACTTTTGGGCACATTTTAAAACCTATACTATTTTGCATAGTTTAGTAACCACCCTGATTAAAGCTCTCCATATCATATACATCACCAAACGGTTTATATTTATCAACAACGAGGCCATCGTAAGGTCTTTAGTTATAAACAAATTCTTGGACTTCGTATTACTGATTGGCAACAAAAGACGAATTGGGACGTTTGTAAAACCGTTGGGTGAAAAGAAGTAGACATAATTCACTGAGTAATGTAACAAATTCAGACCTAAGAAAAGGGCGAAGTCCTCAAAAGATTTTTTATTGTCTTAGAACTTATTAAGATTTATTTTGGATTCCGCTCGATTCGAATATTACTATTTGTGACACCTGGAACCAATGGATGCCTGCATTAAATGAAGCTATAAAGAACGCGTCTTAGACCAAAGAATATTTTCTTAGAGACTGCGAAATTAGAGTAAAAAATTTTGGAATTTTTGTGAAAGCGGTGCAAATTTCTTGAACTACCACTTAGCCTTTTTGACTGTTAATAAAGGGTATGACCTCTGAAGACTTGTAATCTTCAAAACCGCCATTCATCAATTGTAATACCTACGACATACCTGAAGGGATAACGGCGACTTCTCTCATATCGATGAGTGCAGTGATATGTTTGATATCCAACTATGTATTTGCCCGCCTCTATTACTTGGTTGGTTGGTTTACGTGGTGGCTACACGTTATAGCCTCAATTAGTATGTAAGGAATACTGTTTTGAAAACCACACCACTCGTTCAAGGATTGTTATTTCGTAGTATTAAATTGGCAGTTAAATCCAGCCTGATGAGTTGAGAAATCGTAGCAGGTCTCCCGGACCTACTTCGGCTATCTCGGCGATATTATGAAGGAACGGCTATCCTATAGCTTTAAGTCGTCGTTGCAGGGCAGGAACAGAGGATGTGCTCAACAGTTTCCTACTCTTCTTCATCTCCGCAGCTGCGACAGTGGTCGTTGTGTGGTATATTTAAGCGCTTTGCGTGGTTACCGATAGCCCAGTGACCGGTTAACACTGCAATAAGTCTTGCCAGGTTCCGTCGATTTTGGCTGATTAGGAACTTTGTGCGTTTGGCATTGTATTGAGGCCATGTAGATTTTGATATTCGGCATGTTTCCGTTTTGTCCCATCTACTCTCGGCCAATGATAGATAGTATTTGAAGATATCTCCTTTAACTACTCCCTTTGGTGTTGCGACTGACGCCTTTGGGAGTTCGTTAGAGGCGGATCCTGCTTTGGCTAGTTCGTCCGATTTTTCGTTCCCATCCAGTCCCTTATGGCCTGGGATCCAGTTGAGAATTACTCTTGACAGACGCCCTAGTTTAGCAAGTTCTTCTTTACAATCTTTCACTAGCTTCGATGTGACAGAGTTTGATTTTAGTGCAAGGAGTGCCGCTTGACTGTCGACAAAATTTCCTATCGAGTTTGGTGTGCGGAGTTGTAAGAGAATAAAACAAGCTTCCTTTATGGCCAGTATCTCCGCCTGAAAAACACTGCAGTCGTCAGGTATCTTTATGGATGTAGATATATTTGCATCATATGAGAAGACACCAGAACCGACTCCACATTTCATCTTGGAACCATATGTGTATACATTGATGTCATGAACCGTCATTGGTGATCCATTTTTCCATTCTTTCCTGCTTGGAAATTTGACTTCAAAAGGCTGATCAAAAGTCATTTTAGGAGCGCAGTAATCAGCAGTAGTTGCTATTTCTTTTGGTAGTGTGTGAAGCACGCACGCATGTCCGTAGGCTCTATCGCTCCATATTCCTAGAGCCCGCAGCCTTGCCGCATTACATGTTGCAATTGCTTTGATGTGTATGTCTATTGGCAGAATTTGCATCATAACATTGAGGGCTTCAGCCGGACAAGTCCGAATTGCCCCTGTCACCCCGATGCATGCTGATCTTTGTATACTATATAGTTTTTTCTGCGTAGTTTTATTGCTGTTGTACTGCCTCTATTACATTCGGCGGTCAAATTGTTTTAGTTGTATAATCATGATATTCCATGCTGCGTGCCTTAAGATATAAAAAAATTTACATTGAAAAAAATGTATCACAAAACATTATTTTAGATATTCACTGGAAATTATTTGCTGTAAATTTGGAATGTATGATACGCACTCCAAATCTCGTTTAACTGATAGTCCTGGGAATACAAACTTTACGTTACGTTCATTCTCAATAATTTAAAGATAATATAACCCTAATGTGAATCGGCATTCTGTTTTGAGAATGTTAAACGGCGTTTGCATTAGAGCTTTTTGCCGGGTTAACCTTCTTTATGAGGATTTATTTGACGTTTGCTCTATGGAATTGACATTTGAAACGCTTCGGGGTAATTAAATCCGGTTAAGTGCGAACGGTTTATTAGTAGAGAAGAAATTGCCAGCAAAAATCCTGGGCATGACGATATATCATGCAAACTTTTGGAAATATCGAAATATTCTGTTTGTGGGCACTTGTAATACGATGGGAAATGTATATTTTTTTAGGAAAATTGCGAAAATTGTTCCAATTCCCAAAATTAAAATCTCATTTCAAACGTGTGATTTCTATTGCCTATAGCATTGTTTCCGGTGATAGATACATTATTTGAGAAATTTATTTATAAACAGCTTTAAATTTTCCTCAAACGGACAGGACAAATGTATCCATTGTATCCAAATTTAATTTGTGACTACCTAGATGCAAATATCGCTGGAGTTGTTGCAGCGTTCTATGATCTCTCAAATTTGATATTGTTGACCATCGGGTTTTGTTTGCAAAACCCTGAATGTTCGTGGACCGCAGATCAACATAAGTCAATTCAAAGGAGTACTTAGTCTGAAAAAATAAAATAAAAATTCTGATCTATTCGAATATTACTAATTACCAACATCTTTTAACTAATAAAATAAATCTGATAACAATTTGTAGATTGTGTGGAAAAAGTCTATCCTCACCCACAAGAAAATGTACAGTACAATTTGGCTTTGTTTCAGAACCTACAAGAATCGACTACATATTTTTAATTTTTAAAAAAAAAAAATTGGTCAAAATTTCAAAAATATACTCTTGGAGGTTCTTGAATAGACTTTTTCTACTACTTTTCCATTTGGTCCCGAATGCAATAAATCCGGCTCATTTCGATTAATCCTGTATTCATACTTATTTTAAACTGAATAACTAAAACAAACATGTTTTGATTTCTTTATGATTAGGTCCCATTGCAACACTTCTTTCATTCCAATCCACTGTTGGTCATAAAGTCAACGTTATTGGTTGCTTTAGCACGGTGGCGCCTTGCACACGTTGCCGTCTGTCTAATCATAGAGCATTCTTCTATGAGAGACGGACGGAGGTATTTAAATAAATCATCTTTTTTAATGAGTGCATTTCTAATACCCTCCAATACCCACTCTCTCTCGCTCTTGTCCACGCTCTCTACCGCTCCATCCCTTACAAATTTTCATCATTATCATCATTAACAGTTACAACAGAAGTAGCAAGCAGCAAAAGCAGCATCTCATGACATTTTCTTTTTTCTCTTCTTTCGTTACAGAATAAACACTTGACACGCTCTTCTCGTCTCAAAACTCGAAAATTCACACTTTTGGGTGGATGGTTGACTGGATGGATGGCTGGCTGGCTGTCAGGGATGTTGTTGGAAAACCATCAGCCTATGGATTCAGTAGAACTTCATTCATTGCCGGCGTTAGAAGGCAACGGACGGTTACGGTGTGTTGTAAGAACATTCGTGCGTGCGTGCTTGCGTATCGTATGATATTTTCGTATTTATGAAACAAAAAAAAAAAAAAAAATAAATGTGTGCTGCATTGTGCAGTTCGTTCTTTAGTGCGGTGTGTGTGGTAAGTGCGTGAGCGCTTAAAAAAAATAATAACAAAAATACGTGAGATTCTGTGCTACGACAGTTATTAAAGGAAATGAGCTCCGCTATTTAAAATTGAGGGCATAAATGCCACAACCAAATTAACCTGGCTTCTTCTGATGGATATCATCGTCGTCATCATCATTGTCATTAAGTTCTACGCAGCGGAAATAATATGCCAACAGTTTAAAAAAGTAACCAAACAACCTGATTGCCTCCTTGTCTGCTAAGTTGGGGTCCTGTTGCCCTACCATACAAAAAAATATAATCACCATCATCATTAACACATAACACATTAAATTGGATATGGCTTAAAGCAAAAAAAAAAAAAAAAAAAGAAAAAAAACATTGCATTGTTTTTAATGATTGGCTGGGCCACGGAGTGTTCCACACTTCCTAAAGTGCGGAATAATACTGGTGTTGTTTTTGGTTTTTATTTCCATACAATTTCAAATGAGCATTGCAAGTGTTTGAAAGTAACTAGTACGTACCATTTTCTTTGCAAGCACGGATTTAATGTTATGAAGGTAATATCTAATGGTCCTTCGACCTAGGTTACGTGCCATGACTATATATTACTCCCATTGTGAGCATATAAATGTTAAAATTGTTGTTGGTGTTACTTTCATTATTGTTATTATTATTAGCATCAGCAAACATCAACATCACCTACTCACCTTCGTAATATTGCCAGCATCATTATCATTACCCTTGGAATAAACCTGCTGCCACTACTGCTGTTGCTATACCTCTATTTATTCACAGATTAAGAGCGTGAAATATGAAAACATAGCAAAGTGCTACTACATTAATAGCCATATCCCATAGAATAGCGAAGCGAATCATCATCATCAGCATAGATAATCATTAGACTCAACTTCTAGAACAACTCACCTCAAGTACTGGCAATAGTAATAACTATTACAACAATACCACCCGGGCAAACAACATTAAATCCAATAACCCAGAGAAAACATTTACTACGATTCTATCTATTTATTTTGTATTCTAAGAAGATTTGTTTGCAGTTGTTGTTGTTTAGTATTTTATACATTACAAGAGCGAACTCATCTCCCCTACAACACTATTGCAATGTAATCGATTGTTATCGATACTCACACCTAGAAATTGCAACTTTAAATCAAAACAGCTGATTAATGTTTATCAACTGTTTCGATCAGATGTTATGAGTTAATTTTGCAACTCTGGAAATAGGATTTTTTATATTTAAGGGACAAATGCAATTTGGTTTCAAGGAAGGCATGGAAACTCGAAAGACACTACTTAGTTTAAAAGTACGCATACACATGTCTATACATATTTTGTCGACTACGAGAATTAATTTGACACAGTTATTTTTAATTGGGTTAGTGTCATAAAATACATCAGAAATCTATACAGGAAACAAAAAGCCCACATGCAAATAGATGGTGAATTGACTGACAATGTTCCAATTTCAAAAGGTGTAAGACAAGTGTGCATATAATCCCCTCTTCTATTTAATTTATACCCCCCAAAAATAATTGAAGAATCGATATGTGAAATAAAATCCTCGGAAGAAGAAAAAATAATTAAATAATAATTACAGGCAGCCTTGCAGGACAAACGAAAACTAATAGATACTCTGAAACTTGCTGGTCCAAAATATGTTTTAAAAGTTAATGTAAATTACAAAGTGCACAATTATAAGTGGAAGCAAGGCGAATGCAATCTCGATACGCGCTAATTGTACCAAAATACTTAAATACTTCGGATACAAAATTAATGACTAGCGGGATATATCAGGAGAAATAAAATACCGATAAAAAAAAATTACTAAAAAGTCTTTCATTCAAATTATGAAAAAAAGTAACGAGTGACGACATAACCCTTGAAATTAAAATCGGTTTGTGATATAAATTTTAAGTTGTGAAAAGTTGTTGAAAAATATTCATGAAAAAATATTTTGTTTTAATCATTACGTGTCACCTGAAGATGCCAACGAATTATGACGAAACGTCGGTACGAGTGATTTGATAATAACAAGTGACGACGTAACCCTAAAAAAACAAGTAAAAAAGTATCAGTCGGCTTTGCCGACAGAGATATACCCTCAGCATGTATATATTGAAACATTTTTCCCCAAAAAACGTATGTATTTAGGGGTTTTTAAAAAATTTGGGAATTTGAAGCGACAAAAATGTTCATTAGGATTAGATATCAAATGTTTTGCGGAGGAGATACTAAAAGGAATGGATCTACATTGACCATTATGGAAGTGGATCTCCAGCCACTACATATGGTGCCATAGGGGGTTTTTGCACCCTTCGGGATGTTTGCTCAAGAAGTATGGACTTGCCCCTGAAAAAACGTTTACCATCGTAATTGAGGCAGCGAATGCAAGTTGCTTCAACAAAAATCAAAGTGATTCGATAGCAGGTCTTAAAGTGAACTTATCCGAAATTGTGTGTGGGAGGTACCGGATGGAGTGGACAAATATAGTCCATATTTGAACCTGATCTATATCTAGTAGATATATTAGGATGTGTAAAGTATGGACCGATTCGACCACTACCTTCAAGAGTTACCGTATGAACAAATTTTTCGAAAATTTTTGAACTTTTGTGGGGGTGGTACCTGAAGGAGTGGACCGATATGGCTTATCTTCGAACTTAAACTATGTTTGGACAAAATATTACTAAGGCCAAACTTTGGACCGAATCAGCAGACCTGTTCGAGAGTTATTTTGCCCTCCAACCTCCTCACACGGTGTCATAGGGGTTTTTTGCAACTTTCAGGCTATTATCTCAGTAAGTATGGACTTGCCCCTGAGGAAACTTGTACCTTCGTATAGGGGACAGTGAATACAAGATGTTACAACAAAAACCAAAGCGATTCGAGAGCAGGTCCTAAACTGAAGTTTTCCTAAATTTTGTGTGGGAGGTACTCGAATAAGTTTACCGATTGAGTCCATATTGGAACCTCATCTATGTCTGATAGAAATTTCATAACGTGCAAAGTATGGACCAAATCGGTTACTTCCTTCAAGAATTATGGTACGCACAAATTTTCCCAACATTTTCGAACTTTTGTGGGGGAGGTACCGGAAGGAGTGGACCGATATAATCCATCTTTGAACTTGAACTAAGTTTGGACAAAATATTACGAAAGCCAAATTTTGGACCGAATCGGCAGATCCGTTCGAAAGTTATCTTGCGTTCCAACCACTACACACGGTGTCATAGGGTTTTTGTAACTTTCAGGCTATTTTCTCAGGAAGTATGGACTTGCCCCTAATGAAACTTACAGCGTCGTATAGAGGACAGTGAATACAACTTGAGTAAACAAAAATCAAAGCGATTCGAGACCAGGTCCTAAACTGAACTTTTCCGAAATTTTGTGTGGGAGGTACCCGAATGAGTGAACCGATTGAGTCCATATTGGAACCTCATCTAAGTTTGGTGGAAATTACACGATGTGCATAGTATGGACCAAATCGGTTATTCCCTTCAAGAGTTATCGTGCGCACAAGTTTTGCGACAATTTTTGAACATTTGTGGGGGAGGTACCGGAAGGAGTGGACCGATATAACCCATCTTCGAACTTAAATCAAATCTGGATAAAATATTTCGATAGCCAAAATTTGAACCGAATCGATTGATCCGTTCGAGAGTTATCGTGCGCACCAGCCAGCCAGACAGACAGACGGACAGACAGACAGACAGACGGACGGACATTGCTAGATCTGCTCAAAATTGTCTGAAACGGATATCGTACAAACATACTTGGGGTCTAAAACCATTATTTCGATGAGGCACATTTTTGGTCGTATCAAAGTGTAAATACCCTCTTTAGCCTAAAGGCTGAGGGTATAAAAATCGGGTTGTTGAATTTTGGAGTGTGCTTCTTGACAAAAACCTTCATATAAAATATTTTTTATCTTATTCATTACGCATCCCCTGAAGACACCAGCAAATATTGATGAAACGTCTGAACCAATAAAATAAAAAGGAATTTTTATTTACCAGTACCTAGGTCTACAGAGCTTAAAAATAACAGACCTATTATGTCAGACATGAAGCAAGGCGAGAAAGCCAGGCGACGAGGCTTGTTATGTACCCAGGTCTTGAGTCAGAAAAGTTTAAATTGTTGCCAAAACTTATATGGAACAAATATAACGCTGAATATTATCAAAAAATATCTATGAATATGCCAACAAGGCTCGCTTTTTAATGATTTTATTTTTGTGGTTAAGGAATCTTACCATTCAAATTCACAGAGGAAACGATTGCATTTCTATAACAAGTGGTATGACAATGTATGCTTAAAAGAAGAACGAAAACAATGCTGAAACTAAATAGATACGGAGCTACTCTGAAATTGTATGCTAGAGAAGTTTACATTATGACGGAGAAGTCGTATCAAAAACTAATAACACAGAAGCAAAAGGATAATAACCTTAAAATTGAGAGCAAATTAGATACAGTAATATGTAGATAGTAAAGCTTGGTGGAAAATAGCAAAAGAGATAAGACAGAAAGACAATATCATTGGTTGCCATATATCGACAGAGGTCTTAAAATAACATTTTGATTTGCCATAAAACCATGCAATCTCAGGAAATATTCTACGTACAAAATTGAAGTCTCTTGACATTACATATGTATGTTATAGGCAGCAATTTTTCAGTTACGAAAATAAGGAACATCCTTAAAACCCTTTAAGAATCCCGTATGAATTCTTCATTCACGCAACAAATGACCTTTAAATTTCACTGTATGAGACATACACAAATATGTTTATTCAACGGTTATGATGACTTCGAACATCTTAGTCCTAGTATAATATTCTCGATTCATAAAAAAGACGACCCAACAAACCAAGTAACTATAGAGCTATTATTTACTTACTTAGCTGGCCCATTACAGAACATTTGTTCCATAGACCGAACTAAGAAAAGATATCCATACCTTTTTTTGCTTCGCTTTTTGGAATACCGCACCTTTTCATTTCTTCATCCACTTGTATGCTTCATCGAAGCTTAGGCCTGCCGATTCTGCGTGCACCGCCATGTGGCATGTATTCATACGCCTTTTTAAGCGGGTTCATCATCGCTCATTCTTATGTTATGGCCTAGCCAACGCAATCGTTGCATCTCGATACGTTTAACTATATTCATGTCTGTGTATAGCTGATGTACATAGCTCATGGTTCATACGACGTCGATATTCACCGTCAACGCAAATCGGCCCATAGATCTTTCGAAGAATTTTCCTCTCAAACACACCAAGCACTGCCTTATCTGCTTGCGCAAGTTACTATGCTTCGGAGCCATACATTAGCACGGATAGTATCAGCGTTTTGTATAGTGATATTTTTGTTTGACGAGATGTGGCTTTGTTTTTAAATTGATTACTTAAACCATAGTAGCATCTTATTTGACAATGTTGTTGTTTTTTGTGTTTATGGCATTGCCGAGGTAGACGAAGTCTTTAACTACCTCAAAATTGTAGGTACCAACTACCACAGTTTGTCCGAGCTCTATCGACGCTTTGCGCGTCGACACCATCAACTTGGTCTTCTCACCGTTTACCGCCAGACCCACTTTCTCAGATTATGCTTCGAACTTCCTTTACTGATCGTCCCATGATGTCTATGTCATCAGCATAAGCAAGTAACATGTGGCTATTGGAGTAAATTGTGCGATTTTTTTTGTACCAAACTCTTCGGAGATGTTCTTTCCTATTTTAACTGACGATCGAGTATCAGTTAATGTCATTTAACAAAGCCGGATGAGCTTTGCAGGGATACCAAATTCAGACATGGCCTGGAATACCTTTGAACGTAGGGGGCTGTCGAAGGCTGCTTTGTAATCAACAAAAAGGTGATATGTGTCGATCTGCATCTCTTGGGTCTTTTCCAGAATTTGCCGCAGGGTATATATCTGGTCAAAGGTGGATGTGCCAGGTCTAAAGCTGCATTGGTATGGTCCAATTATTTCATTGACCATAGGCTTTAGTCGTTCGAACATTATCCCTGACACTATCTTGTAGGCAATAGAGAGAAGACTTATGCCCCTATAGTTAGAGCATACAGTCTCATTTCCTTTCTTGTGGACAGGGCACAGGATGCTCAGGTTCCAATCGTCGGGTACTCGTTCTTCCTTCCAGATGGTGCAAACTAGCTGATGAATACACCTTATCAGCGTGTTTGAACAGCTCGGATGGTAAGCCATCGTCTCCTGCTGCCTTATTATTCTTCAGTCGACTTATTGCTGTCTTTACCTCATCTTGGCTGGGCGGTATACATTCAATACCATCTTCTGGGATTGAATCTGTGGTATCTTCGTCGTCTTCGCTACTATCGGATACCAACCGTTTGGAGAAATCTTCTTTCGATATCCTGGGCACACTATCCGTATCAGTTACCAAATTACCTTCCTGGTCTCTACAGGAGGAGGTGCCTGTACCAGAGCCATCAGTTTGATGTTTCACTCTTTGGAAGAACTTTCGGACTTCATTCTGGCTCCTGTACATCTTGATTTTTCGATACGCTACCTACTAGCCAAAAAATTTCTCGTTTCTGGTTTATTGTACGGGTGTGAGATTTTTGCCCATTGTGATTCATCGAGTTGGCGTAAACTAAATGTAGCATTTAATAACATAACGCGTTACGTAAGGCCATAGAAATTCACATGTATCTCAATTTTCAAATTCACTTTTTGGTCTCTGTTTAAATTCGTTGCTTAATATAAAAGACCTACAATTTGTACATAAAATTATAGTGAAACAGAAACCCACATATCTATTTCGGCAAATGCAATTTGCAAGATCCAATTGAGTAAGAACGATTATACCCCCTAGGCGAAGGTGCCTGGTTTTCGAATGGCAATTTTTCACAGGAACTATACGTCTCTGGAATAACTTACCACATGATCTGCAGGGTATCAGCATTATAGTAGAGTTCAAAAAAGGCTGTTGGACCCACTGTCCAAAAATGGTGAGGCCTGCGTCGACGGGATAATTTTTTTTGGAATCAGCATCGAAAATAACTATAGGCCATGCATTTCGAATAGTTCTAATTCTGTTCAGATGTTGGTAAAAAATTATTTTCTATAACCCCAATACCAAATCTGCTGAAGTGCATATCCTGTTGGGCCCAAGGTTAAAAAATGGTGAGGCGTGTGTCGACGGGATAATTTTTTTTTTAATCAGCATCGAAAATAACTATAGGCCATGCATTTCGAATAGTTCTAAATCTGTTCTGATGTTGGTAAAAAATTATTTTATATACCCCCAATACCAAATCTGCTCAAGTGCATATTCTGTTAGGTCCACTGCCCAAAAACGGTGAGGCGTGCGTCAACGGGATATTTTTTTTATTGGAATCAGCATCGAAAATGCCTATATGCCATGAATTTCGAATAGTTCTAAACCTTTTCAGATGTTGGTAAAAAATAATTTTTTATACCCCCAATACTAAATCTGCTGAAGTGCATATCCTGTTGTGCGCACTGTTCAAAAATGGTGAGGCGTGCGTCGACGAGATATTTTTTTTTTTTGGAATCAGCATCAAAAATTCCTATAGGCCATGTATTTCGTATAGTTCTTATCCTGTTCGGATGTGGGTAAAAAAATTTTTTATATACCCCCAATACCAAATCTGTTTTCCGATATAGGCCATCTTCGTACATGCTTCAAGTTTGAGGTCAATATTAAGAATTTTTGGACCATTATGTCAGGAAATAAATTAAAATATTACCCTCGAAGAGCCCTTAAATTGAAATTAAACGAAAATTTTTAACTTTTGTGAACTACCAAAGGTGTTGTCCAATATTCACCCTAATAATTGTTCCGCAGGTGTTGTCCAATATTCACCCTAATAATTGTTCCGCAAACATTCCAGGAGGGACAAGGGAGACTTCTCTCATATCATTGGTGCCCTCAACGATTCATATTAACATCAATGATATGGGACCTACTGTTTATCTTCGAGTCCGAACGGCGTGTCTTAAGACAGCACTTCTAGAGAAGATTTACTTGGGAGAAATATCCCCAACATTACTGAGGGGTATATTTTGCCACCGTAGAAAATGTCGTGTTGTCAAACCGGGGAATCGAAGCCATGACCTTCAGCGTGCAAGGCGGGTGTGATTATTATTGCACCACGGTGGCACCCTCAATATACACCTTTTTTAACTTAATGTAAGTGTGGAAACTTTTGGGGGAAACTGTGCAAGGTTTCTGTCGAATCGAGTACTTCATGCGTAAGTTATCGTGATCTGCCGTCATTTTAGTGAGCCCCGAGAGGATTTTAGAGCTTTAAGGTAATTATATAAGGCTCCCGAAAAAATTACACCGTCGTAATAGGGACCGCAGAGTCGAACTGCATCATTTGGCAAAAAATTGAAATTTTGTGAGAGAGATACAAGAAGAGTTTTTGTTGTTGCAACAGTGTTTATTATTATGTTTGTATGTTCGTTCTACTGTTCAATCTAGCTCTGGGTCTATCTCCAGTTCCAGGAAAGTGGCTGGATGGGATGTAACCACAGATCCACTGGAGTTAGATGTGTAGGTTTGGCGGGACAGTTGAAAAGGTGTTTTGTGTCGTGCGGGCCCATGCCGCTTACTGGGCAGATGTCTTGCACGGCGCATTCGATTTTCGCCCAATAAGAATTTAGGCGGCTGCAATATCCCGAGCGTAGTTGAGCAAAAACTACTCTGGTTTGTCGTGGCAGCTAACGCTATTCAGCTGCAATAGATGGGGGAGGGCTTTATTCACACTATATTTGCTTATGGCCTTAGCAACTGTATCCGTGTGAATACTATTTAAACCTGTTTGATATGCCTGTTGATCTAGAGCATGAATATCCTTCCTGATATGCCTGAATGTGTCGGGCCTTGCCAGCAGATGGTGTTTGGGATGGCTCACACGGTAACACCCAAGCAAGTACAGCAAAAAAAGCATCTGATTGTGTTGATTTACTGGAACAATCTTTGCCTCCTCATGTAGATGGTCCACTGAAGACTTGAGAAGGCACCCTGTTGCTGTTCTTAGGGCGGCATTCTGCGGGGTTTGAATCTTTTTCCAGTTCGTATCACATAATCCTGGGGACCAAACTGGCACCGCATAGCTTATGTGGTTAACAAGGTTTCTTTATCTGCACCCCAAGTGCTGCCGGTTTTAGTGATCATCTTCCTTATTATACCCTACACCACCTTGTGGTAAGGAGTAGTATGTCTTTGTGCATTAGTTTGTAACATGCAAAAGGAAACGAGATAGACCCATAGTTCCTTTTAAGGATATACATGGAATCACTTTCTGAGTCGATTAACGCATGTCCGTCTGTCCATGTATTTTTGTAAACAAAGTACAGGTCGCATTTATTGTCCGATTCGCATGAAAATTGGGGAAGATAGTTTTTTTGGCCAAAGGACTAACGCTATTTATTTTGGTAAAAATCGGTTCAGATTTGGATATAGCCCCCATATATATCATCGCCCGATTTAAGGCATTTGGTGCACGAAACACGCTATATATGTCCGATTTCAATGAAGTTTTGAATTTGGGACGGAATTTAGTCTAGAAATAATCTAGATATAATTTGGATGTAGCTCCCATATATATTCTCGTCCGATTTTAGGTATTTGATGCACGAAACGCGCTATATATGTATGTCCGATTTCAATAAAATTTGGAATGTTTGCCGGGATTTGGCCTAGAAATAACTGTGCCAAATCATATTAAAATCAGTTCAGATTTGGATATAGCTCCCATATAGGTCGAAAATATGACCTACTTGAGGTATTTGATGCACGAAACACGCTATATATGTATGTCCAATTTTGATAAAATTTGGAGTATTTGACGGAATTTGGTCTACAAATAAATGTGAAAAATTATATTGAAATCTGTTCTGATTTGGATTCAGCTCCCATATATACATATTGACAGTGGTGTAGGGTATTATACAGTCGACCCGCCCGGCTTTGGTCCTTTCCTTACTGGTTTTTGTTCGTTCTTGAAGAGTACCTACAGTTCGTTTAAATTACCTTTTCCATTCTGTTTTCCTTCTGCATATTCCTGTTAACATTATTATTAACAATTTAAACAAAACTCACACACATTACCCAAACAATACGACACAAACAGGAATGCGAGTTTGTTTGTGTGCGTGTATTTGTTTATTTGTTTGCATAAGAAATGTTGAAAACTACAGGTCATAAATTCAATTAACGCTAATAGCAATGTAGTGCTATTATCACAGCTTATGTATATAGCCATAGTCGAAGTACGTACCTGCCATTCGATGTTGTGTGTATAAAAAATAACATGGTTTTAAGGCAAGAATTACATTGGATCTCCTCCAATGAATGAAGGTAAGGTGGGGATAGAAATAACAAAAATTGAGTGCGATATAAAACGGGGATCAGTGTAACAACTGACATTGTCACCGACATAAAAGAACGTGCTACCAAAGGAGTAGAATAAAGAAAGCTAATTTTTGACTACCTTATAAGAAAATTAGCTCTAACGACTTTGAGAAAAATCCCGAAGAAATATTTAACCTTTATAGTAACACAAATGGCTTAACTCATCCAGAACTAAATTCGCGAAGCTTGAAGGGTATACGGATCGGCTATAAGCATTTGTAGGGGTCCTTTCAAACGCACTTAAGTCAAACTGTTGTTAATCGACTAATTTAAATCTGAACGTTTTTGTGTGGATATACATACATATATTCAAAAATCGTTTCTGAAAGTGATATTATGTCCATTATCAAAATCAACGATTGGTTAAATCCATTCTATTTGGATATTACAAAAAATACGCTGCACCACAGTATGGTATAGGGCATAAAATGGTCACAGCCGATTACTAGATATATTAGTCCAAATGTTTTGAATGATACATTGACATTGAAGAAATATGTAGTCTTTTAATGTCCTGGATAACTATTTTGCCCCAACGTGCCTAAAGTCCACAATGTTTATAGACCACTGTAATTTATGAGCGGTCCTCCTCCTCCTAAAAGAAATACCAACCATGTATGCCTAGGGAATTAGTGTACCATCAACGGTGGTATTGCTAAACAAAAAACAAGCATTTAATCTAAAAGTTTCTACACAAATGTTCACGCACACACCTAAGCATACATCACTCATACGTTACGTTTAATTTTTGGACTTTGGCTAGTGAATCTCCCCCTTGGTGGCGGCTACTTGGTAAACAAAACAAGGTGCTACCTCAAATTGGAGTAATGTAATATTGCACCTATGTCACGGAAACACACACATACATTCGTATGTGTAAGAATATGTTACCACGTATCTGTGTGTGTTTTTGTTGCCAGCGGAAATTGCATGTGTTTTTCTAAATTTTCATCAACTTCCTTTCCTGTTTTGTACTATATTTTTGTAAGAAACTTATTTTGTTCACATTTTAGCATTGAAAACCCGTAAACAACGATAACTAGCAACAATCAAGTGCAACAAATACACACACCCATACACGAGGGAATACATGTAGAGATGGAGTCCGAAGCTTACACACCAATATTAGTTGTGTTTTAATTTTGTATAGCTTGTTTTCAGCGATGTAGTTTCGTTTGGTTGTTTTTGTTGTTGTTGCTGATGCACCTGTAGGGAAATTCGCAGAAAAAACACATACATTTACACAGGTATACTCACCTAAATATCCATTTGAACAGCGTTGTACACGGCGGTTATGGTTGTAAGTATTGAAATTCATTACCACAGAATTAGGGAGAATTTTAAGGACTGTTCTGTGTTATACCGTAGCGGAAAAGGCGAATCAAATCAAATGTTTGGTAATTTTATTTGAAAATCCACGCAAAGAATAACGATGGTCCCTCTAAAAATTTTGTTTAAAAATCCAATCCTAGAACACTGATGGCCCCTCTACAAAATTTTGTGTGTATATGTGATGCTGAAGAAGTATAAATACAAGCTTCTAGAGGTCTTGAACAGCGTCCCCCAAGAATTTCCATCAATGTACAGCATCCGGCAAAAAGGGGCACACGTGCCCTTGATGAGAATAACGAGAGAACAACCATCATTCAGTCTTCCTTCAGAAGTCAATGGAGAAGGTTCTGCTGTCGCTTGATTCGATGATTTTTAATTTTAGCAATGCATTAACGCACACGCTGTCCGTTCAGAGAGCGAGAGAAAGACGTATGCGTGAGACCGCAAACCAGGAGGAGGCATTGTGACTCACAAGAGAGCCCATGTGCTCTAAGTGAGCGTAAATTTGTTATCGCTCACAGCCTGTGTAGATGCTAACACGTTGTGAACAACAACTAATTTACGCTCATTAAGAGCACAAGAGAGACCCAAAAATGTTCTCTGCCTCACTCTGCCGCATACAATACGTTTGTATTAGTGCCGATACCTGTTTTAGTATGTGTGTTTGTATGAGTGAAAAACAACAACCACATCTTGCTTATTGTTTGTTTTTATTCACTTACACTGTAAGTGAGAGAGAGAAGCAAATGCAAAAACAACTCAGAGGGCACCCTTACTATACTGTCTTTCCAAAGAGGCTCGTCCCTGGTCTAGAGGTTCCCGTTTATACCTTTAGACCTCTCTCTCTAGATCATGGAGATTTCTTCTGTCGTGCCTGGGTGGGGGAAGCCTGCCAATTAAACCGTGACAGGGATGCTCAATGCGATAACACCCAAACAGGTACTGCATCCACAACATTCTGTTGTGTTGATGCACCGGCAAAACCTTTGTCTCCTCATAAAGATGGTCCGCTGGTGTCATGAGGAGGTAACCTGTTGCAGTCTTCAGGTCGGAATTATGACAAGTTCGAATATTCTTCCACTGCATAGCGCTAACATTCCACGCTGGCGACGCATAGCTTAACGCAGACCGGCCTATTGCTTTGCAAGAGGTCAACAAAGTTTAGCCACTTAAAGACCATGTTCCTGATCTTATCGCAAATAGCTGTGGCTTGTGCGGACGACTTAAACATGGTATCGAAATCTACATCCAATATTTTTGGGTAGTTAGAGGTCGGAGACAGTACACCATCGACCAATATGTTCAGTGAGGGCCTCATTACGCCGTCCATGTGGTGCACTGTGTGCCAGTGGATTTAGTGGCGGATATTTTTATATTCCTCAGATGGAACAACTGCATTAGGTCAGCTATGTTAGGTATTCAACCTATCACATATGTCAAGACGACAAATTGTGATGCTATCTCCTCGGCTGGGAGAGCACTTCTTATACGGCATAACACACCCCTCTTCATCCTATTATTCTGGGGGTGCTCTATAAACTGCAGGTTAAAATAACATGCGCACCTTTTTGGGTTAGTTACTGTCACGCCGTTGAAAGTAACAACCGTTCTATAATTTTTCTTTCCTGGATTCGAGAGTGATTTAACCGTTGTCCACAAGTTACATAATCCTGTATCACAATGTTACATTGCTTCAGATGGTCTAGCCACTTTTTCTGCTTATTTTCGCCTACTAGCTTGTTAACTTTAAGAATAAGTTCTCCAAATATTGAGTTTTCAAGATTCGTACGACGAAGTTCATCACGCTATTTGAAAGTCCCGTCGCCTCGGCTGGGAAATTTTGGTCTGATTTCAGGTATTCGACAAGTAGGTATGTTGCGAGCGACTGCTGCAGTGACTATATCCCGATAAGTTCTTTAAGCTACCCGAGAATCTAAGGGAATAGGCAGCTTTCTGAAATAGTGATTGATAAATTCTCTGAACCCCTTGCCTATCGACTTTGCCATTGTTTCAGAAAAGTTCTGCGTTCAGAGGTAATGAAGTTGCCAGGATACATCATTTATCAGACCTGGTGCCACTATGGTGATAGCTGGTGATCTGTGGCAATCTCCTCTTATCATCGTAGGAGCGTCTTCATTTACCGTGCAACACGTGGAGCTATCAATTTGCTCGGCCAGTGCTGTACCTCTCTGGATATTACCTAGCCTGGGGCTGGATTCTTGTTCTATAAAAATTTTAAATGAAAAATATTTCCTTTATATTTTTTTCATTTGACAGTTTTCTCCTTTATAAAAGTTTTCATTTCACATTTTCATAGAAACAGAATTGAGCCCCTGGAATGCCAAAACTCATGATGGGTATTGAAGTCCCCTAGCACCAGACAGTAATTGCTCTATAAAAGCACAACATTATAGGACATATAACGCAGGGTAAGCTATTCATCGGCGGTATGTACACAATAAGCAGCTCTACTTCGGCAGTACCACACTTTACTGCTACCCCCATACATTCCATGTATGAGCCAAACTCAAGCGTGATAGGTATCTACTGAACAGACTGGTGTATTAGGAAGGCAAGTCCTCATCCTCCGCGATTTGAGCGATATTTCCGCAAAATGATGTAACCATCCCAATGTTGCAAGCTACAGGTGACGGTGAGCTTTATCCGGGATGGAATATATTGCCGCTCCCATGGTGAAAAAATACACGAACACAAACACATAATTGTTGAGGTGACGTCCCCTGGTCGACAATTTCTCCGAGTCAATCCAGTGTATAGAACAGGCTGCCGGGAGATTGATTAAAGCAGGTTTGGGCCGTTGCTTGACATCTTATGAGTTAATACAATACTCTAGGATTTTTATGTCTCCCTCTGTGGCAGCCAAATTATCAGAATCATTGGGTGCTTGTGGTTCATCAATAATTTCATTAGACTAAAATATGTTTTTGACTATCGTTTGGTTTATACCCAAACTAATCTTATGACTCCAGCATCGAAAGTCACGTGCATGCTTTTTCCGAAAATAATTGTTGAGTGCAATGCAATAAATCACTCTAGAATTCTATTCGCCACTCAGTATTTATCTTTAATTGGTTAGTGGTGGATATTCGCAGCTCAAATGTAACGAATGGTATGACCACAACAGTGACAGTCGTAAACAATACATCACAATGAATCTCAAGTAATAAGGAATCATCTCTTGCAGATCTCTGATACATGACATACCGCTACATTACAATACAATTTTCATTAAAAATTTTAAAGTTTTAATGATAGGAATACAACTGATAGTGGCAAACAATGAACACACGAATGTCAAGCAATGATTAAGGAATCAAAAATAAGAGAGAATTACTTCTTGCGGATCTCTGTTACGTGGCATAACGCTACATTAGAACAAGAATGTCATATTGAACTCTTGAAGTCGCGGCACGTGTTAGCTCAACGCATTTAAAGACCGTTTCCCAGGTGACATCACGGGGAGGTCAGTGTCCAAATGAGTTGAAAGGGACCAAGATACGTTACTGACTTTGTCATATTAAAGCCGGTCTGGATTGTTGCTTGATACAAAATATAAAACTGTTGGATTTGTATGTCTCGCTCCTTGTCAGCCAAATCATCAGAAGCATTGGGTGCTTATGGTACATCCTTTAAGAGTTTCAATCAATAATTTCAGTTGATTAAAATGTATTTTCGGCAAACGTTGGGTATAAAATCTAATTACTCCTACATCGAAAGTCACATTTGTGATTGATTTTTGAAAATAATTGTTGAGTGCAATGCGACAAATCAAACGAGTGGTGCAGAAGCATCCTTCACTCTAGAAAGTTATACGGTACGTAGTATTTATCGTTACTTGGTTAGTGGTGGGTATTCGCAGCTCAAATGCAATGAATGGTATGACTACAACAGTAACAAACAATGCATCACAATGAATCTCAAATAATAAGGAATCATCTCTTGCAGATCTCTGTTACAGGCATTACAATAACATTTTCATATTAAAAATTTAAAGTTCGAATGATAGGAATATACCCGATAGTGACAAACAATGAATACCAGAATCAAATGTAAAATACACTCAGTTCTTGCAAATCTCTGTTACGTGGCCTAACGATACACTAGAACAGGAATTTCATATTGAAGCCATGAACGCGCCGCACATATTAGCTCACAGCATTTATAGGCAATTTCCCAGATTACATCACCGGAAAGTCAGTGTCCACTTGTTGGTTGTAAAAACTAATGTCTGCAATATCGAAAGTCACGTGCGTGCTTTTTTCCCAAAATAATTCTTGAGTACAATGCAACAAATCAAACGAGTAGTGCTGAAGCATTCTTCACTCTAGAATAGTATTCGCTACTTAGTAGTTGGTGCTAATTGATTAGGAGTGGGTATTCACACCGCAAATGCAACGAATAGTGGGAATACGACCTAGAATGGCAAGTAATTAATACACACACACATATACAGTAAAAGAGAATCAGATCTTGCAGATCTCTGTCATATCGCAACATTACAATTACATTCACATACTGAACCAAGAATATAAAAATCCTGAAAATTCTGTGATATGAAAACAACGGTTACAGTGGCAAGCAATGAATACACGAATATAGGCTACAAGAGAATCGGTTCATGCAGATTTCTGCTAAGTGACATGCCAACACATTGTAATAATATGCTCATATTGAATTAGTTGTCAAAAGATTCTAAAAATACTAATCCAATTGACAGTAGCAAACAATGAATACATTAATGTCAAGCAATGAATATACGAATACATTATAATAATATTCTCACATTGAATTAATTGTCTATAGATTCTAAAAATATGAAAATAATTAACAGTGGCAAGCAATGAATATAGAGTAAAAGAGAATCGTCTCTTGCAGATCTCTGCTACGTGGCATGCCGCCACATTATAATAATATTCTCATATTGAATTATTTGTTTATAGATTTTAAAAATACGAATACAATTGGCAGTGGCAAGCAATGAACACATGAATAAAGATTAAGAGAGAATCGTCTCTTGCAGGTCTCTGCTACGTGGCATCCCGCCAAATTTTAGCAAAATGCTCATATTGAATTAATTGTCTAAAGATCTTAAAAATACAAATACAATTGACAGTGGTAAACAATGAATACACGAATTTCAAGCAATGATTACCGAATATAGAGCAAATGAGAATCGACTCATGCAGATCTCTGCTACAAAGCATGCCGCCACGTTATAATAATTTTCTCATATTGAATTATTTGTCTATGGATTTAAGAAAATACGAATACAATTGACTGTGGCAAGAAATGAATACACGAATATAGAGTAAAAGAGAAACGGCTAATGCAGATCTCTGCTAGACGGCATGCCGCCACATTAAAATAAAATATTCTCATACTGAATTAATTGTTTATAGATTTTAAATATACGAATACAATTGGCAGTGGCAAGCAGTGAATACACGAATATCAGGCAATGAACACATGAATAAAGATTTAGAGAAAATCGTCTCTTGCAGATCTCTGCTACGTAGCATGCCGCCACATTTTAGTAAAATGCTCATATTGAATTAATTATCTAAACATCTTAAAAATACAAATACAATTGACAGTGGTAAACAATGAATACACGAATTTCAAGCAATGATTACCGATTATAGAGCAAATGAGAATCGGCTCATGCAGATCTCTGCTACAAAGCATGCCGCCACGTTATAATAATTTTCTCATATTGAATTATTTGTCTATGGATTAAAAAAAAAAAAATACAATTGACAGTGGCAAGCAATGAGTACACGAATATAGAGTAAAAGAGAATCGTCTAATGCAGATCTCTGCTAGATGGCATGCCGCCACATTAAAATAAAATGTTCTCATACTGAATTAATTGTTTATAGATTTTAAAAATACGACTACAATTGACAGTGGCACACAATGAATACACGATTATCAGGCAATGGACACATGAATAAAGATTAAGAGAGAATCGTATCTTGCAAGTCTCTGCTACGTGGCATCCCGCCACATTATAATAATATTCTCATATTGAATTAATTGTTTGTAGATTTTAATAATACGAATACAATTGGCAGTGAATGCACGAATATCAGGCAATGAACACATGAATAAAGATTAAGAGAGAATCGTCTCTTGCAGGTCTCTGCTACGTGGCATACCGCAACATTTTAGCAAACTTCTCATATTGAATTGTCTAAAGATCTTAAAACACAAATACAATTGACAGTGGTAAATAATGAATACAGGTATTTCAAGCAATGGTTACACGAATATAGAGTAAAAGAGAATCGGCTAATGCAGATCTCTGTTACATGGCATGCCGCCACATTATAATAATATTCTCATATTTAATTAATTATCTATGGATTTCAAAAATACGAATACAATTGACAGTGGAAAGCAATGAATATACGAATATAGAGTAAAAGAGAATCGGCTCATGCAGATCTCTGCTACATGGCATGTCGCCACATTAACATAAAATATTCTCATACTGAATTAATTGTTTATAGATTTTAAAAATACGAATACAATTGACAGTGGCAAACAATGAATACACGAATATCGAGCAGTCAATACAAGACTATAGAGTAAAATAGGATGGGTTCATGCAGATCTCTGCTACGTGGCACACCAGCACATTACAATAACATCTAATGAATCTATTATCCAAAAATTCTAAAATATATTAAAATATGTTTCTCTCTCTCTTATTTCTCATTACAGTGAAATCTTGATGTTGATCGGGAATAGTCCTTAAAGTCCTTAACCAATATACCCTTAAGTATGGTATTAACACACAATGAGTTTGGCAAACTTAATATAAACTAAATGGACTTTTCGAAAAAAAAAACAAAACAACAAAAAAAAATTACATCAACAACCTGCTGTGAATTAATGCTAACAAAAAAAGAAGTGGTAAAAACAATCCAGTGAACACAACATGAAAATAACAACAACAGCAACAACATAAAAGTGAAATGCGAAATATAAAAATTGCAATAACAGAATAGAAGCAAAACATTTAAAGTAACATCAAAAGCAAGTGGTGCCTGTGCGCGCGTAAGAGGTGGCACGTGATGCTTGCGAGCATTTACACATTAGAAATTGTTGCGATGAAAGAGTGAAAGAGAAAGAAAGAAGGAGAGGATCAAGCGATAAAAAACGGCGTTTGATTTTTTGGTGAAGGTGGTGGTGTGTGCAGGACCTTCGCTCCCCGCCCCACCCAAAACTCATACACACCTCAAGAACCCAATGGATACTTACGCCAGCTACTACTGCTGCTTCTCGTGGTCGGGCAATAAAATTCTATAAGTGAAAAAAACAAAATAGTGTAGTAAAAAAGCAACAACATAAAAACAAATAAGTATTACAACAAAAGACAACATTTACAAGAAACAACACAACAACAACAAGGACGCATAACAAAAAAAAAAACAACAAATCCCAACACTAATAGCCCAACATTTGGCTACATTTAAATGTGCTGAGCATGAGCAAGCAAACAAGGAGCAACAGAGTACCTTGTTAATGGTAACTTACGACGGAGAAGAAGAAGCAGACCACCAAAAAAAAACATACAACAAAAACCATCGTAAAAACAAAAATAACAAAAAAGTAAACATTGTTTTTTAATAGCACAAAACAAGCATACCTTCCAACTCCTCCTGCCATCCCTCCCTCCCTAATGTTGGAGGTAAAAGAATTGTTATAATCCAAAATTGAAACGTTGCACCCCAACGTCATCATCATCATCCTCGTCACAATTGTTGACCCAGTGCAATTTTACCTCGCGGCGCGTATTGTTGCATTTTCGTCTTCGTCGTCTTCATTCCCGTCGTCGTAGTCGTTCATCAACATGGCCGTCAGTAATATCGTGTGTGAATGGTTAAGAGCCCTCGGTTTGGGCCAATATGCCGAAAGTTTTCTCGACAATGGTTATGATGATTTGGAAATCTGCAAACAGGTCGGTGATCCCGATTTAGATGCCATCGGTGTTGAAAATCCGGCACATCGCCATAAGCTACTAAAAAGTATACGACAGTTACGCGAAAAAGGTGCCGCCTCAGTGTATTTTATGTTAAACGATCCGAACTCATTGTCGGGTAGTGCGGAAATATTGTGTGTAACACCACCACCAAATGATTTGGATATTGTCATCAGAGAACAGCTGGAAACGGATGGTGTGAGGCTGACAGCTCATCCATATTCGACACCGGTAAGTTGAGACAACAATTTGTGGTCTGTTTCTCTAAGACAATTCGAAACCAAATTCGTTTGAATTACTGTGGAAAATGTATCTTTGATTGGTAGTAATTCGAATGCATTTGATTTCAAATTGTCTTAGTGAAACCGCCACTTATTTCTATTCTATTTGTTTCGTTTCGAATTCCTTTACCGCGTAAAGGGGATTTGAGGCTTTTTCACAATTCCCCTGATACTCCGAAAAGAAAAAAAATAAGTTAAGAAAAATAGCAACACATGTACAGATTTTTTACTTTCCCTGGACATATGGAAGAATATATTAGCTCAACTTTTTCCTGCCATACATCTGTCCATAGTTGATTTACCCAAAGAAACACACACACAATTTATTCTATAATTTTATTATCCACAAGGGGGAGGGTTTGGAAAGGCAAATATGTCTCAAATCCACACGTTTCTTCATACACCTTCTATCAACACCACCATCTTTCATTCATTCATCCAACCAGCTTGCCAATTTGTGTTTTTTTGCCTGGCTCAGTTTTTCGTTGAAATTCAATGCCACCACTACCACCACCACCACCTCACATCGCTCATTTCCCATCTCTGGAGACTTATTTATTATTTAGCTGTCATTTCTTTTGTTGTTTGATTTTGTCTGTCTCTGCCGCCAACACATAGTTTCATTGAACCCTTCCTTCGTTATATCCTTCCAATTGAATAAAGGCATAAACTAAGTGAATTCTATTATTTTCTTTGCTAAAGTTATGACCAAAAACTCGACCACAATCTAAAACTTCTATGGAAATCTAAATATATCACACACACATGCATATTTATCACAACAAATATCTCAGCGTTTTTGTTTCGTTTCTGTGAATTCTCCAAAGGCCAACAATTTAATTTGATGATTGTCACCAAATTTGTGGCTAATAAGAATGACAGTCATTTGTCGTCAAAACACCAGACAACCGAGCGAAAAAGTGTTCATAACTTTTTGTTTGGGGGACAAAAGAAATAAGACTTGAATATTTTATCAATTTTGCACCTTAAATATGTATGCGGGAAATTCCAAAATTTCTATATTTTCCATATACTCAAATAAGGTAATTTTAGCCTTGGAGGTGGGACAAATCGTATAAGTTAATATCACCGGACAATCCAAAAGAGAAATTGGCGTTTTGAACAGTTGCGTCGGAAGGTAACTTAAATAGGGTGGTAGTCAGGTGGAGGCTCAGGGTACCCTTTAAAAGGAAATAAAAAGTCGTCAACAAGAAGAGCGAACGCTTATTTCATAGAATATCTAAAGATCTTCATTCATAAGACCCACAAATGTCTCATAGAAGACGGGTCTTGCCATAGAAGACCTAAATGTCTTTCACGGAAAAAGGCAGGAACAAAGTTCCTTCTTAAGAAAACCACAAAAAAGGCCAGAATGTATATTCAAAGAATATCATAATATCCTACCATACAGAACTTTCGGTAGAGGTCCCAAAGTTCTTAGGGCAGAAGTTTCAAAGTTCTTTAAAAGTTAACCACATCGTAAGGGCTACTAAAAGAACACTAAAAAGCTGCAGATTGAAGGACCAAAAGTCTTTGCATAGAAGGCTCAAATGTCTACCCATATATAATTGTTCCACAAACATCCCAGACGGGACAAGCGAGACTTCTCTCATATCAATGAGTGCTCCCCGATTCATATTAGCTCAATGATATGGGACCTACTGTTTATTGCCGAGTCCGAACGGCGTGTCTTAAGACACCACTTGTAGAGAAAATTTTAATAGCTGAAATACTCAGGAAATGTCGCCACCATTATTGAGGGGTATTTTGCCACCGTAGACATTTTTGATGTTGCTTGGCCGGGGAATCGAAACCACGACCTTAGCGTGCAAAGCGGGTGTGCATACCATTGCACCACGGTGGCAACCAAATGTCTGCCCATAGATGATAAAAATGTCTTCTCATGAATGATCAAAGATCTTTTTAATGAACACTCAATAGTTTTCCATAGAGAGCACCACGGTCTTCTCTTAATGGACCCCAAGCCTTATTTAAATTAAAGTCTTCTCGAAAAAATCTCAACGAAGAAGCAATTTGGATTTAGAGAAGACCTTAAAGCCTTTTATAGCAGACCCAAATGTCTTACACAATAAGACCGAAAGGTATTCTCAAGAAGGTCCAAAGGAAGTATTTAAAAACCCCACGGACCCCTTTCCGGGAAAGCCAAAATGTCTTCTCATAGAATACATCTTTCCACAGATGAACTTAAAGTGTAACCAATAAATCATTGAATACCCAAAGGTCTTCTTATAAATGATCGAAGATACTCTCATTGAACACCCAAAAGATCAGCCCATATATGTCGGAAATTTACTCTCATACAAGGCCAAAGCCCAAAGGGGTTTCTCTTAAAAAATCTCAATAGCGTTCTCATCGAAGTCTGTAATATATTTCATGGAGAGTTAGCATTTCATTGAAACAAAAGTCTTTCTTGGATGAACAAAATAATAGATGACTGTCGCCGAGTAAAAAATAGGACACGCAAATGTTGAAACACTTTATTAAGGACTATAATTCAGAACAATGAAAATATTTGACAACAGTGACCTTAAAGGAGACACGGATATCATTTCAAAGAAACCCGAAAATACTTTCATGGATGATTTGAAAGTTCTTTTATTGGAGACCCTTAAAGTAGAAATTGTTTTATTCCCGTTACGATTTTTTTCAAATAAAACGCGGATTTTCTAGATCAGCGTCAGGCACCATACTTTTTTATTGCATACTTTACGGGGTGTCATTGTGTGACTGCATGCTTTTTCAATGGATTGAATTGTGTGTGTGGAGAGAGCAGCGTTAAATGAGCGCACGTGGGCGCTCTCTCGCCTGCCGCTGTTCAAGATGCTTAATTGACTTTACATCAGGTATCGGCACCAATACAAACGCATTGTTTGCGGCCTCACGCATACGACTCTCTCTCACTCTCTCCACAAACAGCGTGTGCGTTAATGCATTGCTAAAATTAAAAATCATTGAAACAAGCGATAACAGAACCTTCATCATTGACTTCTGAACGAAGACTGAGTGGTGGTTGATCTGTTGTTATTCTCATCAAGGGCACGTGTGCCCCTTTTTGGCGGATGCTGCTTTACATCACTGATTCGTACATGAGTTTACTAAGCACACACACCATGACTCTACAACTCTTTCTGTCACTTGCTATTCTCCCGTACCCTCCAAACATTTTCTATCGCTTGCTTAACGCAAAAGTCACTGAAAACGGATTGTTGTGTCTACTGCGACAGTCGCATTTGTTTCCGAAAAGACAAAAATGACTAAAGAAACTGTTCCACTTATGCGGTCCAAACTCTATTTTCGCTTCCGTCACTGTTGTATGTTTCTTATGCGATTCAGTTGGAGTGTCGGAAGCGGGGCACTTTGAGTGTGCATTAGGTACTCATGCAGGTACCGTTTACGAAACTTTCAGTTGTGACGGAACCGACAGTATTTGTAAAAGGCTATTTTGTTTTTTTATTGTTTATTCAAACATATTATTATTCATTTGAATTTAATGTTAATGCGGTTATAAAAGATGCATTTTATTATAAAATTGATCAAAAGGAAACAATTTTTATAATACAATGCACCTTTAATAACCGCATTAACATTGAATTCAATTGAATAATAATACGTTTGATTTACTTTTTTATAAAAGTTGTTAATATACAATAAAGAATCTAAACAGCTTTATTTTCATTTAAATTTTTGAATCAAGTTTGTACCGATTGCTAACAGAACGTCACAAGAACTGAAGAAATCACGTCAATCAATTTATTCTACTTATTTTCTTTCATTACAATTCGCTTAACTGTTTGCAAGATAAATTGTTTTTGTAATGCTGCCACTATTATTTTGAAAACATTACTCCCTATAATAGAGAGTAGTATCAATACTCCAGACTTTAAGCATTTGTTTTTGTACAACATAAAGTGTCGCTTTTTATAATACTGTAAGTCGCGCAGTTGTGACCACATACGGATAAAAAAGCGATAGCAACATATTTGTTCTTGTAAATAGACAACATTCGCGTTTTTAACAGAATGCGGGCATTTTACGGAGACGCATTTACTGAGAGAAGATATATTTACTTCCAAATGTTTGGAGGGTATTTATACTCGCTCGATGTTGTATAGACTATTCTAGAATCCTCAATCTAGAATGTTCTACAATGTTCAAACGAAATACAACCACTACCTGCGAAATTTGCAAACGAACGGACCAATGTAAACAACAAATAGAGCAGAGGTAATAAGTACGAGAGGGTATAATGCAGGTATCGGCACCAATACAAACGCATTGTTTGTGGCCTCACGCATACGACTCTCTCCACAAACAGCGTGTGCCTTAATGCATTGCTAAAATTAAAAATAATTGAAACAAGCGACAAAAGAACCTTCTCCGTTGACTTCTGAATGAAGACTGAGTGGAGGTTGTTCTGTTCTTATTCTCATCAAGGGCACGTGTGCCCCTTTTTGCCGGATGCTGGTATAAGGAGTAATAATGAATGACTTCACAATGTAGAAGCTAACACTAAATGATCAAAAAAATAATAATAGAACAAAAACAATAGGAACTTAAACATGAATAATTGTAAGTGACATTCTATACAGTAGTAGTTTTTGTTGTAATATTGATTCAAAGTCTTAAATTACATTGTGAACACAAATTTTGGACAAGACGACCACGAAAACGAAATCGGTTAGTAAGAGCCGTACCTAAAATTTTCTGAGTGACATTTTTGCAGAACATTTCGAAACTGAAAAAGTCATCTTGTGATACTTTTATAGCGACCATTAAAATAAAGGATTAAAAGGACATTGAAGGAAGCGAGTACGAAAATAATCCTCATTCGATTTGACTGAAGACATGTCATCTCAAAAACAAGTAAGAAAAGCGTTAAGTTCGGTCGGGCCGAACTTTTTATACCCTCCACCACAAATTTCAGCCATTTCGGTGGATTAATGTGGCCACAACCTTCAAAATACCGAAATTTGGAAGGTACCGTTCTATGGGGGCTATATGATGGCGTGGACCTATACCTACAAATTTCTGGGGGAAAGTTTTATACGCCTAAAGAAGACTAAATACCAAATTTCAGCCACCTCGGTGTGATAATGAGGCTAAAACGTTCAAAATATCGAACATCGGGAGATATTGTATTATGGGGGCTATATCAACACGTGGACCTATATAAACATTTTATGGTAGAAATGTTTCTTAGCCTCTGGAAATACAAAATACAAAGTTACAACCGATTCTTTGGTCAAATGGGTCTAATACATTCAAAATATATTAAAATGACGCGTACTTTATAAGGGGCCTTATATGGGGGCTATACCAAAACGTGGACCTATATAACCCAACTTTGGAAGGAATGTTTTCTGGCCTCTGAAGACACAAAATACCAAATTACAACCTATTCTGTGGTCAAATGGGTCTAATACATTCAAAATATATTAAAATGACGCGTACTTTATATGGGGCCTTATATGGGGGCTATACCAAAACGTGGACCTATATAACCCAACTTTGGTAGGAATATTTTTTGGCCTCTGGAGACACAAAGTACCAAATTACAACCAATTCGGTGGTAAAATGGGCCAAATATCTTAAAAATTCCTTAAAACGACGACGCGTCACGCGTCATTTTGTATGGGGGCTATACGAAAGCGTGGACCTACATAGCCCGCTTTCAATACCAAAAGTCCTACGTAAATATAACATATTTTCCCAAAATTTCATCAACCTACGTCAATCCGTTCGGACGCTAGAGTGATTTCCACAGACGGACAGACGGACAGACGGACAGACGGACGGACATGGCTATATCGATGTAGAATTGCACGCTGATCAAGAATATATATACTTTGTGGGGTCTACAATGATTATTTCGAGTAGTTACAAACGTAGTGACAAACTTAATATACCCCCATCCTATGGTGGAGGGTATAATAATATAAAGCAACAGTTAACAAAGATATAGCGCTACTTTCAGATGCCTTACAGGGTCTTCAGCAGAAACTTCATCACGCCATAACTCGGAAGTTCGACTCACGGCGGATCTGTCCTTCGGGATTCTTAATATACTCACCAAGGGTTTTCATCCCCAAGAGGAATTTTTCGTGTCCCAGACTTTCACCTCCATTTTGTTGCAAAGTGTTATAGAAGACCTTTCATTGAAGAGCCTAAAAGTATTTTAGAAAAGACCCATACGGGTGTTCATAGGAAGCAAAAATCTATTCATTCTCATAGTAAACCCAGAAATCTTCTATTGGAGATCCGTCATTATTATGTAAAAGGTCAAAATGTGTTTCAAGATGGTCTAAGATCGAGTGGACCTTCATAGTGTGCCAAAAAGTCGAATATAGAACACCCAAAAAGGGAGTTTATAGCATGCGAACAGCTGTTATCATAATATATCTAGAGTTCGGCATATAGAAGCCCAGAAAAGTTCCACTTTAACACTCAAAGTCTTTTCATAGAAAACCCAAAAATCTTCTTAAGGTTAGTATACCTTCTTGGTATAAAAGACATTCTAGAGACAAATGTCTTTTCGTGGGTTACACACAGATCTTCTCAAAGCAGAAGAAAGCCAATATGTTTGGAGGTAAGGGGAGTTCTTATAGCAGATCCCATAAAGTCTTCCCTATCTTTGGATAGAAGACCACATTGTGTTTTCATAGAAATCCAACGCTTTTCATGGAATGTCCAAAGGTATTTCTACAGAAGACTACAAGACCTTGTCTTAGAGAAGGCAAACTTATGCCTATATAGAAGACCAAAAGTCTTCTCATAGAAAACCTTTCGAGAAAGTTCCAAAGGTTTTCACTTATAGAACAAACACATTTGGTTTAGATAATCTTGTTTATTGAGCCGATCGATCTTTTTCATTCCGTTCAGCAGAAGGGACCAGTTGGCCTATTCTGTAACTTTTAACAACTGTCGATATTGTTTAAATTTCTTTTGTTTTTGTAACAACAATAAAACAAACAATGAAATTTTTGTAAAATAAACAATGAGTAAAGTTGTTAAAAAGTTACAGAATAGGCCCCCAGGTTGTTCATTTGGTTCATGGTTCCATTTCGTTCAAAATTACTTCAATCTATCATCTTCTTGTGAATGTCATTCATAATTTTTCTTCTTCATATTATTATTAAAAACACTCCCATGAAATACACCCGTTCATGAATTTACCAATGGAATAATTTTAACAAGAAAAAAAAAAATAAATTAACGAAATACTTTCATCGATAATTGTTCTACTTTTCTGGCATTTCTTATTTTTCAAAGTAAAAGGGAAATCAGGACTGTGAAAACGAAAGAAAAATGACCTGATAAAACGATATTCACTCGTTCAACCTAATATACTAATATATAACCTAATATATAAGAACAATATAAACGAATGGGCTCGATATTGTTCCGTTTGTTCATTTCACGAAATCGTTTCTTTGAACTAGTTTGTTCATGAACGACACATTAGCTCTTCTTACAAAATATCCAAGCATCTTTGCACAAGACAACCAAATGCCTTGTCAAAGAGAACCTAATGTTTGTTTATAGAAAACCCAAAGAAGATCTTTCTACAGATGTTATTAAGTTATTTTCTTATAGAACTCAAAAGCCCTTAAATCAAAATTCTTTTGCATAAAACTCCATTAGGTCTCTCCATTGAAGAGTGCTGAAGATAGTACAAAAGGCTGGAAGATGCAAATTTGGCTTATTTGAGATCGTTTTTTAACGCAAGAGAGATATTGAGTGAAAACTGAAGTAAAATGCCTGGAATTTTAAAAATTTTTCAATCGATACAGGTTTCATAATTCCTTTCTACACTGACGGAACTATATAAACTCGTTCAATTTAATAAAATAGAATGGCTTTTGAATGACAGGAATTAAATGGACGAGATAAAAGAAATATATAAACGAATGAGCTCAAAATGGATCCGTTTGTTCATTACTCGGAACCGTTCCTTTGAACTAGTTCGTTCATGAACGACACAAATGATCTTCTTACTGAATATCCAAGCGTTTTGGCACAAGAGAACCAAATGTCTTGTCAAAGAAATCCCAAGGATTTTTCTAAATGACACAAAGAAGATCTTTCTACGGAAACCTCAAGATCTTTCCTTTTAGACCACAAAAGTCTTGCCGTGGAAAATCAAAAATCCTATTTATAGAATTCCATTAAATTTCTTAAGATAGTTCCACAGGCTACGCATAGAAGATCCAAATTTGGCTTATGTGAAAACCAAAAAGGGTTTTTTTGTAGAAGGTGTGAGAGTATCTTCTAAAAGAAAGATATGGTTCCGTTTGTTCATTTCACAGAATCGTTTATTTGAACTAGTTTGTTCATGAACGTCACATAAGGCTATATTGCTGAATATTCTAGCGTCTTTGCATAAGAGAACCAAATGCCTTTTCAATGAAAAAAACATTTTTTTTATAGAAGATCCAAAGAAGATGTTTCTAAAGAAGACCTCGAAGTCTTTTCTAATAGAACGCAAATGTCTTCCCTTGAAAAATAAAAAAATCTCCAAATTTTGCTTATGTGAGATCCGAAACGCTTTTCTGTAGAAGTTTTCAAGGGTTCAAAAAAAAAAAAAAAAGAACACCACAATTTCTTCTCATAGAACACTCAAAGAACTCCTTTTCCCCGATACTTCCCTCGTGCACTACATGTTACTATAGTTTACAGGATAGGAATGAAGGATTAATTCCTCTCTACGATTACAGCAAAACTATTCTGGTCGTACTATGGCTTTCTTGGTATTCGTGTTGTAACCTCTCTCACTTCTGTTAGTGTTTGCGAAATCCAAGGTCCTGATTCTCAAAGTATACACACAAAGAAGAAAAATTGTTGAAGAAAACATATTCTGAAGGAAGAATTGGGTATAGTAAATATAAACAAGTAAAAAAGTATCAGTCGGCTTTGCCGACAGAGATATACCCTCAGCCTATGTGAATTAAAACCTTCATCTAGGGTCAGATCGAATGTATTTATGGTATTTTCATTATTTTGTGGGCTTTCTACGACATTTGGATTAGGATTAAAGTTCAAAAGTGTTGCAGAGGAGGTACTTAAAGGAATGGACCGACATAGTCCATTATGGAAGTGGATCTTATTTTGGGATATATCGCCCACTAGTCATTTCAGTGGTTCATCGTATAACGTATGGGCCATTATGCCAGGAAGCATGGACTTGTCCACGGAAAACATATGGACTTGTCTAGGGCAACAACGAACAGCATCGGCATACATTTCCAAAGGATCTTCTAACAGACCTTAAACTGCATTTAAACACAAATATTAAACTTTTGTGGAAGAGGTTCCCTAATTTACCTCCATTTTAGAAGTTAATCTAAATTCGGACAAAATATTAGGAGATCCAAAGTTTGGACAAAATTGTTCAAGAGATATTGTGCATACCATTTAAGTGAAATTTTTAATTATTCGGGGGAACTACCGGAAGTTGTGGGCCGGTATTGCTCATCTTCGAACTGAAAGTATGACAAAATATCAGGAAGTTCGAGAGTTATCGTGCTCTCCAGCCACTACATATGGTGCCATAGGGGTTTTTACAACTATCGGGCTGTTTTCTCAAGAAGTATGGACTTGCCCCTGAAAAAACTTTTACCGTCGTAATTGAGACAGCGAATGCAAGTTGCTTCAAAAAAATGAAAGCGATTCGAGAGCAGGTCTTAAAGTGAACTTATCCGTAATTTTGTGTGAAAGGTACCCGAAGGAGTGGACAAACATAATCCATATTCGAACCTGATCTATATCTGGTAGACATATTAGGATGTGTAAAGCATGGACTAAATCGGTCACTCCCTTAAAGAGTTATCGTGCGAACAATTTTTCCGAGCATTTTTGAACTTTTGTGGGGGAGGTACCTGAAGGAGTGGACCGATATGGCTTATGATGGAACTTAAACTATGTTTGGACAACATATTACGAAGGCCAAATTTTGGACCAAATGGGTTGATCCGTTCGAGAGTTGTCTTTCGCTCCAACCACTACACACGGTGTCATAGGGTTTTTTTGCATCTTTCAGGCTATTTTCTCAGGAAGTATGGACATGCCCATAATGAGACATGTACCGTCGTTAGCGGGGCAGTGAATACAAGTTGCTACAACAAAAATCAAAGAGATTCGAGAACAGGTCCTAAACTGAACTTTTCCGAAATTGTGTGTGGGAGGTACCCGAAGGAGTGGACCGATTGAGTCCATACTAGAACCTCATATAAGTCTGGTAGAAATTTCACGATGTGCAAAGTATGGACCTAATCGGTTACTCCCTTCAAGAGTTATAGTGCGCACAAATTTTCCGACCATTTCCGAACTTTTGTGGGGGGTGTACCGGAAGAAGTGAACCGATATAACCCATCTTCGAACTTAAATTAAGTTTGGACAAAATATTACGAAACGCAAATTTTGGACCAAATCGGTTCATCCGTTCGAAAGTTGTCGTGCGCACCGGCCGGCCAGACAGACAGACGGACGGACATTGCTAAATCGACTCCAAATTGTCTGAAACACATTTCGTCCAAACATACTTGGGGTCTAAAACCATTAATTCGGTGAGACACATTTTGCCCGTATGAAAGTGTATATACCCTCGTTAGCATAAATGCTGAGGGTATAAACATACACATTGTTGTGAAAACCATATATTTATGGTCATTATAATATATTTATATGGTTGCTACAACAATATAAATTTATTAAGCTAGGAATCTAATCTTGCGTTTCAATAACTACTGTGAAATATTTTTGAAGCAAACATATTCTGAGACCAGAATAGGGTATTGCAAATGTGTGAACATATATATTGTTGCATCAACCATATATTTTGTGTCAAACATTATAATTATACAATATATATGGTTGCTGCAACAATATATATGTTTACATATATACAATACTCTATTCTGCTCTCAGAAAATGTTTGCTTCAACAATTTTATTTGAGATGCAAGAGTGGGTTCGTAGCTTGATGGTCGGGTACAAGATTTTATCGTTATTTTGGGTGTGTTACCGTGTTACCTAATTATATCCTAATTCAAAGGTGGCCAAGCGCAATTTAATCCTTTAATTTTCTTCAATAATTTGGGTAGTTTTACAAACAGTTTTGATCATCATTATCGCCTTGGATAATTTTAACCAAAAATAGTTTATCATTGGGTGCCACAGTTGTACAATGGTACGCGCAACCGATTCCCAGGTCATACATCATCACCATAAAATGTTTTAAAGTGGCAAAATTTCCCATCAGCTTTATGTAAGTGGCATTTCCTGAGAGTTTCAGTTACGAAAAACTTCTTTTCAAGTGGTCTCTTAAGGCAAGTTTTTCGCACTCGGCGATATACTGTAGGTCCCTTATCATTATGCTAATATGAATCGGGGTGAACTCATTGGTATAGTTGGTATAAAAGTAGTGTCACACTCCTTTTGGTATTCTTCTATTCTTCTTTGACATGAGAAAACTCCCACCCAGGATGTTCGTCGGAAATTGTTTTTAGTTGGTTCTTTTACGTTTTTAATGGAGTTGGAAACATTTAACTTCAATATGCCGTATCTAATTCAAATCCGTATAACAATAAGCTCACAATTATATTTGCCAATGTGACTACCTTCGACAATTACTTAAGGAAGTATTCAAATACAAACATTTAAACCCTTCTAGAATTGCGTCTTGTATTCAAAATGTTTTCAAAACATACGTTTTAAAATACCCGTAACACAGCTGGTAGCGGATATAACAATTTAAACATATTACGAATGAAGAAAAGAGCGAGCGGGTCTCGACATAACAAAGGTGATTTTGACTGGTTGGTTGACTGGCTGACTATGTCAAAAGGGATTAGGTTATAAAAAGCCGATAAAACTGCTTAGAAAAATCATAGTGAGTGAAGAAAAATTTTCACGCTAACGAACCCCAGCGAAAGGTAAGGCAGTATAATCCAACAATGTAAAAGAAAATGAACATAACAACCCCTTTTTTCATTTGCCTTGCTTTTCATTGGAAGAACATATCAAAACACAATTGTACATTTTTGATATAATCCCCGAAATGTTGTTATTTCAGGTTTCTCCTTTTGAAATTTGTTTTCTAATCCCTCAGTGGGTTTAATTTCATTTCATTTGATTGGAGTTTATCAAGTGTACAATCAGCAACAAAAAAAGGGGAGTTCGGAAAGCCTTGCTGGCTGACTCTAATGAAAAATGATGGCAATTTGAAATGGTGTAAATAAGCGAAAATTCCAAGCATAATGGCCCAATAACATCCAAAACAAATGCCATGCAATGCCAAAGAACACCCTCTCTGTGCATTACCATCATCCCCCTGAATGCAGCCAACCAACCTGTAGTCATCAACTCTCATTCAAAGTGCCACTAATGAAATGTTTCCTCTACCTTATAAAACTCCATCCACTCCACTCCCAGGTTCAATTAATTACTTTTAGTTCCAAACACCAAAAATTTATAATGAAATGAAAAATTCGGTAACGCTATTGACAAATTTTCTGTTCAATGTTCAATTTTAAAATGCAGGCGTAATACGGCCAGGGATGAAGGTTGGAGGCGGTGGCGGAGGTACTTAAATGATAAAATGCCATCAGCTGGATAATAAAACACCAAAACTGTTTCATTTTCCTGTTCTGATTAGAACACTGAACATTGGCTGACTGATTGACGCTCTCTTATTAACGGACACAAAACTTAATTGTCATTTATTGCTGCTGCTATTGTTGTTGTTGTCGAGGTAATATGTATTTGTCTGTCTATCACCGTTTTGAGAGTGCATCAATTTATCAATACAACACATGCTTTCTAAACTAACCAACCAACCAACCACTTGCTATCCTCAGCCAAAGGACACACAAAAGGACGTGACGTTTTAATGATAACAACTTCAATATCCAAGTATTTTCAAACAAAATTAAAATTGCCACTGCCACTGCCACTGTCGAGGGTTAGGTAAGGTTCTAGAGTAGGGGAAGGAGGCCAGTTGTTGGACATTAAAAAACTATAAATGAACATTTATGAACTTTTTGATGCATCCATTTATTCAACTATCTATCTGTAGATAGCTAGGCACCATCACCCTCAACCACCCGCCACTATGGCAAATTAAAAAGGTAATTTTCAGTGCTTGATGACAGTGGCTCAAATCATAAAATTGTTTCTCATTTTAATTTTATAGAAAATATTTAATGACTAGTCAGGCATATTTCTTTTGCAAATGCTGTAATTTGGATTTAGCTGCCAAGCGTTTAAGTGCAAATTAGATTTTTCTGCAAATAACTGGAAAGGTTTGCATTTGCTTCTGTTTCTATTACAAATAGTGGCACATCCGCCTTGCACGCAGAAGGTCGTGGCTTCGATTTCCCGGCTGGGCAACATACAATTTTTAACGGTGGCAAAATACCCCTCAGTAATGTTGGTGACATTTCCTGAGTATTTAAGCCATGTAAAACTTCTCGACAAGTGGTGTCTTAAGACACGCCGTTCGGACTCGGCAATAAGCAGTCATTGAGCTAATATGAATCGGGGTGCACTCATTGATATGAGAGAAGTCTCCCTTGTCCCGCCTGGGATGTTTGTGGAACAATTATTATTATTACAAAAAACTCATTATTTCGTTCTCACAGAGATTAAGAAACTCCTCGAGATACAACAACAAATACTCAATCTGAGAGCCTTGTTTAAGAGATACCACTTCCTTTTCATAGAAGACCAAACTGTGTTAGCCCAAAGGCCTTCTTTACTGATAGAGGGGCAAAAGGATTCTTATAGAAGATACCAGAAGGTTTTCTTACTGAATATCCAAGCGTCTTTGCATAGGAGACCCAAATGTCTTGTCAAAGAAAACCCCAAATATTTTAACAGCAGAGCTAAAAGTTTTTCCAGAAGACCTCCAGGTTTTTTCTTGGAGTATGCAAAGGTGTTCATTAGGGTTAGTCATTTTTTTTAGATTCAAAATCTGTGGAAATAGCATATAGGGCAGGCAAAAACAAGCAGAATTGCGTTTTTACTTTTTCGAAATTGTAAAAAAACCTTCCGCACAAAATGCAATTACTTTAGCTAAAAACAAACTTTTTTAGTTAACTTTTTTTTAAATTTTTAAATTTGAGAAATTTTTTTCTGCAATAGTTGTTCTTGCAAATAATTTTTTTTAGTTGGTTTTAGTGCATCGATTTCAAATATGCAAAAAAAAACGATATAAATTATGTATTATGACATTACTTCTTTATTGTCAAACTTTTATTAGAGCAACTCGTTTAAAATTTTTAAAACTGGGAAATGAAACCGAGTTGCAAATTTTAAAATCGATGTAGCTTAAAAACTAAATGACAGATTTTTGATCAAATTGCATATTTGAAATCGATGCACTAAAACCAACTAAAAAAAATTATTTGCAAGAACAACTATTGCAGAAAAAAATTTCTCAAATTTAAAAATTTAAAAAAAAGTAAACTAAAAAAGTTTGTTTTTAGCTAAAGTAATTGCATTTTGTGCGGAAGGTTTTTTTACAATTTCGAAAAAGTAAAAACGCAATTCTGCTTATTTTTGCCTGCCCTATATGCTATTTCCACAGATTTTTGATATTCGAAAAAAAATGAAAAAATGACTAACCCTAGTGTTCATACAGAAAAAAAAAATCCTCAAAAGGTCCATTACGACAAATTACTATGCATTTAACTAGCGAAGACACAAACCACCCTGGCCGAGACCCAAACCACTCCGTTAACACGTGTGCTAACAGCGCGTTAGCAGAGTACTGTTAACGTCAACAGAGCTAATCAAAAATGGTTTTCTTTGTAAAACTATCCTTTTTAGGTCATTTAAGGAAAATTCTGCCAGTACAACGTTGGTACCATTGGAAAGCTTATCGAGAAAGCTATCCCCTGAGCTAATAAAATCTTTAAAAATATTGTACGATATCACGATATTTACCGTTTTTTTGGAATGACCCTGCAATAAGGATACGTACATTGACCAAATCTCTTTTAAGGAAAATTCGCCAGGACAACATGGGTACCATTGTTATATAATGTCCACTCTGGCCGAGACACAACCCGCTCTGTAAGGGCTTTTGCTAGCAACGCGTTAAGACAGCTCTGTTAACGTTAACAGAGATATTTAAAAATTATTTTCTTTGTAAAAATATCCTTTTTAGGTCCTTTAAGGAAAATTCTGCCAGGACAACGCGGATACCATTGGAAAGCTTATCGAGACCACTATTTCCTGAGCTAATAAAATCTTTAAAACATATTGTTTGTTGTGACGATATTTACAGTTTTTGGGAATGGCCCTGCAATAAGGATACTTATTTTGAACGCAGATCCTTTAAGAAAAATTCTTTATTTGTTCAGTAGACACCTTTTTTAATAAGCCTTTCAATGACACCCATATTTTCCTGGCAGAATTTTCCTCTATGGTCAAAATAAATATCCTTATTGCAGGGTCATTCCCAAAAACGGTAAATATCGCTACATCGGCCAATATGTTTTAAAATTTTATTTGCTCAGTAGACTCCGTTTTCAATAAGCTGTACAATGATGCCCATTTTCCTTAAAGGACCTAAAAAGAATATTTTTTACAAAGAAAACCATTTTTGAATACCTCTGTTAACGTTAACAGTGTACTGCTAACAAAAGCGTTAGCAGAGCGGCTTGTGTCTCGGCTAGAGTGGTTTGTATTTTCGCTAGTTAAATACGAATTTATCTTAATGGACATATCTTCAAAGAAGATTTCTCAAGACAGGTCCAAAAGTTTCTCATACCAGAAACAATTTTGGCTTGTGTAAATTCCAAAATGTTTTTCAATTTGTTTAAATTGATTCGACCGAAGCTCGATATCGAAGCTGCTTCTGTAGAAGATGCTTACCAATACCTTCTAACATTAGAATTCAAAGTATTCCCAAAAACCACAGCCGTGGGATTAACGGTAAACTGAGTACTTTGAGTCTTCAATGAGGAGATATTAATCCTCATTGAAGACTCAAAGTACTCTGTTTACCGTTAATCCCACGGCTGCGGGTTCTCTCGTACCGGATTGACCCGGAACCACACAACATTGGTGTTCAGGCCAGCGGCAGTCACTTCAGTTTACACATGTTTGTATTGGTATCGTTTTTCGGTGTTGGGAACAGCATATCCCGGAATGCATGCTCCGGATTCTTTTGGTCCCTGCCGGGACGGAGGAAAACTAAGACCAGTTTATATGGGCTTGGTTTGTCACGTCCATTCGGTGAGATGAAGTCGATGTTGGGAGTGGGTGCATCTCAGGGTTTGTTCTGGAGACGCCCAAGCGAGGGGCCACTACAGGGACTATGTTGCAGCATGCTGCGTGAAAACAGCCCCAAGTGAGTCATCGTCATCTGATCTTGCGACTCTGCCAAAGTCCCCCAACAGCAGCCGCACACGAAGCAGTTGTTGTTCCAATCCCTGAAATGTATCATTTTTGCGTTTAATTTAATTTCAATGGACTCCGAGGTAAGTTCGAAGATATAGTGGATTTCTTGAGTCGAAAGAATACTATTGTGGTGGCGGTGCAGGAAGTCAAGCACAACTTACATCATTATGATGGTTACAACTTACAGCGTTCTGATGCTTACATCGTACTGAGGAAGAATCGCACCAGAAGCTGAGGTGGGGGGATTAGCTTTCATATTGCACGAATATGTCTCTAATAACCCGCACATGGAATGTTTGGGGTTAGCATTCAGGTGTGGAACTGTTGAGCTAGAGTTGCTGAATATAGCCCGCCGATAAATAGCTGTACTCCTGGTAATAAGCCTATCATTAGCCTACTTGTGCAAGGCCATAACCGTCTGGTCTTGGGGGACTTTAATGAACATCATTGGTTGTGGCTTTCGTTTCTTGGAAACGACCCAAGGGGTATAGTGCTGGCTGAGCAGATTGATAGTTTTACGTTTTGCACAGTTAAAGAGGACGCCCCTACCAGAATTAACGGAGAGTTTAGACATGACCATCGTGTCATCTGATGTGACACATGACGTCACCTGGCAACCCGTCGTTTCTCTTGGATCAGACCATCTCTCCATAATTGTCTCCATCAGCAGACCGCCCGATTTCATCACCTCTGAACGCCGCACTTTCACCAATCATGGGAAAGCTAATTGACGGAGTTTCAGAGAGTTCACTAATCACCGCTTCAGAGATCTGCCTAACCCTTCAGATGTTCGGGAGGCAAAAAGACGTTCCAAGCGGAAGAAGTGGTTGATTCATCTGAAAAGTTCCAACATTGAAGCGGGAATAAGTGAATTGTTGGCAATCAAACGCCTTTGATACTGTCAAGCATTTATGTGTGTGTGAAGGAAAAAAAATAGATTTTAACTAGCGGAGACAAAAACCACATTAGTGGTATAACAGTTGTATAACAGAAATTTAAAAAATTCGTCCGACGATGAAATGCCAACCAGGGTCGGCTATCAGAAACTGCTGAGACCCAAAAGATTCATTGTAGAATTAAAAAAAAAAAAATGGACCGATGATGAATTGCCTTCATATATGAGTATAGGCCTATTGAGGGGTCCCCTAGGCGAAATCTGTGGGGGTAGGAATATATGGCGTATGCAGGTAACTTGAGCATTGGCTTGGCTATCAGAATATGTTGATATCCAATGGATTCATTTGTAGAAAGTTAAACAAAATCGACCAATGATGAAATGCCTTCATATATGGAATGGACCTATTGAGGGGCCATCTAGGCAAAATCTGTGGGGATAGGAATTTTTGGCGTATGCAGCTAACTAGAGCATTGGCTTGGCTATCAGACGATGCTGATAACCAATGGATTCATTGTAGAAAGTTAAACAAAATCGACCGATGATGAAATGCCTTTATATATGGGATGGGCCTATTGAGGGGCCTCTTTGGCGAAATCTGTAGGGGGTTGGAATTTTTGGCGTATGCAGCTAACTAGAGCATTGGCTTGGCTATCAGACTATGCTGATATCCAATGGATTCATTGTAGAAAGTTAAACAAAATCGAGCGATGATGAAATGCCTTCATATATGGGATGGACCTATTAAGGGGCCTCCTGGGCGAAATCTGTGGGGGGGGGGGGTAGGAATTTTTGGCATATGCAGCTAACTAGAGCATTGGCTTGGCTATCAGACGATGCTGATATCCAATGGATTCATTGTAGAAAGTTAAACAGAATCGACCGATGATGAAATGCCTTCATATATGGAATGGACCTATTGAGGGGCCTCCTATTCGAAATCTGTGGGGGTAGGAATTTTTGGCGTATGTAGCTAACTAGAGCATTGACTTGGCAATTGAGGCGCCTCCTAGGCGAAATCTGTTGGGGGTAGGAATATATGGCGTATGCAGGTAACTAGAGCATTGGCTTGGCTATAAGAATATGCCGATACCTAATGGATTCATTGTAGAAAGTTAAACAAAATCGACCGATGATGAAATGCCTTCATATATGAGGCCCCTCAATAGGTCCATCCCATATATGAAGGCATTTCATCATCGCTCGATTTTGTAGTACTGTGGTTTTTGTCTCCGCTAGTTAAAATGGCTTTTATCTTCACGCACATCAAGCATTTCACGCTGTTTGAGGATATGGAGGAGACAACCCTCCGGGCAATTTTGAAACTTTGGATAATCAATTATATGTGTATACGCCAATCGTACGTGTAATTCAGGAATAAAAAGTCAAAGCCCCGTATAGTGGAACAGGGAGTTCCCCATGGTGGGGTGATATCTTAGGTACTGTTTAAGCTCTACCTCTCATGTATTCCGCCCCCTCAAGACGGCATTGAGATCGTTACGTAAGCGGGTGATTGTACGATCTTGAAAAATAATTGGAATTGCAAATGGTATTCACGAATAACAATTGAATTGCTTCGAATTACAAATAGAATAATCGAATTGGAAATGAAATGTTACGAATTACGACTGGAATGTTCCGGATTAGATCTAAAAAGATGTGGTAGAAAAAACGTCATGCAGTCGTCATAGGTCTACATTAGACTGACCCAGAAAATTCTTTTCTTGGGGCTAGAAACCTTATCAGACTTCGATCGGATACCTAAAATCGACCTATGGAAACTATGTCAAACTCCGACAACAAAATCAACAATTGCGTTTTCAAAACCCCAAGTGTTCGTAAGCTTGGGACAGTGTGTAGTCTATTTAGCTACAAATCAGAACTTTGCATGTTAAATTTTAGCAGCTGACAAAATAAAAATGTGAATAAAGGTGAACTTGATCACAAAATTCCCCTCAGCAGTTCGATAAGTAGAACATATATTTTTCAGCTTATTTCTCGTTCTTTATTGGGTTTTATGTTCCCTTTGAGCCACAGTATTTGCTGCGCTATATCCCGCTGTGTATTGAGTTTTATCACAATTAGCAAAGCAGCAGGAAAAATCTGAACATTTTAGCGAGAAACTAATATCAGACACAGAATAGCAGAATGGTAGGGAATTTTCGTCCAAGCATGGAATTGTAACAGCTGGGCAATGTGATGACGGCGGCAACGACATCATCATCCTCTTCATCTGTTACAGCAGGAATAGAGGTGTGGTGGGAGAGGGGAGAAGTATTGCAATATCTCGATGCACAGACTTCAATTTGGTTGCTGTTGTTAAATGGTTAAATCTGTTGCAGTTGCTGATGCTTTAGAAGGTGGGAGGGAGAGGTGGGTTGAATTTGATAATGTTGGCAAGAATAACAAAAACAACACCATTAGTTTGTGATGGTGGTGCTGCACTGCTATGGGTACGTGTGTGTGTTCAGAGCGCCAATGTATGGGTGTTGAAAATTGAGCTCTGATTGCCATGATAGAGGAAAACTGTTCGTGCACACAGGCTGCCTTGGCTGAGGGTTGAAAGTTACACACTGGCCCAGCCAGCCATGGTTGGCAATGCATTTTGTTAAGGATTAAATTTTACATAGAACCAGGATGTTACTGACATATCATCGACATGCAGCAACAACAACAACTATTACAACTATGCAATAAAATCTAGGTATGCAGTGATGAAAATTAAGGTCAGTACCATGGGGTAAAATTGTACCAATAAAATGTAATTTGAATACAAACACACATACATACACATAGGGATAAATTTATGTGATAGAATGAACGTGTGTGTGTGTTTGTATATTAAATGAATATGTGTTATCATGATTGCATTAAAACTTACTCACACCAATACAAACAGGCACATAACAACAAGCATAGAATAATCCAGTGACAAATATTTTCAGCATATTGATGTTCATTTCATGGAAAAAGGATATTTGTGTGATTTTGTGTGTTTGTGTCTGTGTGAGTGCCATGCTTAAAATGCAATGGAAATGATTTGAATTTATGCGAATACAAATGGGAATTATTTCCGCATATACAGCTACTACTGCTGTTGATTTGCCTTTTTATATTGCATTTCTCTTCATATTCATAACAAATTTAATTACACGCCTGCCTCTCTTTGTGCCTTCTGCTCCGCCTCCTCCTCATCCTCATTTATAGTTTTTGATAAATACCACTATTTTTTTAATTTTAACAACAACGACATGAAGTCAACAAAATAGAAAAAAAGAGGCCAGGATTATGCGAATTATTTGTGACTCCTGGGGGCATGTGAGGGTTGACTTGTCATGTTGGCCGCCGCAACCATACATACAGCATCTAGGCAGCCACATCAGCTAGTAGTGACTTGATTATTTGTCACTTATTTTTCCGGGTCTTTTGTTTGTCGAGGCTTAGTTGGCCGCTTTCATTACATTATGACATAATTACATTTGTTAATATTGTCTGTCAGTAGTCCGCAGCAGTCGGTCGTCCGCAATCCTCATGTTGTTGCATGTCACTTTAATGCTCTTCAGCATTTGTGTCTCTTTTATTATTTGCAAACTACTATGACGAATGAATGAGCGAATAAAGCACCAGAAATTGCAGCTAGTTCTATGGCAAAAATTACTTAAATAGAAAACAGGGAATGAATGAAAGGCCTCTGAGGATGCCTCACACACAAGACGTCAGCACGACTAACTAACTCATCAGATGGTGTTGGAGTTATGTTGTCGTCATTAGTTCCAAGTTTTAATGAAGTGTAAAACATAACATTTTCTCACCTAATAACCCGGAATTCCTTAATTATTTCTATACAATAGTTTTGACATGTGGATGTGTGTGTGTTCACGTGTGGGTGGCGGCATCCTCCACCTCCACGTATGAAAAGTAATAAACACAATTTTATATCCTGCAGCCACATTCTTAATGGAAATAATTGGAAATGTAAACTAAAGGAAGCAATGAATGTGCTACAGATTTTATAGTTATATACAAAAGCCTGTTCCCGCTTCCTGAGGGTTGGGGAGGGAAGGCTGGAGGAAAGTTAACATGTAAAGGAAATTATGAATTCAAAGAATGACTAGATTAGGAATTGTATGCAGGTGAAATCCTTTACAAGGAGAGAGAAATAGTTCAGCGCACCAGCCAGCAATGCACAGTGGTCCCACTTGTATGGGAAAGTGCGACAAAAGTATTTATAATCGTCGGATCAATCTGATTTTTTTCAGTATATGCTAAAAATAAGTAAAAAATAATGTAGCCAAAAAATCATCAATATGGGTCCAGTTTTTCCTATAGTTCCCATGTAGAGGTACCTCCCGATTTCAGGTATTTTGAAGATTTTATCAACATTTTCTGCCCGAAGTGGTTGTAATTTGCCATTTGGAGTACTCAATGATCAAAAAACTTCTGCGCCAAAAATTGTGGTTCTAGGTCCAGGTTTCGGTATAGCCCTCATATTACGGTACCTCCCGATTTCAGGTATTTTGAAGATTTTATCAACATTTTCGGCCCGAATTGGTTGTAATTTGCCATTTGGAGTACTCAATCATCAAAAACCTTCTGCGCCAAAAATTGTGGTCCTAGGTCCAGGTTTCGGTATAGCCCTCATATTGCGGTACCTCCCTATTTCAGTTTTTTAGGGTTTTATCTACATTTTCGGTTCGAATTGGTTGTAATTTGCTATTTGGAGTTCTTAGTGGTCAAAAAACGTCTCCGAATGGTATCGTGGGCAGGAAAGGAAACAAATTATTCCACTTGAGGTCAGAATATTTAATGGTAGGGGATATAATAATTCTATAGCTACAGGCCCCTTCGGAATGATCTTCAATCGATAGAAGTCCCTTTAGTAAAAGTCCCTATAGGTCTTCTGTGGATAGAAGTATAGAAGAACCCCTTTAACCAGGTTCTCTATTAAGAGAAGTTTGTGGGGCCTTCTATAGCTACAGGCCCCTTCGGAATGGTCTTAAATCGATAGAAGCCTTCTATAGCTACAGGCCCCTTAGGAATGGTCTTCAATCGATAGAAGTCCCTTTAGTAAAAGTCCCTATAGAGGGGTCTTCTGTGGATAGAAGTACCTTTAGATGGGTCTAATATAGAAGAACCCAGGTTCTCTATTAAGAGAAGTTTACGGGGCCTTCTATAGCTACAGGCCCCTTCGGAATGGTCTTCAATCGATAGAAGTCCCTTTAGTAAAAGTCCCTATAGAGGGGTCTTCTGTGGATAGAAGTACCTTTAGAGGGGTCTTATATAGAAGAACCCCTTTAACCAGGTTCTCTATTAGGGGAAGTTTGTGGGGCCGTCTATAGCTACAGGCCCCTTCGGAATGGTCTTCAATCGATAGAAGTCCCTTTAGTGGGATCCCCTTTAATCGGGTATTTCATATAGAACCACCTTTAGACGGGTCTTGTGTAGATAGAAGTCACTCGCGGTGCGCTTGAAGCAACTTTAAATTGAAGGTGCTTACACCTGGGAAGTTTTTGCGGATTCTGGAACTACAATGCTTATAGATAGGAAAGGTAAAAAAATCGCCGGACCGCTTTTTATATAAACCGCGATTCAATTTGGCATTTTTACGTTTTTTTAGGTTTCCACGATTTTGCTTGGAAATCGCAAGTCCTATAGAAATGGGATTAAAGAAAATGTTGTAGCTATGAAAATTCTCTACAAGATTGACCTGTATGATAATTTCGTAGGTTTTACCGTTATTGAGATATCGAAGTTCAAATTGGGACAATGCATTGACTGTATCGCTACCTTATAAAACAATGTCAATCATGTTGCGCCTTAACTAACTTTTACTCCTAACGCTTACACCTGGGAAGTTTTTACGGATTTTAAAACAGCAATGTTCATAGGTGAGAAAAATCGAAAAACAAGAAAAAATCGCCGGAGCGCGTTTTAAATAAATCGCGATTCAAGTCGGCATTTTTAAAGGGTTTTTATGGTTTCACGATTTTGCTCAGAATCCGCAAATCCCATCGAAATGGGACTAAAGAAAATGGTGTAGCAGTGAAAATTTTGTACAAGATTGACCTGCATAATATTTTCGTAGGTTTTACCGTTTTTGAGATATAGAAGATTTAGATCAATCATTCAGATTTTTTTCTCAGGCCTTCAAGATTTTGCTTGAAAACCGCATGTCCTATCGGAATGGGACTAAAGAAAATGTTGTAGCTGTGACTCTACAAGATTGGCTTTCGTATCTTTTTCCTAGGTTGTACCATTTTTCAGATATAAAATTTTAAGTTGGAGTCATGACACTGTTTTATGAGGAGACGATACCGTCAGTGCATTGTTCCAATTTGAACTTCTATATCTTAAAAACGGTAAAATCTACGAAAATATCATAAGTGTCAATCTTGTAGAGAATTTTCATAGCTACAGCATTTACTTTTGTCCCATTTTGATAGGACTTGCGGTTTCCAAGCAAAATCCTAAAAAACCCTTAAAAATACCGTCTTGAATCGCAACTTATTTCAAAGGCGCTCCGGCGATATTTTTTGATTTTTCTTATCTATGAGCATTGTAATTTCAGAATCCTCAAAAACTTCCCAGGTGTAAGCACCTTCCATTTAAAGTTGCTTCAAGAGCACCGTGCCCTTTAGTAGGGCCTTCTTTAGATAAAAGCCCTTTTGAGGTGTCTTCTGTAGATAGAAGCCCCCTTCTACAGATAGAAGCGCTTCTATATATATATATGTATATATATGAAAGACCGCTCAAAATCCCCCCTTAGGGTCGGCTTCTATAGAAAAAAGCCCCTTTCGAGCGGTTTTCTATAGATGGAAACCCCTTCGGAGGGGCTTTTATATATAGGTGCACCATTGGAGGGGACTTCTGTAGATATAAGCCTATCTGGGGGAATTCTATAGAATGAAGACCCTTCCGATGGGTCTTCTATAAATATAAGCCGCTTTTAAGGGGTCTTCTTTATATAGAGGCCCCTTCGGAGGTGACTTCTATATGCAAAAGCCCATGGAGAGTGGGTTTCTATTGACGGAAACCTCTTTTGAGGGGTTACAAAGGTCTTCAATAGATAGAAGATAGATAGAAAAATTTGTTGAGGGGTCTTCTATATAAAGAAGAACCTTCGGAGGGGACTTCTGTATAAAGAAGACAATTTGGAGGGGACTTCAATAGATAAAATCGCCTTTCGAGGGGTCTTATATTGATAGAAGTCCTTTTTGTGAGAAATTCTATAGAAAGAAAGATGGAAACCCCTTTTGAGGGCTCTTCTTTATGTAGAAGCTCCTTCGGAGGGGACTTCTATATACACAGGTCCATGTAGAGGGGGTTTCTATTGACGGAAGGCTCTTTTGAGGGGTCTTCTGTGGATAGAAACCCGCTTAGAGGGATCTTATATATGTAGAAAAATTTGTTGAGGGGTCTTCTATAGATAAAATATCCTTTTCAGGGGTCTTCTATATAAAAAAGAACCTTCGGATGGGACTTATCTATAAAGAAGACAATTCGGAGTGGACTTTAATAGATAAAATCCCCTTTTGAGGGGTATTTTATTGATAGAAGTCCCTTTTGGGGGGAATTCTATAGAAAGAAGCCCCTTCCGATTGGTCTTCTATAGAAGGAAGCCTCTTTTGAGCGGTATTCTATTGATAGAATCGCCTTTAGAAAGGTCTTCAATTGATAGAAGCCCCTTTAGGGGGGTCTTCTATACAAAGAACATTTGCTTGAGGGGCCTTCTACAGATCAAAGCCCAGTTTTATTGGTGATATACAGATATAAGCTCCTTTAAAGGGCTTCTTTTAAAAAATACCGGTTAAAAGGCCCCCTTAAAAGCCCCTTTCAATACATGGAAGCCCCTTCGGAGGGGGCTTCTATACATAGATGCCCTTTTGAGGGTCCCCTTTTGAGGGGCCTTCTATGTATAGATGCACCATTGGAGGAAACTTATATAGATAGAAGCCCCTTTGGGGCGAATTCTATAGAGAGAAGTCCGTTCCGATTTTTCTTCTATAAATGGAAGCCCCTTTTGAGAGGTCGTCTTTATATAGAAGCCTCTTCGGAAGTGACATCTACATACAGAAGCCCATGTAGAGGGATTTTCTATTGACCGAACCTTCTTTTGAAGGTCTTCTATTGATAGAAACCCCTTTAGAGTGGTCTTATATAGACAGAAAGAAAATTTGAGGTACTTCTATAGATAAAGGCCCCTGTTGAAGGGTCTTCTGTATAGAGAAGTCCCTTCGGAGGGGACTTCTATAGATACAATTCTTTTTTGAGGGGCTTTCTACAGTTAAAAGCCCATTTGGAGGGGTCTTCTATAGAAATAAGCCCCTTCAGATGGGTCTTCTATAAATTGAAGCCCCTTTGAGGGGTCTTCTTTATATAAAAGCCTCTTCGGAAGTGGCATCTACATACAGAAGCCCATGTTTGAGAGGTATTATATGGATAGAAGCCCCAGTTGAGGGGGTATTCTATGGATAGAATCCCCTGTTGAGGGGTCTTCTATGGATAGTAGCCCCTCTAGGGGTCTTCTATTGATAGAAGCCCCTTCGGAGAGGTCATCTATTGACAGAATCCCGTTTAGAGGGGTAGCTAAAGCCCATGTTGGGGGGGGCTTCTATATAAAGAAGCACATTCGAAGGGGACTTCTATAGATAAAAACTTGTTTGAGGCACCATCTCTAGACCAAAGCCCTTTTGAGGGGCCTTCTATTGATAGAAGTCCCTTTGGAGGGGTCTTCATTGATAGAAGCCCCTTTAGAGGGGTAGATAAAAGCCCCTTTTGAAGAGTCTTATATTAATAGAAGTCCCTGTAGAGTGGTCATCTATAGATAGAAACTCCTTTGGAAGAGACTTCTATGGATAAAAGTCCCTTTAATATGGTCTTTTGTAGGTGTAAGCCCCTTTAGAGGGATACTCTGTAGATAGAAGACCCCTGGGAGTGCTCTTCTATACATATATATATATAAGCACTTCTAGAGGAGTATTTTTATACCCTCAGCATTTATTCTAACGTGGGTATATACACTTTCATACGGGCAAAATGTGCCTCATCGAAATAATGGTATGTTTGGACGAAATGTGTTTCAGACAATTTGGAGTTGATTTAGCCATGTCTGTCCGTCTGTCTATCTGGTTGGAGCGCACGATAACTCTCGAACGGATCAACCGATTCGGACCAAAATTTGGCTTTCCTAATATTTTGTCTAAACTTAGTTTAGGTTTGGAGATGGGTTATATCGGTCCACTCCTTCCGGTACCTCCCCCACAAAACATCGGAAATGTTCGGAAAATTTGTGCGCACGATAACTCTTGAAGTGAGTAACCGATTTGGTACATACTTTGCACATCGTAAAATTTCTACTAGACTTAGATAAGGTTCCAATATGGACCCAATCCGTCCACACCTTCGGGTACCTCCCACACAAAATTTCGGAAAAGTTCAGTTTAGGACCTGCTCTCGAAGAGCTTTGACTTCTATTCACTGTCCTCTATACTACAGTACAAGTTTCATCAAGGGCAAGTCCATACTTCCTGAGAAAATAGCCTGAAAGGTACAAAAAATCCCTATGGCACCGTGTGTAGTGGTTGGAGCGCGAGATAACTCTTGAACGAATTTTTCGATTCTGTCCAAAATTTGCCCTTCGTAATATTTTATCCAACTCCAGTCCTTCAGGCACCTCCCCCCAAGACTTCAAAAATGTTCTGAAAAATACTGCGCATGATAACTCTTGATGGTAGTGACCGACTTGATCCATACTTTGCACATCCCAATATATCTACCAAATATATATCAGGTTCGAATATGGGCTATATTTGTCCACCCTTCGGGTACCTCCCACACAAAATTTTGGATAAGTTCACTTTAAGAACTGCTCTGGAATCACTTTAATTTTTGTTGAAGCAACTTTCATTCGCTGCCTCAATTACGACGGTAAAAGTTTTTTTCAGGGGCAAGACCATACTTCTTGAGAAAACAGCCCGAAAAGTGTAAAAAAACCCTCTATGGCACCATGTAGTGGCTGAGTTGATTCACACTTTCCGTTTCGTAATATTTCTTCGAATATTAGATGTAATTCGATGGTGGTGCTTTTAGGTCCACTCCTTCCGGTACCTCCCAAACAAAAATATTAGCTAAAATAGTACGCGCGATATCTCATAAACAGAGAAATACGGTTAAGGGTCTGTGCCAGGATCCCTTGAAAATTTTTACCTAGTGGTCCTGTTTACATTGATATCATGTTTTTCGTAGGCAAGTACATGCTTTCTGATAAAATGGTCCAAAACCTCTGAATTAAATGGTGACCAACTGAAACGACAGGTGGTCGCGATATCTATCGAGGGGGATGACACCCAAAATAACACACACTTTCAAAATGGAGTATGGCGGTACATTCCTTTAGATACCTTCCCCGCAAAACTTTTTGAGCTTCTATCCGAACCCATGTTTTTGTCGGTTCATACGCCCAAAAATTTCGAAACCCTAAATACATATATATGTACGTTTTTTGGGAAAAAAGTGTTTCAATTCACACAGGCTGAGGGACTGATCCTTTTTTACTTGTATAGATAGACATAACTTTTAGTCCCATGTTGAAGTTGTTGTTGGGATATTGATCCAGTTGTCGAATTTTTCACTCACGAGTTTTCCACACTCTTTCCCATTTTGTTGTTCTTATATTGCCTCAAAATACTTCCTCGCACTTCGTGTTGTTGTTGAATGATTGCCTAGCACAATGACCTTTCTGGCTTTATTATCTGGTCTTGAGTAATGGTTTCTGGTAATGCAGTGATATTTTGAAATCAATATCCCATGGAGTGGGCTAGAAGCTTTTACTTCATATGGACAATTAGGCTCTTCCTAATTACTAGACAGCGGAATTTTATGCAACCCCTATTTTTGGTCCGATTCATCTCAAATTTTGGGACTGGGCATATTTTTGGGTTCTGATTACATTGCAATCGAAACATATGACATATGCAAAATTATGCAACAAATATTTCAATAATAGGTACAAAAATGTCTATGTGTGCAATTTTTCTGTTTAAAATTCTCTTCAGACAAGTCAATAAAATAGAGAAATGTATAACCACAGCCACAACCTTCAAAATACCGAAAATCGGGAGGTATCGTTCTATGGGGGCTATATGAAGGCCTGAACCTAAGCCGACAAATTTTAGGTGGAAAGTTTTATACCCCCAACGAAGACTTAATACCGAATTTCAGCCTTTTTGGAGGCATATTGAGGGCACATTCTTCAAAATACCAGAAATCGGGAGGTACCGTTCTATGGGGGCTATATGAAGACGTGGACCAATACCGATAAATTTCAGTTGGAAAGTTTTATACCCCCAACGAAGACTTAATACCGAATTTCAGGCATTTCGGGTGGATATTGAGGGTACATCCTTCAAAATACCAGAAATCCTGAGGTACCGTTCTGTGGGGGCTATATGAAGACGTGGACCTATACCGAAAAAATTCTGGGAGAAAGTTTAATACTGCAAATGAAGACTAAGTACTAAATTTCAGCCATTTCGGTGTAATATTAAGGCCACAACCTTCAAAATTCCGAAAATCGGGAGGTACCGTTCTATGGGGGCTATATGAAGACGTGGACTTATACCGACAAATTTCAGGTGGAAAGTTTTATACCTACAACGAAGACTAAATACCAATTTTCAGTCATTTCGGTGGGATATTAAGGCTAAAATTTTCAAAATACCGAATATATGAAGACGTGGACCTATACGGAGAAATTTCTGGTGGGAAGTTTTATACCCCCAACGAAACCGAAATACCAAATTTTAGTAATTTCGGTGGGATATTGAGGCCGCAACCTTCAAAATACCGAAAATCGGGAGGTCCCATTCTATGGGGGCTATATGAAGACGTGGACCTATGCCGACAAATTTCAGGTGGAGTGTTTTATACCCCCAACGAAGACTAAATACCAATTTTCAGTCATTTTGGTGGGATATTGAAGCTACAACTTTCAAAATACCGAATATCGGTAGGTACCGTTCTATAGGGCCTATATGAAGACGTGGACCTATGCGGACAGATTTCAGTTGTAAAGTTTCATAACCCTAACGAAGACTTAATACCAAATTTCAGCCATTTTGGTAGGATATTTAGATCACAAATCCTTGAATATATTTTTGCATATGGTTTTGCATATGCTCTTTTTATGCAGATATGTACAAATATGTCAAAATATGCACGATATGCAGAATATGCAAAATATGCAAAAATTTCTGGGCCTAATTCGTTTTATTTTGTAATAAAACGAGCTTCTGTCTAATCAGATTTTCTCTACGACCATCCTAACCATATATGCATTTGCATAGGATTCCGCAGTCTACTAATTACACAATGGAAAAAAATACTTCATCAGTTTATGAAGATGTAACTCCATTTATATATTTTTAATTTTGATGACCTATTTAAGATCCCATACTCCAATCTTCTATCATTATTCTCCCCCATGTGTATCACTTGTGGCGATTAAATAGAATACCATAATTAACATAATTGTTTTGATTGATTTCGATATGCAAATGTGATCTACAATAGCGGAGATAGGACAGCCTACTCTGGCTAAAAATAAAATAACAATACAATAACAAAACAAATAAAACAACAACATTTCTTCTCACCAACAAACAAAATAATCAAAGAATTCTAATGGTTAATGATTTACATGGAAATCACATGCCATGCCACAATTCCCCTGAGTTCTTATTAAACGGCAGCTAAATGCTGCGGGTCATCATACCATGGCTTGCTCCACTAATTGTTTTACAGCTTCGTATCTTTTTTGTTATTGTTGTGTTGTGAAGAGTGATCATTTCAGTTTTCCTTGGAATTCTTTAGCGGCAGCCAACAATGATCATGGTGATCATGATCATTATCATATGCATCATTAACACATGACGGCGATGATGATGATGATCAACTGCCAACACACAGTTCACTGATCATTTGTTGTCTTTTTGCCTCCCGAAACATGTGAAGAACAATTAACTAAAGACAAAGTGAAAAAAACAAACAAACTAACATCCCATCCATCCATCCAACCAACCCGCCACCAATCTCACTGAGAAATAAAACAAAAAGATTTATGACTTTATTCTAAGCAATAAATTACATCAATTGTAGACATCATTGTCAGCAACAGCATTTACATCAGTTTCTCAGCCACTCAACTCTTTACAATCTTCAACTGATGCAGTAAAACGATGCAACTGCATTACCTTCCAACACTCTGGTGAACTGTCGTGCCTTACATTGCAGTATCATGGACCCCATTTACAAGCAATGAAAAATCAATAAAAACAACAAAGGCGACTTCTTTAGTTATTTTGCTTTCGGATTCGTTCTTTCTCTTTGTCTCTGCCTTGGTGTGTATTTCTCGTGTCTTTCTTAAACACTCATTTAAATACTTTTAATTGGAGTTGGTTTCTGATACAACTCTTTCATCGCCCGGTATTATTATCACGATGCCATAAAAATCCAATGATACTCCCAAATAATAACTTTATGTACAGCAGATGATGCTGCTGTCCCCTTCATGAATTAAATTGCAGAGGCTGGAGTGGATGTCACACTGTGTGGTTTTTCTTTCTGCATATATTGGGGTGGAATGGGGTAATAACAGTGAAAAAAAAAAATAAAGAAATTTTGTGGATAACATTTTTTGGATAAACATTTCCACAATTGCGGATAAAATTTTTTGGTTAAACATTTCCACAATTGCGGATAAAAATGTTGGATAAATATTAAGCACGTTTGTGGATAAATATTATCCACGTTTGTGGATTTTTTTGGATAAATATTACCCACAATTGTGGATAAAAATGTTGGATGAATATTAAGCACGTTTGTGGATAAATATTATCCACGTTTGTGGAATTTTTTTGGATAAATATTACCCACAATTGTGGATAAATATTATCCACGTTTGTGGATAAATATTATCCACGTTTGTGGATAAATATTATCCACGTTTGTGGATAAATATTATCCACGTTTGTGGATAAATATTTTTGGATAAATATTATCCACGTTTGTGGATAAATATTTTTGGATAAATATTATCCACGTTTGTGGATAAATATTTTTGGATAAATATTATCCACGTTTGTGGATAAATATTTTTGGATAAATATTATCCACGTTTGTGGATAAATATTTTTGGATAAATATTATCCACGTTTGTGGATAAATATTTTTGGATAAATATTATCCACGTTTGTGGATAAATATTTTTGGATAAATATTATCCACGTTTGTGGATAAATATTTTTGGTTAAATATTATATTATATAAATATTTTTGGATAAATATTATCCACGTTTGTGGATAAATATTATCCACGTTTGTGGATAAATGTTTTTGGATAAATATTATCCACGTTTGTGGATAAATATTTTTGAATAAATATTATCCACGTTTGTGGATAAATATTATCCACGTTTGTGGATAAATATTATCCACGTTTGTGGATAAATATTATCCACGTTTGTGGATAAATATTATCCACGTTTGTGGATAAATATTATCCACGTTTGTGGATAAATATTATCCACGTTTGTGGATAAATATTATCCACGTTTGTGGATAAATATTATCCACGTTTGTGGATAAATATTATCCACGTTTGTGGATAAATATTATCCACGTTTGTGGATAAATATTATCCACGTTTGTGGATAAATAATATCCACGTTTGTGGATAAATATTATCCACTTTTGTGGATAAATATTATCCACGTATGTGGATAAATATTTTTAGATAAATTTTATCCACGTTTGTGGATAAATATTTTTAGATAAATATTATCCACGTTTGTAGATAAATATTATCCACGATTGTGGATAAATATTATCCACGTTTGTGGATAAATATTATCCACGTTTGTGTATAAATATTTTTGGATATATATTATCCACGTTTGTGGATAAATACTATCCACGTTTGTGGATAAATATTATCCACGTTTGTGGATAAATACTATCCACGTTTGTGGATAAATATTATCCACGTTTGTGGATAAATATTATCCACGTTTGTGAATAAATAATATCCACGTTTGTGGATAAATAATATCCACGTTTGTGGATAAATATTTTTCGATAAATATTATCCACGTTTGTGAATAAATAATATCCACGTTTGTGGATAAATAATATCCACGTTTGTGGATAAATATTTTTCGATAAATATTATCCACGTTTGCGGATAAATATTACCCACGTTTGTGGATAAATAATATCCACGTTTGTGGATAAATATTTTTCGATAAATATTATCCAGGTTTGCGGATAAATATTTTTGGATACATTTTAACCACGTTTGTGGATAAATATAATCCACGGATGGATAAATATTATCCAGGTTTGTGGATAAATGTTATTCACGTTTGTGGATAAATATTTCTATAAATATTATCCACGTTTGTGGATAAATATTTCTATAAATATTATCCACGTTTGTGGATAAATATTTCTATAAATATTATCCACGTTTGTGAATAAATATTTTTGTACAAATATTATCCACGATAAGTACTATTTTCGTGTGTGGATAAAAGTTATCCAGGTTTGCGGATAATAGTATCCACACTTGTGGATAATATTGTCCACACGCTTGTGGATAATAATATGATATTTATCCACAAACACTGTGGATAAAATTATTCAGGTTTGCGGATAATCTTATCTTCACTTTGCTACAGAAAATTATCTATTTCAATGGATAAAAACTGTAACGATGATTTTATTATTCCATTCCACCCAAATCCAAATTTTTCTTATTGGCGATATAGCCAAGTCTTCACTTCACTTGCTTCGCCGACAGCTAACACCACTTACTTTGTGTCAACAAAAATAAAGAAACATTGTCCACGACTATTGAGGTGTTGAGTACTGCTGCTGTTTTTTTACACGGACTCAAGATATTGTTACAAAATTATTCTACTTCTTTTGCCTGAGTTTCTTGTGTTGCGGTAAAGAAAGACAACAATTTGGCATTGTTTCGCTTGTTGTCTGTCTGCTTACTCCTCTTACCCAAAAGGGAGTCAAAGGAACGTCCGTATAAGCCTACTTTTATTACAAATTGTTCTTTGCAGAATGATACGATAGTCTGGCTGGCAGTCTGGTGGGCAGTACAATATGATACTGAATCTTTGAGAACATTTATTGTTGTTTATTTTATGCTGTTTTGTGTGTGTGTAAAATTATTCCTTATCATTTTCCAGTGTTAAATACAAATGTTGAGTCAAGTATCTGAAATAATATTCGGCCAGAATCCCAAAAACTTTGTTTTTATGTACCCATTTTTATCCATCGATTTTGTTAAGAGGTCTGGTCGGCCAGTTCTAAGGATGCTGTAAAAAAACTGGGAGAGAAAGAAACTTTGTCCTCTGCAATGCAGTGGCTTCTTGAGAAATATCCATGATTTAACACTTGGCCAATGGCTTTGGCCATTAGAAAAATGAATTCTAAAGAAATTTTTAAATAGAAGCAAAAAACTACTGATTCTCTCACTGCTCTTGCTTTAATTTCTATTCACTTTCTTTTTACTACAACGACGTCGACGAAAATAACGCAATGGCGATAAATGAAGTTATTCATTATTCCTTCATTTGTTACGATTTGTCTGCACTTGTTCACTTTTTCTTGGAAAAAAAACTTTTCTTTGCTGCCAAGTTTCTTTCTTTGCCATTTTCAATGAAAGAAATCGTGTACTTTTTGGAGAATTTGAAAAAAAGTATAATAAGTGATTGAATTCATTTGTGAAATTCAAATGTGTGAGGATTTAAAATTATATTTATAAATTTAATTTGCAAACTGCCTGCATACTTTTGGGCGTCATGTAGAGAGCAGCCAGATGCTAAGTTGCAATTGGGGGGCCCAATTTAAAATTCCATGCAGAAAACATGGAGAGTTAGAGTTGTGTGTTCTTCGTTTCGTTTAATTTTGACACATTGGAATATTAGAACACATACTGTAAATTGATTTTGAAGAAAATACACCACCAGTCGAACATATATTTTTGTGAAAATAGTTTTTTCTCACTGTATATTTGCCCTTAACAAATAACTAATTTCATATTTTTCATTCTTTTTCAGGTAAGTTCCCAAAACTGCAATACTTTTATACGAGTGAGCCAATAAGAAGACAAATTCTTTGGTGAGTACTCTGCATAATTTTAGGAGTAATTAAAAACAAACATATGATTCGTATGTTTTGAATTTGTAATTTGTTCAGGCCGCACAGTGGTTCAGAATCGTTTTTCCTGGTCAAAACTCTGTAACTTTAGATAGCGATATTTTCATAATTCATTTTTTTTTTCAGTTTTTTTGTCAGATAACATAATCAGCTTTCCGATACATTAAAAACATTCGAATTCGGTCAAGTAGTTGCAGAGGAATTCAAGGTCAAAGTTTAAATTTGAATTTTCTTCATATTTTGCATCAAAATATGAGTGGTTTTTGAGTTTTCATATGTTCTAATTATTAAAAAAAAGGCAAACACAAATACACAAACCATAAAAATACCAATAATTGAAAAAAAAAAATTGAAACATTTTTTTTTTTAAATTAAAACGGTATATATGGTAAATTTCAAATTTCTTTTGCAATTCAATTGTAAGAAATGTAAAAAATGTTTTTTCGAGCACATCCGCAATTTTTGGAACATAGATTAAGAAAAAAGTCGTGGTTTCAAATCTGTTCGCGTTCACAAAATTGGGTGATGCGCTCCAAAGAAATGGGGGGTTTTACTCCCTTATAAAGAAAAAATATTTAAAAATTCCATTTTTGCTGTAATAAGAAAATGTATATATAAAGCGTTAACAGCATTTAATATCTACCCGTAGATGCCTAAATATTTACTAAATGTATTTCTATTTTCGCGGAAAATCAAGAAATATTGAACAAATCTTGGAGTAAATTTAATTTATTCTAATTTAAAGTCCAAATAAAACTCGGAAAAATAAATTAAAAATACGTACAGATTCTAGACAACGCGTAGAAAAATATGAGACCAAAATGTTAAAGATATGATTTATAACTGCCATTTTACAGCAACAACAAAAGACGAAAACTTATTGTTGGAATATTATTTCAAAATTATATTTTTTTCTTCAATACGAAAAATAGAAAAAACATTTTTGGGAGTTATTCTACTACTTCGCTAAATTTCGATGCAAGGACTGACGGACTTTGCTGAAACTTCTTCAGGGTAAATGCGATGACAAACCCGAAAGTGTATTTGCTTACTTTGATAAACAATAGGATTATGAAATAGAAAGTAATATTGAAATTACAACCAAAGAAAAAACATAAAAGTTAAAAAGCGTATAATTCGCGAATTCGTTAAAATCAGTTAAGGCGCATGCGCTTTTCATATACAGCGAGTGCATCTCTATCAATATGTAGCGATTTTTCCACTTTTCATTCAGCGGCCAAAGTGTGCTGTCAGCTGCATCTTACTGTTCAAAAAACCTTTATGTGGGTAAAAATTGCGCGATGTACATAAGATTATAAGGCGCATCCGATTTCAGTGACCGCCTATAAAAAATACGTCATTATAACAAATTTTAAACAAATTCGTCAAGAACCGTGGATGTGCTACCAAATTCTATTTTATATGAAATACGAATATTACTCCAGAATCTCGGTAATTTATGCCACACGGTTTTGGAAAATAATATCATCGCGTATAAAGGATTCCATTTATGTAAAAATAACCAAAGAAAATCGCGGTTCAATGCGCGGAATCATCAAAATATAATTTTGCAGAGTTTCCTACTTCCAAGGTATCTATAACCGCCGTTTTAGTGGATGGATTTGAAAGCGGAAGGGTTCATTAGATCCGGCTCGTAAAAAAACTAAAATCACGCGGGGTTCAAGGGTTCCTAAGTCACAGTTGTACATTTTGAAGCCAAAAAATAGGCTTTTAAAGAAAATTTACGCACTAAAATTTCGAATTTGGACTCCTATTAATAGGGAGCTGTATGAAGCACATTTATGAGATATACATCAAACGACGTGGAATCACGAGTTCTACAATCCAATAAATAGTTTGGGTAATTATCTGGTTGCGCCCTCCAATTATAAGAAAAATTCAAAAAACCCAGATTTCAAAACTTCAAAATGTCAGCATCGATTTTAGGGGATGCAGTGTATATATCGAAAAGTCATACATTAGAATCATGCTGCCTAAGGGGTATTCTTCAATTCTTTCTTTGAGCTCAGGTCTAAATTTTCCGAGGTTTGACCTGAATTCAAGAAAGAACACAAAAAAACTTGTCAACTTCAACACATTTTTACCCATTTTCTAATATTACCACCAACACAGCTTCCACATAAATTATTTGTTATGTTTCATTTTATGCGACCCCGGCTAAAACACTTCAATTAATATAAATATATTCATATTGTATAAAATATATTGACAGTTCGCGACTTATTAAATGGTGAACCTCAACTTCAACGATTGTAAAACATTTTTGAATATTACCATATACCCATGTAATTTCAAAAAACGTAAAAAATTGTTAAACGGACAGAACGGGACTTGTACAAAAGTATATATGGACTAAAAGAGAACACACTCGGGCATATTTCTGTGAAAACGGAACTTTGTTCAAAGCTGTTCCCTAAAAGTTCTAATCCACTAAATTTGGAATTTCCCTAAAATTTAGTATCTGAGAAATAATAAAATAGCTCACTTCATGTAAAGGCTACGGTAATTTATTGAAACGGTTCTTAAAGACGACAATCCTACCTACCTAACAAAAAACAGTAAACACAATATCTGTTATAGTTCCGGAAAAATTGGTATTTCATTCTCCAGAAATTTGCAAAAATTACGTATTTTCCAAAATTGAGAAAAAAAATTGTCATCTTTAGGAGTAGGCCACGCCCACACCTTCCAATATGTTGACCTATTTTTTTGGTTTCATTAGTTTCAATATGTTTACTATCGAATCCCATATAGAAATTAACAATCGGAGGCGACACAAATTGGACCGTTATTGGACCGTTTTATTGAAATAAAGAATATTTATAATTCTTCTCTTCCGCTTAATTCCTTGAGGTGTATAGGACAATCAGAATAGTGATTCGTATATGAATAATACTGTTACGGAATTAGGTTTAACTTAGCTTGGTGTGAACGTTTTTTCTATTTTCCGATACGATTTGTACCAAATTAAACGAGGGTTCTTTAGATTATGATTCTACAAGGCCTTATTACTTCACTTATTCACAATGCATACCGCTTAACTCTACTAAGTGCAACGCTTTACTTTACTTTGCTGACGGTTTTAATTCGCTGTCTTATTTTCAACTCACTCACCCACCTGCTACTTTCCCGTATTTATACTCGCTCGATAATGCGTAGACTGTTCCGACATCCTCAATCTAGGATGTTCTGCAATGGCCACCAAATGAGAAAGAGGTAATAAATACCAGAGAGAGAGAGAGAGAGTAGAAGGGTTAATAATGACTGACGTCATAATTAAGCAAAATCCAATGAATGTTGTTCATGGAAGAAGCACTTCCAAGCAAATGGTCACAGCTTTTATCCAGTTTAAGTCCACTTCTCAGGTCGTATTGACATTTTAAAAGCGGATAGTCGTTACGAGATTCCCAGCTAGTATATTTTTTGTCTAGGGGAAGTCCTAGATATGAACCCTAACACACCCTGCGCAATAGTGGTGCAGTTAAGATCACATTTTAATTGCAGTTAGAGTATGAGGTTTCTGTTACAGTGCTAAAGTTGTATTCCTCAAACTTTCCTCGATAATGGCCTGAATGTTTCCGAAGCCCTGACAAACATAAGTTACCGTTTGCGATTGGTTGGATTTTAAATGGGAAAAATAAATGAATTATGTGTCCTTAAAGCTGAGCTCCTCGTTTTCGTAAATGTGCCCAGATCCTGCTCCAACAGAAGTAGCTGCAAACAAAGCGACTGTAGAGTGCTTCAGATTATTTTGCTCTATCTTCAGCATCTTTTTTTGGCAATGATGTAAATGACCTCTCTAGCTGCATATTTTCAAGCCGCTTTTCGGCAGCGTTAATGTCTTCCTTATCGTCTTTTCCATTCGGACCAAGCGAAAGTATGATCTTGAATTTCCCTTTTCTTGTGCCAAAGAACATCTTATTCCCCAATCTCTCGGGTGCCTCTACACCGGCCCCAGTTATTGAGAGAACTATGTTCATGTTTTAGATGGCGATTAGGGACCACATCTTTGTTCATTTTTGCGAGGCAGTTCAGCAGTTTGGGGCGTTCGCACTCTCTCTAGCCAAACCAAACTCTGGCACGACTTCTCATATGGATTTTCTGGGCCGACATAATAATTGTTCCACAAACATCCCAGAGGAGACAAGGGAGACTTTTTAATTTAATCACCCGAAAACCACGATGCATTTCGATAAAGTCGAAATGGACACGGAAGAATCCTCATTTGTAAAAAAACATGTTCCATAACAAGTTCAGAAAACCTAGTTCCTACTTTAACCCATCCGGCTATAGTGACAGGGGACAGTCGTTTACCACGACAACCGTCAGGTAGTCTTTAACAAATTCGGCGAATTGTCGTTTTGTTGTTGATGAAACTGTGGCATTGTGTTTTAACTTCTTTCACATAGTTCACTGGTTCTTTTTAGTGAACCGTTCAATTGAACTAGTTCTTTTATGAATTACTCAACAATATTCCTCACAATGCCATATCATTTTAGTATGTATGTGATTGCCGGTTTGCCCCATAAAATTGTCGGAAAGAGAATTAACTTGTTCCATTATTACTTTACTAGTGAACTAGTTAAAATGAATGATTCACCGAAATGAACCACAGAACTAAGTCTCTTCAAATCGTACTTCTTAGTTAATGTTTGTGCTTTACTAAAACGATGCAGAAATAAACATAAGGAATCCATTAGAATTTATTGACCACAGATATCATATTGAAATATACATATTGGTAGACTTTTTGTAGTGAATAAAGTTGAGTCTCTCTATATCAACGAAAGCAGCAACATCGTGCGCGGCGTGTTTGTTTTTAGTTTTCCGTAGATTTATTAGCTTACACTTTGTGATGCGACGAGGAGTCCGTCGCATCAGTTGGTGACCCCGACGTGATAGGCGCGTAGTAAAAAAACTCGTTAGGCCTATCCGTGTTTAGTGTAGAGAGTGTTAGGCTCACATTTTAAAAAAAGAAAAGTGCTGTAGTCTATCCGTAATTTAGGAACGAGATAAGCGCGTAGTAAAAAGTTACTACGTTGGACTTATCCGTTATTGTAACTAACGCAATAGGCGCGTTAGTTAGGTGAAAGGCCAACAGTCGAAAAAAAGGCAGTGTTGCGTCGATCAACAGTAAAGAATCGCGTAGTAAAAAAGTGACTATGGTAGGATTGTAAAAGTTATAAAGAACAAGTGTGAAAATAAAGTGACAAAAAATATAGCTCGCGAAAATAAATTTTGAGGAATTCATCCAACTTCAAAGGATGTTGGGCGAGTATATAGTGTTCATTTATTTAGAAATGAGGAAAATTGCTCAAACCAGTGTAGTCAGAGAAACTAGGGAAAAGTGTTCCAAAATAGTTAGGTCCTTCACGGAAGCAATAAGGTTTTTTGGGTAACGAGAGGGAGCTCCGACGTATGGGAAAAGTACCGTACGATCATTGCATATTCGCCGTGGGAGTGCGGTATTCAATAAAAAGAATGGAGCTAGACTTGGATAGTATGAGGGTATTTTACCCCATAGAACCTCCACGTTTAGATAATCTAGATTTTATAGCTGAGGTGAACAGCTTAAGTTCATCGGAACAGTGTGGAGAGAAATCCCGCCAAATATTAGAGAAACAATTAATTTAGTAGATGCTTCTTTTGTTTTTTTTTGGGAGGAGATTATGAGATCTCTTTTCTCAAGCACAAAACACTTCGAAAAAAGTTATGGATCTTTATCGTCACAATACGTGCGATATTTGGAGGTAGTAGGGAAACAAGATGACTACACAAGTCATTACCATTTTTAAACGATTTGTTACTATAAAGTGAGAAGTGGGGACATTTCCAGAACAGCACCGAAAAAGGTGATAATAAAGAATGAAGTAGGGTTTCCAGGTAGTATAGGGATTCAACAGGAAAGTGTTGAAAAACTAGGGAACCTAAGAATGAAAATGCTTGCGTGGATGTTTTGCGAAAATTAAAGTTCGAAGTGAACCAACTACTTGAGAAAAATGAGCAATTAATTGGATGAAGAAACCAATGCTTGCTCAATTGCGGAAGAAAAGGCTCGCATATCGCTAACGTTAGCGCCAAATACAAAGCTGCAAAATCTAAAAAGGAAAAGGCTGTGGAAGATCTTTGTGAAGTGCAAACAGAATTGGAGTGCTTACGGAAAGAGTTGGACGAAGTCAGTAAACATCTCAAAGATGAATCTCTACTTCGTATGGATCTGGAAATGAATATTCAGGTTCTACGTTCAGATCTTACCTTCAACGAGAAAAATCATTTGCAAGAAGTTAATGAAGTACGCCCTCGCTCAGTAGAAATCGATGGTGGTGCTCCCGTGTCTGAATGGTATGAAACGGATGCAGCACAAGAACCACCAACCAACGATGGTGGTGCTCCCGTGTCTGAATGGTATGAAACGGATGCAGCACAAGAACCACCAACCAAAATAGTTATGAAACCACAAAAATGGCAAGGTGGAGAAAACATAATGGCATCGCTGTTTAATGCCTATGATGAGGAAGTTGCCGGTGCAGATCGTGTCAAGCGTACAATTATACGTCATGTGTCAAGCCATCGTATAATTAATGACGCAAGTTTTAGTGGTGGGAAATATCTTCTACGAAGAAAATGGATATACCACGTATTTCATCGAGGGAAAAGACGTCCTCATCCAAACTGGTTGCTGAAGGTGTTGGGTGCCATCACCTAGATTTAAGTCATTATAATTTTTTATATTTTTTTATTATAAACTTAGAAACTAAGTATTGCCTTCAGCAGTTTGAAAATTAAAGTATTTGAAGATGAAAAATATTACATTATGATAATGATCATATTCCTATTTTGTAAAAAATACATACATACATTAAAGTTAAAAGATTAGAATACTTTAAGACCAGTAGTGGGATTCTGTAACTCATTTTTGCTGTTACCGACAAAAATCGGTAATAAAGAAAAGTTGACATCATTGTTTGTGTCGATAGAGGCTAGCAACTACTTTTTATTCATCGTTAACATACCGACAAATTTCGTTAATTATCGAAATTATAAGCATTTTAATTTTACCGACAATTATCGATAACAGCAAAAATGAGTTACAGAATCCCACTACAGAAAACTGTTTAGTTCTGTATCTAAACTATTTTATATAAATTGAGTCAGATAAATTGCAAGCAAGAAAATGTTCAATGATGGACCTGCACTAACTGTTAAAAGATTAGGATCTTTTAAGGCGGGGAGTATGGTCGAATTTTTGTTGTGAATAATGTTGAGTCTCTCTGTAACAACGAAAGAAGCAACATCGTGCGCGGCGTGTTTGTTTTTAGTTTCCCGTAGGTTTATTAGCTTACACTTTGTGGTGCCACGAGGAGTCCGTCACATCACATATATAAAACCATTCTCCTTCTCGAGATTTAAAAAAAATTTAATATTTATCTGTAGTGTATCTTACAATTTATCACCGCTTATGTTTCCTTATACAGAGAAGACTCCCAAAGCAAATCCACAACTCATTTATGGATGCAATCAGGGAACTTAGGTGTCCTAACTCCTCAGTAGACTCCGTGTCAAATCGCTCTTAATTTGCTTTTAAAAGAATTATATCATCTTTAGTGTACGTCATGCTTTCACTTGATTTCTTACCATTAATTTAAAAAATATTTCTGAGATTTTTTCTCAATGAAAGAAAACAAACAAACCTACATTTTGTTAGGTTTCTTTAAATATGCAAATAAAATGTTTTGTTAATTCCCATTATCTCCCTTTTTCGTTTTTAATGGTAGGCATTTTAAAATTGAACAAAATAAATAAAATGGAAAATGGATTTTGAGGAATGGCATTATTTTGTGTTTGTTTTGATGACAATTTTCTTTGGAAATTACCTGGCAATTTATGCAAAGCATTGTGCTTTTTCTGCTCCCCATTTTGATAGAGGCTTTTCAATCACAAAATTTTTTTTTACTACCAACATAAAAAATAACCCAAAGACTTAGTTTTTATGCCAATTTATATTTATTATAAATTTGACCTTAGAATTTTTTTCGTTTTTCTTTCATGAGGAAAACAAGGACTTGTTTCGAGAGTACGATTTAACTACTCAACCAATAAACCATAAACTTGCTGACCAACAATAAAAAAACTGGCAAATATAAAAATGTATTTTTCAATTGAAGTGGTTTAGTGACCTCTTCTTGTAGATCCTTTGCAACAAAACGATAACAAAACGAAAAAAAATCGAAATCGAAAAACGTCCATTTATTACACACTTGAAATGAACTCAACTCTCCCGTTCGTTCGTAACATTTTATGTAGAGAAATGTTACATCAATTGTTGTGGGGTACTTCTTGGTTTTCCAGCTAACTGGTTGACGGTTTTATTTTTTTTTTTTTTTTTGTGTAATTCCTATCATAGATGAGAAATTGCATTGTTCGACCAAAACCCCACCCCAAAGAAAGCGTTTTCTGTTGCCGTCGTTATGCCACCGACAATAGCAGCAATAACTCACTTTGTTCCACTTTAACAGTTGCAATAAAAATTTCAAGAATATCTTCAAATAAATTTTCTGTCAACTGTTAAGTACGAAATTGAAATCGATTAAACTACATTTCTATTTATTTTCCAATATGCAAAAATTTCAGTCATTGAATGACAAAAACGAATGAATGAACGATGAATGTATGAATGAGTCGCTGCTGTCGTTGTCCTGTACTATCGCATGCTTTCCAGCTGTTTCATAGTTTTGCCTATATTTGTGACAATAACTTGCCTACCTAACTCTCAGGCAAGGCAAATAGAATTTTACATGTGATACAAGTTTTTAGAGGGGGCATACATATTTGTGGCGTATTACACTGCGAGAATGAATTTTTGTGTATAAATGTGGGAACTGGAAAATTTTTGTTTCATTTTGAGACAATTGGTTCCATAAAAAATCAGAAATAAACACCAAAAAGACAAGTGGTCGTATATAGGACAATGCCCTTTATGTCGCCGATGCAAGAATGTCCGTTTTCCAGTATCCAGATTTTTCTATGCCTTATAAGCTACTTTAACAATAGCGAAAGGTAGCATAAGGATTATATAAGTTTGACATTTTGTAAACTCTTTTTGTGTTCAATTACATAGAAAAAAAACAGCTGAATGAAATTATCTAGTTCCTTCCTTTAGTTCTATACGGATTAGTTTGGCTATATTCATTTTTTGTTCGTTTTAGAAAAGCAAGATAGTAACCTAAAAAGAAGGACTTGGGCTGACTGAGATTATGGATTCCAAATTATCGACGTTCAAATAGTCGTTGAAATATAGTTTAAATAGTTTATTAGTTCAATTAACTCCATTGTCAATTTATTTCATAATTTGTTGAATTTTTTGCAGGCTGTCCATTCTTCTTCTTTATTTTTCGGATATTAAGCGTTTTTCGGATATTAAGCGACCATACAATGTTATAGTATTACATCTGAATATGTTTTAATATTTTATATTATGAAATTATTGACAGCTCTCGGTTTTTAGCAGCATGTAGCAGATTTGTTTCACATCTGTATCCTGTCCACTCTTGGATGTTATATCTCTCTTCTGCCTCTTGGTCGTTGTCCTTCTATGGTACATTTAATAATACATTGCATAAACTTGTATTTATCATTCCTCATCAAGTGTCCAAGGTATGCGGTTTTTCTTGATTTGGCAGTGTGCAAGAGTTGTCTGTCGAGATGCATTCTTCTTAGAATTTCTTGGTTTGAAGTGTGCGATGTATAGGGCACCTTTAGAATTCTTCGATATACCCATATTTCAAATGCTTCATTTTTTTTTGATCTGCACTTTTGATGGTCCAAGTTTCTTCGTGGTTGTTAAGTGTGTTTTTGTATTTAAAAAAGGCGTTTCTGGCCATCTCCACTCGACGTTTAATTTCGTTTGATATGTTCCATTGATCGTTAATTAAAACGCCATGGTATATAAAAGATTTTACACGTTCGATATTTTCGTGGCGTTTCACAACTTACATCTTTTCGACTTACAACCATGTATTTTGTCTTTTTTATATTTATGTTGATGCCATATTTTACGCTTACGATAGTGAGCTTGTCTAGGAGCTGTTGTAGTCCGGTTATACTGCTAGCAATAATTGTGGTATCATCAGCGTAACGTATGTTATTTATAATTTTACCCTAAACTCTTATCCCGATCCGTTCTCCTTCAATTGACTCTTGAAATATTTTTTGGGAGTATATATTAAAGACGAGCGGGGATAATATGCACCCTTGCCTGACTCCTTTTGATATGGGAATTTCGTCTGTTAGATCTCCATTTACTTCAATTCTTGCCTTTTGGTGCCAGTATAAATTTCGTATGCATCTGATCTCTTTTTCCGGTATTTCTATTCCCCTCAGCATATCGATTAATTTGTCGTGTTGTCAAATGCCTTTGCATAATCGATGAAACATATATAAACATATTTTTGGACTTCCCGGCATTTCTGTACCAGTACTTGAAGGGATAATAGGGCTTCTCTGGTACCCATACCTTCCTTGAAGCCGAACTGTGACTCTCCCATAGCGCTTTCACATTTGGCTTATATTCTTTTGTGAATTATTCTCAAAAACATTTTTAATATGTGGCACATAAGGCTAATAAGCCTGTAGTCAGAACACTTTTTTGCGTTCGATTTCTTCGGTATCGCAATGAAAGTTGAGTTCAACCAATCGTTTGGATATTGACCAGTATCATACACATGATTGAAAAGTTGTACAATGAGTGATATGTTGTCTCCATCTATAAGTTTTAAGATTTCAGAAGGAATTTCATCAGGTCCGGTTGATTTCTTGTCCTTTAGTGATTGAATCGCATATTCCACTTCGGATTTAGTGATGTATGTCCTGGTCATATCTTGATCGTTGGTCGTCAGTGAATAATTGTTCAATATAGTTTTTCCATTGATCCTTTATGTGTGATGTCTCGAGAATGGGCTGGTTGTTGTCATCCGTTAGTACTGCTGGTGATGCCTTCCTATACACTCCTGTGGATTCTTTTAATTTTTTATGTAGATTATAATCGTCATGAATGTTTTGCAGATATTCAATTTCTCTACATTTTTGATTTAGTAGTGCATTTTTTGCTGCTCGGTTAGCGGTACGGATTTCCTTGTTGATTTCCCAGTAACGTTCGTAGTCAACGTTTTTATATTTCCTTCGTTCCACACGAAGCTCCATAATTTCGTCGTTCATCCATTCTTGCTGTGTTCTTCTCGTACATTTTCCAAGATAATTTTTTGTTATTTCGTACATCGTGTCCTTGATATTATTCCATATATTTTCTACATTGTTTGCATCGATAGCATTATTCATTTGCACCTTCACTTCACTTCGTTTCGTCCTGTCCATTATTCAACCATATTTATTATCATTTATTGTTGTCTTATTATACCTGTTGAATTGCTTTACCAACAGCTAAACGTAGCATAATGACACTTTCACTGAACCATATCCTTCTATTATTTCAAATGTTCATTCTTTAAATTCATAGTTCATCAGTTAATTAAGTTCTTAGTTAGTTCAGTTGTCTAGTTGCTGTATTCTTTGGTTACATTCGTTGTTTAGTCAATTCCTTTTCCCTTTCGGCAAAGAACGACAATAAACTAAAATAAGGACTTTGATTGATTTAGCTCATTTCAGTGAATTGTTTGATTGAACTGGTGCTATTGTGAATTACACAATTGTAGTCCTCACAATGTCATATCAGTCATTTTATTATAAAAATGCGTCCAATATTTAAGTTAATAGTTCAAAAGTAAGTTTTGTTCGGAGTATTTGTTTCCAGTATTCAGTTCTAAGTCAGTATTTCTTCTAAGCCAGCAATGAACTAATAAGAATGGATTTTTATTAATTTTCTCGTTTAGCTTGATGATCGTTTTTTTTTTTGCAAGTGAAAAGGACTCGAATCTACACAGCCACACACATGTGACCGGTTTCGCTGTTAGTTGGGCAGCTCTTCAGACATATCGACTGTGGAATGGCTTCTCTGTCCTAGAACTTTTGGTTTTTAAAATGCAAATGTGTTTTTATATGTTCAATAACGGATATTTGTCCGTTGAATTGTATTTCTTCATGACAAACGCCTTTTTGCACTACCTTTGAAGTTATGAGTTTGGCTTTTTATTTTTTGATATTTTGCCTGTTAGGGCGAAGATTATTTTAAATGATTTTTTTATTAATTTTCTCGTTGAGAGTTAAGCTTGATGATAGATTTTTTTTGCAAGTGCAAAATTAGAGCTAAGGACTCGAACCCACACAGCCACCAAATTATGTGACCAGTTTCGCTGTTAGTTGGGCAGCGCTTCTTTTCATTATCTTTTTTACTGATTCTTTCAATAGTACTACTTCTTTTATGAATTATACAACACAACTCTTCATGATGACTTATCGGTCATTTACTTAAATATTATCATAAGTGAAAAAAATATTTCGTCAGTTCTTAAGTTCAAAGATTTTCAGCAAATTTAGTTTTGTAGTTTATGCTTTCACTGTAATGGTTTGTGGGTTCACCGAACACAACACAAAGTATGATTTCGACTTTTCTTTGAATCGTTCTATTGAACTTGTTCCTTCGTGAACTTTATATTCATCAATTTCCGCAAGAGTGTCAATAAATTATTTCGTCCGATTATTATGTTAAAAGCTTTTCGTTCCGCCTCCCAGTAAAACCTTACGCTGAACTAAAATGACTTGAACTGACCTTCATCTGTGGCTCTTTTCAGCTAATCTTTATACATCTGCAGCTTGTCTTTTGAGTGAATTACACAAGACTACTTCTCAAGACATAATGTAAACTAGTAATTCGTCGTTTACTTAAGTTTATATGTATTCTTATATTGATTGATTTAGTTAATGCTCTCCTTTCACTGAACTGTCCAATTGAACTAGTTCTTTAGAATTTACTCCTAACGATATCAGGGGTTTTCTCAATCACGAGTATCACGACTCAAAAACATAGTTCAAGCTTTCTCTAAATTCAGTGATATTCAGTCAATTTTTCTCTGGTTCAGTAATAAAGAAAGATGACCTTAAAAAAATGCTTTGGCCAGATATAGTTCAGTGGTTGTTTTCAGTGAATCGTCGCTCATTTTCTTGAATAGGGTCATAACACAATAAAGTGCTTCGTCCGCTTGTTAAGTTTATAGTTCATCAATCAATTGGTGTTCCTAGTTTATTCATATATCTTATTACATTCCTCATTTTAGTAAATTCATTCGGTGTTCAGTAAAGAAGTTCAATTGCTCTTTTCAGTGAATCACTCAATTGAATTAGTTGATTCGTGAACAATCCAACATAACACTACTTCGGATAATGTCAAATCCCTCCTTTAACTGTAATTAACAATTTTTATTTAATTCGCTCGTCCCTTCAGGGATGTTTATGGAACAATTATTTTTTAATTCGTTCACGGCTTCTACAGGTCCAAAAATTCACTAAAAAGAATAACTTGGACTGATAGAATTCAGGGATTATTTTACGTGAATAGTTCAATTGAACGAGTTCCTTGTCCCCAAACACAATTCTTCGTTATGTAAAACAATAAACAATCACATAATTTTTGTCCCTTAAATCTAACACCATCTGAAAAAGTTTTACACGGATAGGAAATGAACCAAGTCATGTATGATGCATAGTTTTAGGCTCTTCTTTTACATTGTTCATATGTATACAGTTTTAGTTCGATATACACATAGTTGAATATATATGAAGTGCAAACGATCTTAGTGTGCTTTAAGAGAAAGTCGTTATTTATATTTCGCGTTTAGAACGGACTCTGTATTAAAGACGATCGCAGTTTTTATGGGAGAGCTGAAGGGAATATTAATTTTATGCCCTAGATAGACGGTAGCGTTAATTTGCATTAAGAACTACATTTAATTTTACCGTGACAGACGTGACATTTACGAAACAGCTGATTGCTGGTAAACAACCGTTTTCTTATTCTTTGCTATGTAAATTGTGTCTCAGGGCATGAATATGCTGTCTCCATTACATGAATATTGGCTCTCTTCTACAGTATTGCCATATTAAAATACCTAAATTCAGTTTAAATTCACTTTGATTTTGTGCATTAAGAATGTGGATAATGCACGAATTAATTTGAATTAAGGTAGTTAATGCATTTTAACGCTGCCGTCTGTCTAGGGTATTAGGTCCGAAGCGAATCTTCATAGGCCATTTATTTGGAGCTCTCGTAGACAAAGTAAAGGAATAAGTCTTTATTAACGACCAAAAGGCAATTATTATCGAATATATTATTATTAAAAATTATAATTTAATGAATACTCTACCTTTAGCAGCATTGTTGTCAGAAAGTAAATTCTATATTTGGTGCGGAGGTTCCTTGAGTTGGGCTGACTTTGGCTTTAGAATTAGAGAGAGGGACAGACTGCTAGCAGGAAGCTTAGTTCTGATGTAATGTGCTATGAAGTGAACACCATGAAGAAGAAATTTATCGATTTCCATCCACCAGTTCTAACCGAGTTGCAATAGGCTTTCTCTCGAACTTAAATACCTCGATACTGCAAAAACTCCATTTGCACCTGTAGGGGACTCATGTAGATTGTATGGACTTTTCTTGCTCCGTACAATCCCAGGAATCAGAAATGCGAAAGGTCCAATAAAGTAGTTTTGCTTCCATACAAATCGCCCCGACCTAATACACATGTATCCAAGATGGAGGAAGGCTTTGGCGTCGGTGTCTACTGCGAAAATAAACTAATCAAACACTCAGTTAAGCTAAACGATGGCTGTAACTTCTTTCAACCAGATATTCTAAGTATCAGGAAAGCAGCAAAATTGCTTAGAGGACTTGAACCCAGCCTCACATGTATCTATATACTCGTATGTCGATAGTCAGGCGGTCCTTAAGGCTTTCATGTTGTGGACCATAAACTCCTGGGTTCCAGGACATAGTAACATAATGGGAAATGGATAGCTCGAAGTAGACCGATGCACCAATTGATGAACATGTTAGACCTCCGCTGCTGCATCGACAAACTTCGAAAGGTCTACCTTGAAAAGACGCACCGTAGATGACTTATGCAACCTTGTTGCATAATATACATGACATTATGGCTCGTGATCTCTCAACGTGGATTCAGTTTCTTCTCTCACTCGATAATTTAGGGGTGCAACTCACTCTGGAATGCATTACGGGTCATTGCATTTTAAGATTTTTAACTTCAAGATAAGTAACAGTGTGTCGCGTCCAGGGTCTCCATAAGCACACACTAAACCTTAAAAATTAAAAGTCTAATTTTTTGTTCGTACTCATTTTGGGGTTAAATCGTTCTAATTCAATGAAAAGCGATGTTTTCACCTTGTTCATCCTTTCTAGAGGTGTGGCGCAGATGAGGCGACCAACCGAACGTGAGTCGCCAATAGATTAATGAACGGCTGTCGGTGAAGTTAGGGAACTCGCCCAATGGTGATCGGGAACGACGATGTTGATTGATGAAGGTCGGTAATATCGTATCTGGTTGATTCTAGGATTTAGTTATGATCGGGAACGTGTTCATTAATGATCTCCCTATGAATGAACCTACGATCCTGTGATTTACAGAGTACCGAAGTCTCTGCGTAAAGGACAGAAACCAGTTTTCTCTGTGTAGGAGAGGAGGCCGAATCCACTGTGTGAGACAGAAAACCAAAGTCTCTACATGGGGCAGAGAACCGAAGCCTCTGTGTTGTACAGAGTGCCGAGTTCTCTGTGTGGGACAGTAGACAAAAGTCTATTTGTGCAATGTATTTATAGGACGGTCAAATTGGTTTGTCTTTCCAAAATTTGTTCTTCTTCTTCTCACGCAGGATTTCCTTGGCGGATAGGAAACCCTCCCCTGCAGCAGAAAACTGATTTCAACGGCAAAATGTGAAATTCTAAAGACTCAGATGATATGGAGTGAATGAAAATTATTTCCGTTAGAGTCATTGATGAAGTTGCAAAGAAGTGAACTAAATCCATATATAGAGAGGTTTAGGTTTATGTTGAAATAGTGCAGGGTATCAACAGTTCTCGTTTTATGCGAACTTTAGAAACTTTGCATGCTCAGATAGTGTCGCGACAATCCAATTTCGTCGAGTTAGGCTGATCAGAAACGATATGCGTGAGCATTGTAATCTGTCGTTGCGACTGATGGCATCTGGAAGTCTTTAAAAGAGAATCCAACGGTGGCTAGTTTAGTTAATCTGCATGTGAGAGCTACTGCAACCAAAGTTCTAAAAGTTCTTCTTCAAATTTTTCCAAAAGGCTTGGTGTAACGATTCCTGTAGCTTTCAAGGGATAGATATGCCAGAAAATCACTGTAATGTTCAGGAAGTTTGTATCTTCCGAGAACACACACACGATCCATATCCACTTCTGCCTGTACTCTCGTACAGACAAAGAACCCGAACGTATATTTCGGCGGTGATGCTGCAATCGGCGGATGCGCTCAGGTTTATCTACCGAATAGCGACAAAATTTTGAAGTAGCAGAAATATTGAAATTAATTTGTTTTGAATTATTTTCGATTCGTTTACTTTTTTTAATTTCAGCATATAAAAAATGCAGCGATTGTTAGCTTCCTCTATTCTTGTGTCAGTCACGCGTTTCTTATCGAAACATTTTCAACTTGAATGTTGTAGTTTTGTTTCAAGCGCAGATCCCAGACATGCAACAAATTGTGGCGTAGAACCGTTAACATGGTTAAGAATGTACGTGTTTAGTAGAGTTGTGTAGTTCCGGAACGAACTAGTTCCAAGGAACTATTCCGGACAAGGAACTGTTGGAACTATATCCAGCTCTTGCGTTTATATAGTTCCTTTAGTTCATATAGTTCCTTTCGTTTTTCTCGATCCTTCAATTTAAAGCCTACGTCGATCTTTCGTTGTTGGTGTTTGTTCGCTGCAATTTTTTATTTTTATGTCAATTCATCCACCAAACAATGAAAACATTTCGGTCTCGGAACTATTTGGAACGAAAAAAACAAAAAGAGCTTCGAAAGAGAAAGATTCGTTGAACTATTTCGGTCTCGGAACTATTTGGAATGAAAAGAACGACGAAAGAGAAAGATTCGTTGAACTTTATCGATCTCGGAACTATTTGGAACAATCTAACTACTTTAAGGACTAGTTCCTTTTGGGAAAAGGAACTAGAAAGTTCGATCCGCTCCGGGAACTAGATTGCCCAACTCTAGTGTTTAGAGCGGAAAACTGTACTTATCGAGTCAGCTGGTGAATTATAAAGCTTTTACAAGTAAATTATGGTAGTAAGTGTCAAGGCACGATGCATACTTTTAGGAGCAGTTTCAATACAATTTTTATGATATTTTCTGAAAATTGTATCCGCTATAAAATTCAATTTTATATACATATATCTACATTTTACTGCTAATCAGAAAATTATTAAGCGTCTTTGACACTGATTGAGAGTAGCATTTTTATGACTTCGCCGAAAAGTATGCAACATTCATCAACAAGCGAGGTTATATTTAAGTGTTTGCTGTGTAAGAGTTCAGGGCAGAGTCGATGTAGTAGAAGTGTTATAAATCTATGGGGCGTTGGTGTTTTCCTTAAAGCTTGCAGCCAAATATTCTGCCTTATTCTGACGGTTAATTCCATGTGAGTATTGTCTCTCGGTCATTTCAATTTAAACGAGAGCGAGATAGCGAGGTAACTCACGGGGAATTTATGTTCAGAACTAGGTTGATTATCCGTCCTCTTATCAAGGTGTTGAGTTTATCGTTCTGGGCAAAAAGGAGGTTATGGGCAAAACAGAGGTTATGGGCAAAACAGAGGTTATGGGCAAAGGGCTGTAGGAGTGTTTAAATTTTTGGAGTATTTTAACCAATTCCCAACCCACATTGGTCTTCTTATCTTTTGGTCTTTTTTACCGTGTAAAATCTTGCCTTCTCTCGCAAAATATTTTGCGTATTCATTTCATTTGATACTTGTGACCATTAAGTGTGTGAGTCTTTAGCAGTATGGTAAAGTAGAGAGGAAGGAAGAGAGCAGGTGTGCCCTATAAAAATCTCCCCCCGAAAAATAAACTCAAAAGTCATCGAAAAATCTAAGACAAGGTAACTCCTTAAGGCAGCCATCCCCCAAGTAGTCACAGCACTTCTACTCATTTGAATACCTCCGAATCATTGTCGTAACGTAACGTGAACGTTTTGCCATATCCAAAATGACGATGATATTACACTACTTACATGTAAAGTAGTTGGTACAGGAGTACTCTTACAGTCAGTTAGAACTACTTGACGACGACATCAACATCGACATCATCATCATCAGCAGGAGGTCTAGCATCGGCATCATTGCTTTGCTTTGGAAAAGTGTGCAGGAGCAACTGAAATTATAGAAAAACGCAGGCAAATTGAATTTCTCAAGAGTTAGACTAACATCATCGTCAGCCTGGTTGGCAATAGTTTTGCCTCAAGATCTGTAACTCTAAAGAAATCTATGAAGCCAAAGCCAGCAAGTAGGTTTTTGGTTGAATGAATTGGGAAGGCAGGCAACTCGTGGTGGAATGAGATGATACTTTAAACAAGTGCTGCACAAAATAAGAAATAATAAAATAATCCTTCGAACAAAAAACGAAAAAAAATTAAGTAAAAGAAAAATGTCTACAATCAGAGCTATAAAAGCAAGGCACGAACCAATTTTATTGGCAATATGTATGGCAGATTGTTTGTCTTTGAGGAAAAAAAACTGAAACGAAAACGAAGAAAGGCAAAACCTTAACTACCCACAAATGTTGTACATTGAGCATACAATTCAGGCAAATATTCATTTCAAACGACAGGCAAGGAGAGGGCAGGCCAGCAACAACCATCGTCATCATGGTGGTATTTGTTTAGCACCGCATCTTATACAAATACTGGAACGAAATAACAACAACAACACCAACAACGACGATAGCAAAAATTGAAATAACGCAATAAAAATGGAAATTGTAATACCCGGGCCAAGTGTTGGGCCCAGTCAGTCCCTTAGCTTTAACTACCAAACGAGCCTCTTCATCTTCTCACCATCCAAACCACCCCACCCCACTCCATACCGCACCACACCTTTTACTTATTTTATGTTTGCGTTTTTTTGGCTCGTTCGTTTTGCCATAACAAATAAAATGTAATGAAATGAATGAATTTACTTGAGCGTGTGAGCGGAATTTGACTTGCCAATATAGGATATGTGTGTATGTATGTGTACAAGTACAAGCTGCACACACAATGTACCAATGCAATCATGTGGTAACCAAAAAACAGACAGTAGAGGAAAATCTGATACCACCACACCACACATCTATAGGTAACAGCCAACAAAGCTCATGTGGTTTGATAAGGCTAGAGAAAATCAAAGATTTTTCCACCACAAAAATGGAAAACCAATGAAATGAGATTATCATTGGTGTATTTGTTCAGTTGATACCCTACATCGGATTTTTATAGAAGGCAAACATGTCTTCTTAAAGAAGAACAGAAAAACTTTTCAGAGAAAACCAAAATATGTTCTTATAGAATGGCAGAAGGTCTTCCTCTAGAAGACCTGGAGTTCTTTTTTTAGAAAACCCGGAGGTCTCCTTATAGAAGACCTGGAGTTCTCTTTTTGAAGATCTGGAGGTCTTCTTTTAGAAGACCTGCAGTTCTTCTTTTAAAAGATCTGGAGGTCTTCTCTTAGAAGACCAGGAGGTCTTCTTTTAGAACATCTGGAGGTCTTATTTTAGAAGACCTGGAGGCTATCTTTTAGAAGACTTGCAGGTCTTATTTTATGCGACCTGTAGGTCTTCTTTTAGAAGTCCTGGAAGTCTTCTTATAGAAGACCTGGTGGTCTTCTTAGAGAACACCTGGAGGACTTTTTAGAGAAGACCTGGAGGTCTACTTAGAGAAGACCTGGAGGTCATTTTAGAGGAGACCTGTAGCCATAGACCCGGGGTTCTTTTTATAGAAGAACCGGAGGTCTTCTTATAGAAGACCCGGAGGTCTTCTTGTAGAAGACCTGGAGATCTTCTTATAGAAGACCCGGAGGTCTTCTTATAGAAGACCCGGAGGTCTTCTTATAGAAGACCCGGAGGTCTTCTTATAGAAGACCGGGAGGTCTTCTTGTAGAAGACCTGGAGGTCTTCTTATAGAATACCCGGTGGTCTTCTTGTAGAAGACCTGGAGGTCTTCTTATAGAATACCCGGAGGTCTTCTTATAGAAGACCCGGAGGTCTTCTTATAGAAGACCCGGAGGTCTTTTTATAGAAGACCCGGAGGTCTTCTTATAGAAGACCCGGAGGTCTTCTTGTAGAAGACCTGGAGGTCTTCTTATAGAATACCCGGAGGTCTTCTTATAGAAGACCCGGAGGTCTTCTTATAGAAGACCCGGAGGTCTTCTTATAGAATACCCGGAGGTCTTCTTATAGAAGACCCGGAGGTCTTCTTATAGAAGACCCGGAGTTCTTCTTATAGAAGACCCGGAGGTCTTCTTATAGAAGACCCGGAGGTCTTCTTATAGAAGACTCGGAGGTCTTCTTGTAGAAGACCTGGAGGTCTTCTTATAGAATACCCGGAGGTCTTTTTATAGAAGACCCGGAGGTCTTCTTATAGAAGACCCGGAGGTCTTCTTGTAGAAGACCTGGAGATCTTCTTGTAGAAGACCTGGAGGTCTTCTTATAGAATACCCGGAGGTCTTCTTATAGAAGACCCGGAGGTCTTCTTATAGTAGACCCGGAGGTCTGCATATAGAAGACCCGGAGGTCTTCTTATAGAAGGCCCGGAGGTCTTCTTATAGAAGACCCGGAGGTCTTCTTGTAGAAGACCTGGAGGTCTTCTTATAGAATACCCGGAGGTCTTCTTGTAGAAGACTTGCAGGTCTTATTTTATGCGACCTGTAGGTCTTCTTATAGAAGGTCTGGAGGTCTTCTTATAGAATACCCGGAGGTCTTCTTATAGAAGACCCGGAGGTCTTCTTATAGAAGACCCGGAGGTCTTCTTATAGAAGACCCTGAGGTCTTCTTATAGAAGACATGGAAGTCATCATCTGAAGGTCGCCTTATAGAAGACTTGAAGGTCGTATTATAGAAAACCTGAAGGTCGTCTTATAGGATACCTGAATGTCGTCCTCTATAAGACGTAGAGGTCCTCCTATAAAAGACTGGAGGTCTTCCTATAGAAGACCTGGAGGTCTTTCTATAGAAGACCCGGAGGTCTTTCTATAGAAGACCCGGAGTTCTTCCTATAGAATAAATTCCTATAGAAGGCCTGGAGTCTTCCTATAGAAGGCCTGGAGATCTTCCTATAGAAGAAGGCCTGGTGGTCTTCCTATAGAATACCTGGAGGACTTCCTATAGAATACCTGGAGGTCTTCCTATAGAATACCTGGAGTTCTTCCTATAGAAGGTCTTCCTCTTGGTTTTCTATAAGAAGACCTCTAGGTATTCTATAAGAAGACCTCTAGGTATTCTATAAGAAGACCTCTAGGTCTTCTATAAGAAGCCCTCTAGGTCTTCTATAAGAAGACCAAACGGTCTTCTATAAGAAGACATCCAGGTTTTTTTAAGAAGAATTCCAGACCTCTAAGTCTTCTGTAAGAAGACCTTTAAGTCTATGAGAAGACCTCCAGGTTTTCTCCAGGTCTTCTATGAGAATTCCTTCAGGTCTTCTATAAGAAGATCTCCAAGTGTTCTATAAGAAGATCTCCAGATCTTTTATAAGAAGACCTCCAGGTCTTCTATAAGAAGAATTCCAGACCTCTAAGTCTTCTGTAAGAAGACCTTTAAGTCTATGAGAAGACCTCCAGGTTTTCTCCAGGTCTTCTATGAGAATTCCTTCAGGTCTTCTGTGAGAAGACCTCCAGGTCTCCTATAAGAAGGTCCTCTATGAGAAGGCCTCTAGGTCTTATATAAGAAGGTCTTCTATGAGAAGACCTTCGGGTCTTCTATAAGAAGGTCTTCTATGAGAAGACCTCCGGGTCTTCTATAAGAAGGTCTTCTATGAGAATACCTCCATGTCTTCTATAAGAAGGTATTCTATGAGAAGACCTCCAGGTCTTCTATAATAAGACTTCCAGGTCTTCTATAAGAAGGTCTTTTATGAGAAGACCTCCAGGTCTTCTATAAGAAGTTCTTCTATGAGAAGACCTCCTGCCCTTCTATGAGAAGACCTCCAGGCCTTCTATGAGAAGACATCCAGGCCTTCTATAAGAAAACCTCCAGGTCTTCTATGAGAAAACCTCTAGGTCTTCTGTGAGAAGACCTCTAGTTCTTCTTCTATAGGAAGACCTCCAAGTTTTCTTCTATCTTTTAGAAGATCTGGAGGTCTTCTATAAGACTTCCAAGTCCTCTAAAAGAAGACCTCCAGGTCTCCTAAAATAATACTTCCAGATCTCCTAAAATAAGACCTCCAGGTCTTCTAAAAGAAGACATCCAGGTCTTCTAAAGGATGATCTCCAGGTCTTCTAAAAGATGACCTCCAGGTCTTCTAAGAGAAGACCTCCAGATTTTCTAAAAGGAGAACACCAGGTTTTCTGGAGGTCTTCTTTTAGAAAACCTGGAGGTCTTCGTACAGAAGACTGTTTGGTCTTCTGAAAAGAAAACCTGGAGGTCTTCTTATAGACTTAGAGGTCTTCTTAGAGGAGACCTGGAGGTCTTCTTATAGAAAACGTGGAGGTATTTTTATAGAAGACCTGAAAGTCTTCTTATAGACTTAGAGGTCTTCTTATAGAAGACATGGAGGACTTCTTATAGAAGACCTGGAGGTCTTCTTATAGAAGATCTGGATGTCTTCTTATAGAAGACCTGGAGGTCTTCTTATAGAAGATCTGGATGTCTTCTCATAGAAGATCTGGAGGTCTTCTTATAGAAGTCCTGGAGGTCTTCTTATAGACCTGGAGGTTTTCTTATAGACCTGGAGTTCTTCTTATAGAAGACATGGAGGACTTCTTATAGAAGACCTGGAGGTCTTCTTATAGAAGATCTGGATGTCTTCTTATAGAAGACCTGGAGGTCTTCTTATAGAAGATCTGGATGTCTTCTCATAGAAGACCTGGAGGTCTTCTTATAGAAGATCTGGATGTCTTCTCATAGAAGACCTGGAGGTCTTCTTATAGAAGATCTGGATGTCTTCTTATAGAAGACCTGGAGGTCTTCTTATAGAAGTCCTGTAGGTCTTCTTATAGACCTGGAGGTTTTCTTATAGACCTGGAGTTCTTCTTATAGAGGATATTTAAACACCTCGTTTGTGGCCTTCCCCTTTTCTTTTATTCAATTCGTTACATAGAATTTGATAAGTCAATATTACCCTCTTGCATTGTTGCAGGGGGTAGTTACACACAATCAAAATCAAAAACGTATTCAAATTCAAATCCTCTTTTTAATACTAATACAACGAGCAAAAAAGAAGAATAAATAAATGCAGGCTTAGCACACAAACACCCCCATATATTTTTCCACATACGAAGGCACACGTGTGCCTCTGTATGTGTGTGTCTAATGATTATTTCCGTTTCCTTAAAATCTACCGAAGAAAAAACAACCTTTAATAATTGGAATTTTATTGCAAATCGAAATTTGGGGAAAATCCTCTCTATAAACTGACAGCTACTAACGTCAAACGTCAATTAATTACAAGTTAATCATAAATCATACACGCGTTGGCACTCAGATTTCACAGTTTCACTAAACCGAAGAAGAAGAAGAAGTGAAACCAAATTGGGAAAAACCCAAACAAAAGGATCAGTGAGCGTTAAGAGAGGTGGTGTTGTGGCAGAAAATTGTGTAATTCGCACAAGGCAAGAGGAGGGTTGGCTGGCGGGCGGGCAATGATGATGGATATGATGCAACTAAATCATCAACACCTTATGCTCTAACACTTGGCAACATAACGCCTTTTGCAAACACCCTCCTACCCCACCTTTTTCTTCTTTTCATCACTTTCTTCTTCTGCGAATGAAAAAAAAGGAAATCATTATGTTTTCATTATAATCATCAACACCAACAACAATAACAACAATTCTCCCATGAAGAAATCGGGGAATGCTTGAAGTTAAGCCGTAAAAGCATCACAAAAAATAATATGAAAACATATTTTTTCCCTCTAAGAATTCCGCAAAAATGATTTCCACAACAATAATGACGCTTAGCTGTGTACAGCAACAGCGACAGCTGTCAAAAGCATGTTAACAACTAAAATTTCTATCAAAAAGTCAAACAAAACCAAAACTTCCCCATCAATTCATTTGCCTCTCGCCTGCCTCCCGTCTTCCGCCTTCCTTCTGCTTTTATTCAAAGGAAGAAAAAAAAAACAAACTTTTTCTCCAAATGAACCAAAGTCAACAGAAAATTTACTGTCATCACTTTTCACTTCTTTTTGCAGTTGTTGTTGTTATTTGTGTTTTTTCATCTGCTTCCTAGAAAAACCTTACATTTAGTTAAGAGTCCTGTGGACAGCCTCTATGGGACAAGAAAACGAAAAAAATGAACTCATCAAAAACTTCAATGATTACAAATTGAACAAATATCGTTTACATGTCACATCATGACAAACAAACGTGAGGTGTTTGGAAAAGTTCTTTTTTTTTTTGCTTTTTCGCGTGTCAGCATAAATATGTTGCTCACTGGAAATATAACAAAAGAAAGTGGACACAAAAAGAACATCCAAATGACATTGGACGATAGACAGTTCATTAAAACAGTTTAGGTGACCACCATAACTGTAATGACTTTATTACAAACATTATGTGGCAAATTATTAAGAAAAAAAAGAAAAAACAAAATATGGATATGTTAGGAAGGAAGGATGTGGACGGTGAAGTGGTATATTTGGGACCTCATAATGTAACACTTGTAATTAATGGAAAGAAATTCATTTCCAGATAAAACAAGCAAAAAAGCATCAGTCGGCTTTACCGACAGAGATATATCCTCAGCCTATGTGATTTGAAAATTTCATATACGGACACATCGAACGTATTTAGGGTCTTTTCAGAATTTGGTGGCCCCTTTTCGACATTTGAACTTGACGACAAAAATGTGGATTGGGATTAAAGTTCAAAAGTGTTGCGGAGGAAGTACTTAGAGGAATGGGCCGACATGGTCCATTATAGAAGTGGTTCTTATTTTAGGAATCATATGTTTTAAGAGTAAAACATCAAACGGATGACTTTGGTATAGTCACATCCTCCTGTAGAGACCAGCAAGGTAATTTGGTAACTGATACAGATAGTGTGTTCAGGATATGGAAAGAACAAACTAACAAACTGTTGGTATCCGATAGAAACGAAGGCGGCGAAGATACCACAGATCCAATCTCAGAAGATAGTATTGAATGTATACCACCCAGTCAAGATGAGGTAAAGACAGCAATAAACCGGCTGAAGAATAATAAGTCAGCAGGAGCCGATTGCATACCAGCCGAGCTGTTCAAAACCGGAGGCGACGCGCTGATAGATTTAGTCATCAGCTAGTTAGCACCATCTGGCAGAAAGAATGAGTACCCGACGATTGGAACCTGTTCACCCTGTGTCCTGTCCACAAGAAAGGAGATAAGACTGTATGCTCTAACTGTAAGAGCACAAGTCTCCTCCCAATTGCCTACAAGATAGTGTCAGGGATAATGTGCGAACGACTAAAGCCTATGGTCAATGAAATAATTGGGGCATACCAATGCGACTTTAGACCTGGAAATCCACCATTGACCAGATATTTACCCCGCGACAAATCCTGGAGAAGACCCAAGATATGCAGATCGACACTTACCACCTTTTTGTCGATTACAAAGCAGCCTTCGACAGCCCCCTACTTTCTAAGGTATTCCAAGCAATGTCTGAATTAACTGATACTCGGTCCACAGTTAAAATAGGAAAGAACCTCTCCGAAGAGTTTAGTACCAAAAGAGGTTTCAGACAAGGTGATGTCCTCTCGTGTGATCTTTTCAACATTCTGCTGGAAAAACTTATACGAGATGCGAGGGTGAAAAGAAGTGGCACAATATATACAAACAGCCATATGTTACTTGCTTATGCCGATGACATTGGCATCATAGGTCTATCGGTAAAGGAAGTAACTGACACCTTTGAAAAAGACTAAAGGGAATCTTCTAAATTGGCTCTGGCGGTATACGGCGAGAAGACCAAGTTGATGGTGTCGACGCGCAATGCGTCCATAGAGATCGGGCCAACTGTTGAGGTTGGTTTCTATAATTTTGAGGTAGTAAAGGACTTTATCTACCTCGGCACCACCGTAAACACAACCAACAACATCAGTTGTGAAATACGAAGAGGAATAGTGTTGGGCCGCAGATGCTACTTCGGACTGAGTAAGCAGTTTAGCTGTATCTGCTACACAATGACATCAGTATAGATAAACGTATCGAGGTGCAACGATTGCGTTGGCTAGGCCATATCATAAGAATGAGCGATGATGAACCCGCTAAAAAGGCTTATAAATACGTGCCGCATGGCGGTGCACGCAGAATTGGCAGGCCTAAGCTCAGATGGAGCAAACAAGTGGATGAAGAGATGAAAAGGCGCGGTAATCCAGAAAGTGAAGCAGTAAACAGAGAGCGTTGGAGATCTTTTCTTAGTTCGACTTATGGAACAAATGTTCTGTAATGGGCCAGCTAAGTAAGTAAGTAAAGTATCTTTTCGATCGATATTGCGCCAACCAGTCATTTCAAATTTTGGACCAGTATGTCAGGAAGCATGGACCTGTTGGTGGAAGACATAATATCGCTGTAAACAGGACCACAACGAATAGCATCGGTCTTCGTACAGACCTTAAATTGCACTTGGACACAAATGTTGAACTTTTGTGGGGGAGGTACCCTGGGCCAAATTGGTTGCCCCGTTCATGAGATATCGTGCATACCATTTTAGTGACAATTTTTAAATATTGGGCGGAAGTTGTGGACCGTTATTGCCCATCTTCGAACTGAAACTAAGTTTGGACAAAATATGACGAAGGCCAAATTTTGGACCAAATTGGTTGATCAGTTCGAGAGTTATTGTGCTCTCCAGCCACTACATATGGTGCCATAGGGGTTTTTTACAACCTTCGGGCTGTGTTCTCAAGAAGTATGGACTTCTTGTGGTGTGAACCATAACTCCCGAAGCAAGCAATCGGTTTGGCCCAAACTTTGCACATCATCCTATTCCCTCCAGATATAGATCGGGTTCGAATATGGACTATATCGGTCCACTCCTTCGGGTACCTCCCACACAAAATTCGGAAAAAGTGAAGTTTAAGAGCTCCTCTCGGATCGTTTTGAAATTTGTTTCAGTAAGTTGTCCATTCGGCTCCCTTTACTACAGTACAATTTTTTTCTTGCGCATGTCGATACTTCCTGAGATATTGGGCTAAATGTTCCAAGAAACCCTGACGGCACCACCCAAAATGGCAAATCCGCAAGATAATTCTTGCAGGGAGTTTCTGATTGATGCACATCGTAATATTTAATCCAGTCATGTATCATGTTGGAATATAGACTATATCGGTCCACTCCTTCGGGTACCTCCCACACAAAATTCGAAAAAAGGGAAGTTTAAGTGCTCCTCTCGCATTATTTAGATTCTTTTTTCAGTAGGTTGTTTAGCGGCCTCATTTAAATCGGTACATTTTTTTTCCGGAATAAGTCAATACTTCCTGAGATAATGGATAAAAAGGGGCCAAGCTCCAAAACCCTGCCGGTACCTGCTCAAATATCTATCGTGTAAGATAACTCTAAAACTTTTTCAAAAATTTCTTCCAAACTTAGTTTTATGTATTTCAATATTTCGAGTCCTTTGTGAAGAAGTTTGGTTACTAAAAATGCTTGGTATACATATGCTCTGTTCCAGAACCTGCAAGAATCTACTATTTTTTACTACGATAACAATTTTTCCTTTATGTTATCGGAAAAATAGTAAAAATTAGTAGATTCTTGCAGTTCTGGAACAGACCTATACATATGTCAATTATTTGGTATAGCCCCACATTACGGTACATACAGATTTTAAAGCAAACTCGTGATACAAAATTAATATATTTTATATACGGCATAATTATTGTGTTTGGTTTTTTTTTGGCCAGTGGCTGAGGGTATATCTCTATCAGCACAGCAGACTGATACTTTCTTACTTGTTAATGTTTGTCAAATATGTGAGAAACAAAGTCTATATTATGGGCGCCGATATGAGAGTTCAGTACTCTCTTTACGATAAATTATTCACTAAAATGGGCAACTGAACTAGTTTATTTTCGTTACTTACAGTTCATTAAAACGATTAAATATAGCGAACGAACTAATTAAATAAAAAAGTGTAGAAAAACAAAAACGAAAACGATAAATCGCTAACTAGAAGTAGAAATATAGGAATTATTCAAACGATGAATATCTGAACTAATATACTGAACGAACTACTAGCGGATTAACAATTGAGTTCTTTTGTCAAAGATATTGACTAATCAAATATTTTTTTCTTTATTTTCAGGTAAGTAATCCACTTCCAATTAATATAATTCATGGTTTACTGTATTGGTAAGTATTACAACATCAATACTATTCAGAAAAAGAATTTCATTCATTAAAGACCTACAGCATTCTGGACTTACTGCTCCTTTGTGATGGAGCTGTATGAATGAGAAGTCCAAAAATGTCATCCGAGAAGTGGCCCGAAATTCCAAAAGTGTTAAATTGTCATGGGGCTATTCTGGGTTGCACGCATTGATATGAGAGAAGTCTCCTTTCTTCCTTCGGAGATGTTTTTGGGTATATCGCCGAGGAAATTCAGCAAGCAGATCTTTAATATTTCGCCATATTTATAGCGGAATAGATATTTCAATAATTGAAATTATTATTGGAAGATTTATTTGGAAAGTATATACATAAATTTTATACGCCCTTTTAGCAGGTTCATCATCGCTCATTCTTATGATATGGTCTAACCAACGCAATCGTTGCATCTCGATACGTTTATCTATACTAATGTCATTGTGTAGCAGATACAGCTCATGGTTCATACGACGTCGATATTCACCGTCAACGCAGATTGGTCCATAGATCTTTCAAAGATTTTTTTCTCAAACACACCAAGCACTGTCTTGTCTGCTTGAGCAAGTACCCAGGCTTCGGAACCATTATACATCAGCACAGGTAGTATCAGTGTTTTGTAAAGCGTTGTTTTTGTTTGAAGAGATGTGGCTTTCTGGCTAATGCTTACTCAGTCCGAAGTAGCATCTGTTGGCCAACACTATTTTTCTTCGTATTTCACAACTTATGTTGTTGGTTGTGTTTACGGCGGTGTCGAGGTAGACGAAGTCCTTTACTACCTCAAAATTATAGGAACCAACGTCAACAGTTGGCCCAATCTCTATGGACGCATTGCGCGTTGACACCAGCAACTTGGTCTCCTCGCCGTTTACCGCCAGACCCACTTTAGCAGATTTCCTTTCGACTTTTTCAAAGATATCAGCTACTTCCTTTACCGATCGACCCATGATGTCTATGTCAACGGCATAAGCAAATAACATATGGCTGTTTGTATATATTGTGCCACTTCTTTTGACCTTCGCATCTCATATAACCTTTTCCAGCAGAATATTGAAAAGGTCACACGAGGGGCCGTCACATTGTCTGAAACCTCTTTTGGTACTAAACTCTTCGAAGAGGTTCTTTCCTGAGGAACGAGTATCAGTTAATATCATTCTACAAAGCCGAATGAGCTTTGAAGGGATACCAAATTCAGACATGGCTTGGAATACCTTTGAACCTAGGGGGCTGTCGAATGCTGCTTTGTTATTGAAAAAAAGGTGGTAAGTGTCGATCTGCATCTCTTGGATCTTCTCCAGAATTTGTCGCAGGGTAAATATTTGGTCAATGGTGGATTTACCAGGTCTAAAGCCGCATTGGTATGTCCAATTATTTCATTGACCATAGGCTTTAGTTGTTCGCACATTATCCCTGATACTATCTTGCAGGCAATAGGGAGAAGACTTATGCCCCTATAGTCAGAGCATACAGTCTTATCTCCTTTCTTGTGGACATGGCACAGGATGCTCAGGTTCCAATCGTCGGGTACTCGTTCTTAATGCCAGATTGTGCTAACTAGCTGATGAATACACCTTATCAGCGTTACGCCTCCGATTTTGAACAGCTCGGCTGGTAAACCATCGGCTCTTGCTGCCTTATTATTTTTCAGCCGGTTTATTGCTGTCTTTACATCATCTTGGCTGGGCGGTATACATTTAAAACCATCTTCTGGTATTGGAGCTGTGGTATCTTCGCCGTCTTCGCTACTATCGGATACCGACAGATTGGATTAATGTTATTTTCATATCCTGAGCACACTATCTGTATCTGTTACCAGATTACCTTGCTGGTCTCTACAGGAGGATGTGCCTGTACCAAAGCCATCTGTTTGATGTTTCACTCTTTGGTAGAATTTTCGGACTTCATTCTGGCTCCTGTACATCTCGATTTTTTCACACTGCCGCCTTTCCATTTCTCTCTTTTTCCTGCGGAAAAGACGTTTCTACCTCTCTCTTGCGCTAAGTTTTCCTACTGATAGTATAGTAGCCCTTTATGCCGCATTTTTCTCTTCGGTAGCAGCATGACACTACTGGTTATACCATGGATTTCTTGGTGGAAGTCTCTGGTATCCAAGACTGTTGGAATGGAGTGGACAATATTTTGCCATTGTGCTGATATGTTATCGGGACGAGGAGTGCTTAAATTAAGCAATTGTGCTAGTTGAGTGGAATATGCTGTGACTATCTGTTGTGTTTGCAGCTTACCGAAGTCCAACTCAGCGTTGTATCTATTCGTGCTTTATTTACAAAGTTTAGACGGGTACGTACCTTTGCTGCAACAAGGTAGTGGTCCGAATCTATGTTTGCTCCTCGGAACGATCGTACATCCAACAGGCTCGATGAATGTCTTCCATCTATCACAACATGATCAGTTTGATTACTTGTTCTTTGATTTGGAGACAGACAGGTGCCCTTATGAATATCTGGTGCTGCTAACTACCATGTTTTTTGCAGCTGTAAAGTCTATCAGCCTCATACCATTGTCAGATGTTTCACTGTGGAGACTGAAATTCCCGACTGTTGGGCCAAAGATATTCTTCTTTCCAATTTTGGCATTAAAATCGCCTAGAATGATTTTAATGTCATGGGCAGGGCAACGGTCATATGTTTCTTCTAAGCGCTCGTAAAATATATCTTTGGTCTGTACGTCCTTGTCTCCGGTGCGAGCATGAGCGCAAATAAAGCTTATGATGAAGAATTTTGCTGTTAGTCGAATTGCAGCGAGTCTTTCATTCACTGATGTGAAGTTGGAGACCAGATGTTTTAACCTCCGACCAACTACAAATCCGCAACCAAACTCATGCTTTGTGTTATGTCAGCTATAATGCAGTGCGTCACCTTTAGGTGTTGTTGTGACGCGTTTCCTGTATGGCAGTAATGTCGGCCTTGTACTTTTCAAGTACATCTGTCAATGCGTAAACTACACCTTCTCCTTAAAGAAGGGGAACATTCCAGGTGCAGATTCGCAGAGCATGGTCCTTAAAACGTTTGCGGGGTTCGTCAACTATAGAGGGATTTGTTTTTCTTTTCTTTCGTTTTTTCATAGTAGGCTGCTTTTTCTAGTTGAGGATTACTAACCCGACGCCCAAACCCAAGTTTTTAAAGTTCATAAGGGTGAACGAGTGGCACATGTTAGCTCACTACCTTTAACGGGTGTTAAAGGCAGTTCCCCAGGTGACACCACGGGGAGGTCAGTGTCCACTTGAGATGAAAGAGGGACCAATATAAATCCTGGGCTTTGCCATGTTAAAGCCGGTCAGGACCGTTCCTTGATATCTTCCCTCCCCTACGCGTCAGCCGTGATTATCCACGTCGAAAGTTGTGAAAAATTATCGGACGAAAATGTTCACATGTGTAGTCCATTTTTTGCAAAGAGATTTTTTCAGGTCACTGAAAACAACACATAAAATGGTCGTACGACAAACTGTCCTGAGTAAGTCTTGGCTAAAAACTGTCAAACTTTCCAACAAAAAATTCAAATGGCGCCTGGCAATACGAGGTGTTGCCTAGGCCAGGTAATTTTCGTGCAGCACTCGTACAATCAAAGGGGGGTTTCCTTCATGAAATGTAATGCCTTCCAGTTCGGAAGTTTGTTTGATTGGCAGTGGCTTAGAAAGCAAAGACGTCGGCAACATTGTGAGTTTGTTGGAGAGGATCCCAGCCGGCCTCTGTTGTGAATTTTTATTTATTATTGTCTTATTAGGACGATGGTCATTATTTACGAACGTTTTTAATTAATTGATTTAATGCAGTTAACATGACCTAAGGAGTTTGTATTGAAAAACTGAATTCTAGCGAAGTCCCACACACCCAACCAATATGCTACGATCGTTTCGATGGTGGTAGCATATGCTACGTTCATGGCTTCTTAAAACAATCTGCGAGGCACCACAAAGCTGTAACCAGCATATTAACTTGATATTTCCACTGGAAATATTTTTGGCCACTTTCTCCCTACAAGTGGATCCACTGTGTAATGTAGACATTTTGTCCCATTTAATTTGGGCTTTGTGACTATCGCCCGAAGTGAAATTTGGTCTAATGGCAGCGGTCTGAACGCATACACGTGCTTTCAGTGAGTGGTACTCTCTCCATGCACCACATTTAATATAATAATAATTGTTCCACAAACATCCCATAAGGGACAAGGGAGACTTCTCTCATATCAATGAGTGCACCCCGACCACGATTGCACCCATGCACCACATTTAGAACCGCATAATAACAGCCATGTACGATTTCTGACTTAAAGTTTCATACGCTCCTAAAAGTATGCCTAAAATTTTGTCTTAAACATTTTCTTGAACGTTACTAGAATTTTCTTACGACATCACCGCAAAGATTATCTACCTCCTCTCCAATTTAATTGTAATTAAATCTTGGATTTAATTACAATATTGCTATTTTGTTTTCTTTATCGCAGCCCAAAACTATGCTAATAAAATTCGGATAATAAAAAACAAAACTTTTACTATCCAAAAATATAACCCAATAAACATTTCGGACACTAATTGCTAAAAGCTTTAATGTTTGCTTGATGAATATCCGGGGGTTGGGGTGGTGGTGGATGCATTAAAAGCAAGCACTTATATTTCATTTTGTACGGCAAATTTCTTCGCTGGCATTGTTGTAGTTATTTTTTTGTCTTTTTTTCTCGCATATTTGATGGAAGACTAAATGTTTTGACGTTTGGCCTAGTAGTTAAATGTGTGTGTTTCGTTTCGTTTTGTTTATTTTGTGTTCATGTTTTATGATCGTTTGAATGATGAACGAATGCTTTGTTGCTCTTTGACAGATACTCAACATATATTTGGAGCAGGACAAGGCACACATTCGCACACAATTATTTCTCTATTGCATAATAAATTGGTGTCTATGTGGGCGGACGGGTGTGTTTGTGCGCTTGGCCAAATGTTTGCCTGTGTTGTTGGCAAATATGAATAAGCGACATAAAATGCCTTGCAGCTTGACCCATTCCGATTTTTTTCCATTTGCCTGAAATGTTTTTTTTAGGACACTCAACAGAGTGATCTCTGCTTTTGTGTTGTCTTGCAACTAACTGGTGACAGGATGTTCATCGTCGTGGCACTGTTGTCCACGTTAACGTTAACGCTTGCTCTATACCCATACTTAACATGAAAATAATCTTAGGATTATGGCTCCTAAAGGACCACAACTATGCACACAAACACACAGGCACACACGGGCGAGCGTTGAGAGACAGATACAAAACTATGACATAAATACACGGGATAATGGGAACACATCTGGGCTAAATGATGAAGGGAAAACTGAGTTAGAGATGTGGCTCTTAGCATCATAGTGTAAATGTTTATGGCCTAGTGTGTGCTTGCGTGTGTGTGTGTTGCTGGGTTTATTTTTATTTGCTTGTGGTGGCATAGGGCAATATAACATGCCACAGAGGTCATAAAACCATATCAACACATTAACAACGAAAGTAAAATAGAACCAGGCTCCAGAATAACCGGGCACGGTGGCTAAAGGGATGTGTTGTTACTGCTGCATCATCCACCATCTACACCTAAAAACAAAACCTGGGAAGATCCTTAGAATGATACAATACTAGAGTGCTGTGCTGCGTTCAGTTAACTTACCTTGTTCCAGTTAGCAACATGAATCCTGTAACATGCTGGGAATTTACATTCCGTACAGTAGTTAACCGAAAAAATAACAAAACGTAGATAGTGTAGAGCGTTGAAATAGCTTTTGACTTAAGATGAAAATGTTCCTGTGTTTTGTTTTTTCATTTCGTTTCCTTTTTTATTACCTTAACGCCAGCCCCCACAAAAAAGAAACTTGTGTTTACTGTCGTTCGCTGTGAAAGGTTAAAAATAGACAAAATCTCAAATGTAAAATGTTGTCCAAATGAGACCTGGTTACATGTTCTTCTGCACAACACCTATGAGGACCATAAGAAGCGAACGTACACACACACGCACATTCTGACAACTACAATGGTGTTAAAAATATATTTTACATGAAATGAGGTATTCCCAAGTGTTGGAAGACAATTTTGCGACGAAGGTAGGCTAATTGAGACAATGAGAGAGCTTCGTGCAGAATAATTTAAAGACCATCGGATATAGAAGGACTGTGCAGGTGTTCTAAAGCCAAAAGACTTAGGGAGGGTCTTTATAGCTGATAGACCAACTGAGGTCTATCAATAGCTGCAGCTGGACCTTAGAGGTCTTCTATATCTGGAAGACTTTTAGGGGTCATGTATAGCCAGAATATCTTAGAAGTAGCACTAATACCGTTTTTTCTGATTTTCTATATCTAGAAGACCTTTGGGAGGTCTTCCATATGTAGAAGACCTTTGGGGGTCTTCCATGGCAAGAAGACCTTTAGAGGTCTTCAATAGCTGAAATACCTTCTACGCGTAGAAGAACTTGTGAGGTATTCTATTGACAGAAAATCATTTTGAGGTGGGTAGAACATATTTAGAGGTCTTCTGTGGATAGAATACCTTTAGAGGTCTTCTATGGATAGACGATCTTCTAATTCTATCCGTAGAAGACCTTTAGAGATATTCTATGGATAGAAAACCTTTAAAGGTTTTCTACGGATAGAAGTCCTATAGAGGTTTTATATGTCGGCCTTTTATGGGTAGAAGTCTTTTAAACTTCTTCTATGGGCTGTAAACAAAGATTTTTTATGGATAGAACACCTTTGGACTCTCTTCACCGGCTAGAATACTTTTTGAGTCCTTCTAAGGATAAAAAACTAGAAACCCTTTAGAGGTCTTCTATGGGTAGGCCTTTTATAGGTATGAGACTTTTAGAGATGAGACTTGACGACACTAGGGACCATATTCTCTACAGTAGACGATTCAAGCGACCATCTGCTCTATACTCTTCTACAGTAGACGACAAAAGAGGAGATCTACTCTACAGTGGACGACCCAAGGAGCCATCTTCTCTATAGTAGACGACTCAAGGGGCCATCTATTCTACTGTAGACGACCCAAGGGGCCACCTATTCTACAGTAGACGAACCAAGGGGCCATCTACTCTGCAGTAGACGACCCAAGGAGCCATCTTCTCTATAGTAGACGACTCAAGGGACCATCTATTCTACTGTAGATGACCCAAGGGGCCAACTACTCTACAGTAGACGACCCAAGGGGCCACCTATTCTACAGTAGACGAACCAAGGGGCCACCTATTCTACAGTAGACGAACCAAGGGGCCATCTACTCTGCAGTAGACGACCCAAGGAGCCATCTACTCTATAGTAGACCACCCAAGGGACCATCTATTCTACTGTAGATGACCCAACGAGCCATCTTCTCTATAGTAGACGACTTAAGGGACCATCTATTCTACTGTAGATGACCCAAGGGGCCAACTACTCTACAGTGGGCGGCCCAAGGGGGAACTTATTCTACAGTAGACGACCCAAGGGGCCATCTACTCTGCAGTAGACGACCCAAGGGGCCATCTACTCTGCAGTAGACGACCCAAGGGGCCATCTACTCTGCAGTAGACGACCCAAGGGGCCATCTACTCTGCAGTAGACGACCCAAGGGGCCATCTACTCTGCAGTAGACGACCCAAAGGGGCCATTTACTATACAGTAGACGACCCAAGGAGCCATCTACTCTATAATAGACGACCCAAGGAGCCATCTACTCTATAATAGACGACCCAATGGGCCATCTACTCTACAGTAGACGACCCAATGGGCCATCTACTCTACAGTAGACGACCCAATGGGCCATCTACTCTACAGTAGACGACCCAATGGGCCATCTACTCTACAGTAGACGACCCAAGGGGCCATCTACTCTGCAGTAGACGACCCAAAGGGGCCATCTGCTCTACAGTAGACCACCCACGGAGCCATCTACTATACAGTAGACGACCCAAGGAGCCATCTACTCTATAATAGACGACCCAATGGGCCATCTACTCTACAGTAGACGACCCAATGGGCCATCTACTCTACAGTAGACGACCCAATGGGCCATCTACTCTACAGTAGACAACCCACGGAACCATCCAATATACAGTAGAAGACCCAAGGGACCATCTATTCTACTGTATATGACCCAAGGGGACATCTAATCTACAGTGGGCGACCCAAGGTGCCATCTACTCTACAGTAGGCGACCCAAGGGGCCATCTACTCTACAGTAGACGACCCAAGGGGCCATCTACTCAACAGTAGGCGACGCTAGGGGCCACCTACTCTACCGTAGGCGACCCGAGGGGCCATCAACTCTAGAGTAGACGACTTAAGAGGCCATCTACTCTACAATAGACGACTCAAGGGGCCATATACTGTACAGTAGCCGACGCAAGTCTCTAATTTAGATGACCCAATGCGGCATCTACTCTACGGTAGACGTCCCAATGAGCCATCTGATCTATAGCAGACGACCTAAGGGGTCAGCAACTCTACAGTAGACTACCCAAAAGGCCATCTTCTCTAGAGTAGAAGACCCAATGGGTCATATACTCTACAGTAGACGACTTAATGAGTTCCTGCGATTATTCTAACTTTCCATTATCCACATATTCCTTTAAATTTCCTCATGGACCTCGTAAAAAGGTTCATATGTGGTTTTTTCTTCCACTTTATACCTGCGTTTTAGTTATCTACTTCTTTTTGTATATCCTTGTCCTAACCCATTTTAAGTTTCATTCATAACGTCAACAATTCTACTAGAAAATTGGGAGCAGCATCCCTGTAACTATGCAAAAAACAAAAAACCTGAAGTAATCTACCATGAATGTTTGTTTTAAAAGTGTATCCACAAAATATAGATGAGCGTGCCTGTGTGTCGGTCCGAATACCTCAAATAGCATATTTGGGTTAAAACATTGTGGGAAAAATAACAATTTTGGTGTTTTTCCATTTCGTATCATTTGTTTTTTTTGCGAGTGTGAATATTTTCTCCGGTGCAACCTGTGACTCATAAAAGGACATATTTTATGAGCGGTAAAGAAAAAACAACAATAATAACACCTACACAATTTTCCTATTTTTGCCACACAAATGAAGGCAAACAGCGGACTAGAAACGTACAACAAAACAAAAGACAACAACCTGATGGTCCGACCGACCAAACGGAATTAAAAGGTAAATACAACAAACAAATATCCTTAACGCGTTATACTGTTACTAAACCAGCCTTAGCGTTTTTTTTTTTGTAAGAAATGCAAGCATCTCCCCTTTTCCTCTTTCTTCCGCCTTTTCGTTACTTTTCCCATTTCGGTTGTTTTCTGTAAATTTAAAATGCCACAGCGAATATTTTTGTACCTCAGTTCAACTCAGATACTGTGTTGTCATGTTGATTACGATGGTGTTGAGTGTTTTTGTAAAAAACAGAATAGAAGTAAAACATACAAATTTGTTATGTTTTCATTTTTATATTCCTTTTTTGTTGTTGTTGTTTTCCAAGCTTTGTATTTGGTGTATTTCCAGTTGGCCAAGTTGAATGAAGAAATAAAACTGAAATTGCTGTACGTTTTACATTAAATATTTCTCTCTCTCTAACAAGAACTGGGGCTATGTTTGCCGCTGATGACAGCGATGGTGTTGCATGAGGAGGCGGCGGGTAGTACACTGTTTCAATTCCAAAAAAAAATGTGGAATTTCTTCTAATAAGGAGTTCTAAAAAAGGAGACGTGTTGGACTCAATTTGTCATCCGCTCGAATGTAGGCGACCCATTGGGCCATCTACCCTACAGTAGACAATCCAAGGGGCAATCTAGTCTACCGTAGACTACCCAAGGGACCATCTACTCTACAGTAGACGACCCAAGGGGGCAACTACTACACAATAGACGACACAAGGGGCCATCTACTCGGCAGTAGACGACCCAAGGGGCCATCTACTCGGCAGTAGACGACCCAAGGGGCCATCTACTCGGCAGTAGACGACCCAAGGGGCCATATACTCGGCGGTAGACAACCCAAGGGGCCATCTACTCGACAGTAGACGACCCAAGGGACCACCTACTCGGCAGTAGACGACCCAAGGGGCCATCTACTCCACAGTAGACGACCCAATGGGCCATCTACTACACAGTAGACGACCCAATGGGCCATCTACTCCACAGTAGACGACCCAATGGGCCATCTACTCCACAGTAGACGACCCATTGGGTCTACTCCACAGTAGACGACCCAATGGGTCATCTACTCCACAGTAGACGACCCAGTGGGTCATCTACTCCACAGTAGACGACCCAATGGGTCATCTACTCCACAGTTTACGACCCAATTGGTCATCTACTCCACAGTAGACGATCCAATGGGTCATCTACTCTACTATAGACGACCCAATGGGTCATCTACTCCACTGTAGACGACCCAAAGTGCAACCACGACCCAAGGGGCCATCTACTCCACAGTAGACGACCCAATGGGCCATCTACTCCACAGTTTACGACCCAATGGGTCATCTATTCTACTGTAGACGACCCAATGGGTCATCTACTCCACTGTAGACGACCCAATGTGCCACCACGACGCAAGGGCCATCTACTTACAATAGACGACCCAATGGGCCTTCTACTCTACAGTTGACGACCCAAGGGGCCATCTACTCCACAGTAGACGACCCAAGGGGCCATCTACTCTACAGTAGACGACCCAAGGGGCCATCTACTCCACAGTAGACGACCCAAGGGGCCATCTACTCCACAGTAGACGACCCAAGGGGCCATCTACTCTACAGTAGACGACCCAAGGAGCCATCTACTCTACAGTAGACGATCCAATGGACCATCTACTCCACTGTAGACGGCCCAATGTGCCACCACGACCCAAGGGCCATCTACTTACAATAGACGACCCAATGGGCCTTCTACTCTACAGTTGACGAACCAAGGGGCCATTTACTCCACAATAGACGACCCAAGGGGCCATCTACTCTACAGTAGACGACCCAAGGAGCCATCTACTCTACAGTAGACGACCCAAGGAGCCATCTACTCTATAGTAGACGATCCAATGGACCATCTACTCCACAGTAGACGACCCAATGGGCCATCTACTCCACAGTAGACGACCCAACGGGCCATCTACTCCACGGTATACGACCTAATGGGCCATCTACTCCACAGTAGACGACCCAATGGATCATCTACTCCACTGTATACGACCCAGTGGGTCATCTACACTACTGTAGACGACCCAATGGACCATCTACTCCACAGTTTACGACCCAATGGGTCATCTTCTCCACAGTTTACGACCCAATGGGTCATCTACTCTACAATAGACGACCTCCGACGCCATCTTTTCTACAGTAGACGACCTTAGAGGCCATCTACTCTAGAGCAGACGACCCAGGGGCCATATCCACAACAGTAGACGAACCAAGAGGCCATTTAATCTTCAGTAGACGACCCAAGAGGCCATCTGCTCCATCGTAGACGACGCAAGGGACCATCTGCTCTATCGTAGTCGCCCTAAGGCGCTATCTACTCTATCGTAGGCGACCCAAGACGCTATCTACTGCTTCGTAGACGGCCCTAGGGGCCATCTACTCTATCTTAGACTACCCTAGGGGCCACTTACTCTACCGTAGACGACGCAAGGGACCTTATACTTTACAGTAGACGACAAGGGGTCATATATTCCACTGTAGACGACCCAAGGAATCATCTTCTCTACAGTAGACGACCCAAGGGACCATCTACTGTACCGCAGACGACCCAACGGGCCATCTACTCTAGCATAGACGACTCAAATGGCCAGCTACTCTTCGGTAGAAGTCCCAATGCGACCATATACTCTACAGTAGATGACTCAATGAGCCATATACACTACAGTAGACAACCCGAAGGTTCATCTACTATACCGTAGACCATTCAAGGGACCATCTACTGTACCGCAGACAAATATCCTATAGTGGACAACCCATTGGGCCATATACTCTGCATTAGACGACCCCAATGAACCATCTATTCTACAACAGACGACACAATGGGCCATTAGTGGCAACTTGCTTTGTACAACAGAAGACCCAGGCGGCCATCTTCCCCACCATAGACGACACAAGGGCCCATCTACTCTACCGTAGACGACTAAAGGAGCCATCTACTGTACAACAGACGTCCCAAGGGGTCATCTACTCTACCGTAGAAAAACCAAAGGGCCATCTACTCTACCTTGACGACCCAAGGGGGCATCTACTCTACCGTAGATGACTCTAGGAGCCATCCACTGTACAACAGACGACCCAAGGGCTCATCTACTCTACCGTAGATGAACCAAAGGGCCATCTACTCTACCGTAGATGAACCAAAGGGCCATCTACTCTGCCCTGGACGACCCAAGGGGACATCAACTCTATAGTATTGGGTCATCTTGTCTGCAGCTGATGACCCAAGGAGTCATCTATTGTACGACAGACGAAGCACGGGGTCATCTACTATATCGTAGATGAACCAAAGGGTCGTCTACTCTACCGTAGAAGAAGCAAAGGGTCATATACACTACCGTAAACGTCCCAATGGACCATGTACTGTACAAAAGACGACCTAAAGCGTCATCTACTCTACCGTAGATGAACCAACGGGCTCAAGGGGCCGCCTACGCTACAGTGGACGACACAGTGGGTCATCTATTCTATAATAAACGGACCAATGGGCCACGTTCTCTATAGTTGACGAAACAAGTACTGTTTTTTAAGGAAACAGTGTGACCTGTGTTTATCTTCATCCCCTCCCCAACCTATTACCCTTCAGCTGATGCAAGTTCTACAAACAGACTAGCTGAGTATATCCAATGTAATTTTTTTTTTTGCTTTCGCTTCGTTTTTTTTATGATTCCCCATAGAGTGAAACATCAAAAATGTGATATTGTGCTTAAATAAAATTGAAATTAAAACAGAAGAAGCAGAAGAAAAAAAACAAACAAGCTGCAGACAACCAGCTGGAAAACATGGACCGGCAACAAGATGCATAAGGAAATGCCCCACCATGGATGGCTGGCTGGCTGGCTGAGGAAATAAAAAATACATGAACACGCGACAGTGTTCATTTTATTTGTCCCCATACGAATGGCAGCAGCCTCGTGGCCGGGTAACATTCAGTGTTGGTTGGTTCTATGGCCCCAATGATCTTAGAGCATATGTCGCCATAAACACAACAACAGCAACAAAAATATTACCAGGATACAGGTGTCTAAGTCCACAAAAATGCCTGCAATATGAAAAAAGTGCACACATTGTGGAATACAGAGGGAGGGGGTGACAATTACATGATTGTGACACACAACTCCCACAGTGTATGCCTCCCTCTTTATCATATGCTTTTCGTATAGATATGTAGCTTAAAAAACCCCATGTAGACCAATCCGTTAACTGAATCACAACATTTCACACTGCCAACAGCATCCTTTGACTCATTGCCATCAACCAACCAACTCCCCTTTTGCCACCGTCACCTCTAAAGGCCAACAGTTCGGTGTGTCTGTCTGTCTGTCTGTCGTGGCATATGTACGTGACGCATCGTTTAATATAATTTAAAAACATAAAAATGAAGATGGCAACGTTTGGTGTGTGTGAATGAAATCCTAACATGACAATTATGCCGCCAGAGTTGCAACTGCTTAAATTGTGTTTGCCGCTTACCGGTCGCTTGTTGTGTTGGCCACCATGTGTTGAGAGTTGGCCGCCGTTTGTGGAACTCTTGCAGCCCAGCATTCGTTACCCATGGTTAACACTCGCTGTATGTGCGGCCAAACATCCCAGTGTGCATTCCGCAGAAATAAAAAACCTGCCATCCTTCCCAGTATCTTGTACCTCCCAAATTAGACACCCTCCTGCCAATCAAGCCACACTACCAGGGCGCAAACGTTCGTTCGTTGTTCTACGTTGTCAGTATTTTCGGCGTTAATTTGTTTCTGTGGTTTGTTTTTAATGCACTCCAAAGTATGTTAAATGGATAATTATGTCGTATTGTGGCTATAAAAATGTAATAAATGACTTTTTCATTTTTTCACTCCGTTTTGTGTACTTTTACTTTTTTCCTATCTCTCTGGCTGTTTCTTCCCCTCTTTGTCAATATTTAAGCATTTAAGCAACGGGCGCCATTCATTCCGTGGTGATGTTAATTTTTTCTGTCTTTCTTAAAGCCTTGTAATGGGCTTAATTACAACTTTGATTTGATTGTTTGCTTGTTTTGTGAGCGTTTGTGTTTTTTTCTGCCCCTCCCCCTGGCGTTGTTGTCATTGTGCGTGTGTCTGTCGCTTTGTGTGGTATTTTTTTCCTTAAAAATTACCAGATTTATTAACATTCTCTGTGGCCAAAATCGTTAGGAAATCCACGGCTATTACAAATTGTCATTAAAATATTACTCTGCCGAGGACAGAGATGTTATTTGAAACTTTTGAAAGTTATTAGCTTGAGGCAGTGTTGTCAAATGCATCTAACTGTGTCCATTAAAAAGCGAAATGATTCATTCTAGCCTGTGGCCATTCGTTGGAAAAAATCTAGAGTTTCTGTTTTAATATCCCTGAGTGCTAAAAATCCACGTTTTGTAGAGGCATTGAAAAAATGTCCTTTAAAAAATCCACGTTTTGTAGAGGCATTGAACAAATATTCTTTAAAAAATCCACGTTTTGTAGAGGCATTGAAAAAATATTCTTTAAAAATCCGCGTATTGTAGAGGCATTGAAAAAATATTCTTTAAAAAATCCACGTTTTGTAGAGGCATTGAAAAAATATTCTTTAAAAATCCACGTTTTGTAGAGGCATTGAAAAAATAGTCTTTAAAAATCCACGTTTTGTAGAGGCATTGAAAAAATGTTCTTAAAAAAATCCACGTTTTGTAGAGGCATTGAAAAAATAGTCTTTAAAAATCCACGTTTTGTAGAGGCATTGAAAAAATGTTCTTAAAAAAATCCACGTTTTGTAGAGGCATTGAAAAAATATTCTTTAAAAATCCACGTTTTGTAGAGGCATTGAAAAACGTTCTTTAAAAAAATCCACGTTTTGTAGAGGCATTTAAAAAAATATTTTTTAAAAAATCCACGTTTTGTAGAGGCATTTAAAAAATATTCTTTAAAAAATCCACGTTTTGTAGAGGCATTGAAAAAATATTCTTTAAAAAAATCCACGTTTTGTAGAGGCATTGAAAAAATATTCTTTAAAAAAATGCACGTTTTGTAGAGGCATTGAAAAAATATTCTTTAAAAAATCCACGTTTTGTAGAGGCATTAGAAAAATATTCTTTAAAAAATCCACGTTTTGTAGAGGCAATGAAAAAATATTCTTTGAGAAATTTACTTTTTGTAGAGGCATTGAAAACATATTCTTTAAAAAATCCACGTTTTGTAGAGGCATTGAAAAAATAATCTTAAAAAATCCACGTTTTGTAGAGGCAATGAAAAAATATTCTTTGAGAAATTTACTTTTTGTAGAGGCATTGAAAACATATTCTTTAAAAAATCCACGTTTTGTAGAGGCATTGAAAAAATAATCTTAAAAAATCCACGTTTTTTAGAGCCATTGAAAAAAATATTATTTAAAAAATCAACGTTTTGTAGAGGCATTGAAAAAATATTCTTTAAAAAATCCACGTTTTGTAGAGGTATTGAAAAAATATTTTGTAAAAAATCCACGTTTGGTAGAGGCATTTAAAAAATATTCTTTAAAAAATCCACGTTTTGTAGAGGCATTGAAAAAATAATCTTTAAAAAATCCACGTTTTGTAGAGGCATTGAAAAAATATTCTTTAAAAAATCCACGTTTTGTAGAGGCATTGAAAAAATATACTTTAAAAAATCCACGTTTTGTAGAGGCATTGAAAAACGTTCTTTAAAAAAATCCACGTTTTGTAGAGGCATTTAAAAAAATATTTTTTAAAAAATCCACGTTTTGTAGAGGCATTTAAAAAATATTCTTTAAAAAATCCACGTTTTGTAGAGGCATTGAAAAAATATTCTTTAAAAAAATCCACGTTTTGTAGAGGCATTGAAAAAATATTCTTTAAAAAAATGCACGTTTTGTAGAGGCATTGAAAAAATATTCTTTAAAAAATCCACGTTTTGTAGAGGCATTAGAAAAATATTCTTTAAAAAATCCACGTTTTGTAGAGGCAATGAAAAAATATTCTTTGAGAAATTTACTTTTTGTAGAGGCATTGAAAACATATTCTTTAAAAAATCCACGTTTTGTAGAGGCATTGAAAAAATAATCTTAAAAAATCCACGTTTTGTAGAGGCATTGAAAAAATAATCTTAAAAAATCCACGTTTTTTAGAGCCATTGAAAAAAATATTATTTAAAAAATCAACGTTTTGTAGAGGCATTGAAAAAATATTCTTTAAAAAATCCACGTTTTGTAGAGGTATTGAAAAAATATTTTGTAAAAAATCCACGTTTGGTAGAGGCATTTAAAAAATATTCTTTAAAAAATCCACGTTTTGTAGAGGCATTGAAAAAATAATCTTTAAAAAATCCACGTTTTGTAGAGGCATTGAAAAAATATTCTTTAAAAAATCCACGTTTTGTAGAGGCATTGAAAAAATATACTTTAAAAAATCCACGTTTTGTAGAGGCATTGAAAAAATATTCTTTAAAAAATCCACGTTTTGTAGAGGCATTGAAAAAATATTCTTTAAAAAATCCACGTTTTGTAGAGGCATTGGAAAAATATTCTTTAAAAAATCCACGTTATGTAGAGGCATTGAAAAAATATTCTTTAAAATATCCACGTTATGTAGAGGCATTGAAAAAATATTCTTTAAAAAATCCACGTTTTGTTGAGGCATTGAAAAAAATGTTCTTTAAAAAATCCACGTTTTGTAGACCCATTGAAAAAATATTTTGTAAAAAATCCACGTTTTGTTGAGGCATTGAAAAAATATTTTGTAAAAAATCCACGTTTTGTTGAGGCATTGAAAAAATATTTTGTAAAAAATCCACGTTTTGTTGAGGCATTGAAAAAAATGTTCTTTAAAAAATCCACGTTTTGTAGACGCATTGAAAAAATATTTTGTAAAAAATCCACGTTTTGTAGAGGCATTGAAAAAATATTCTTTAAAAAATCCACGTTTTGTAGAGGCATTGAAAAAATATTCTTTAAAAAATCCACGTTTTGTGGAGGCATTGAAAAAATATTCTTTAAAAAATCCACGTTTTGTAGAGGTATTGAAAAAATATTTTGTAAAAAATCCACGTTTGGTAGAGGCATTTAAAAAATATTCTTTAAAAATCCACGTTTTGTAGAGGAGTCGAAAAAAATATTCTTTAAAAAATCCACGTTTTGCAGAGGCATTAAAAGAATATATTCTTTAAAAAATCCAAGTTTTGTAGAGGCATTGAAAAAATATTATTTAAAAGATCTACGTTTATTAGAGGCACTGAAAAAATATTCTTAAAAAAATCCACGCTTGGTAGAGGCATTGAAAAAATATTCTTTAAAAAATCCACGTTTTGTAGATGCATTGAAAAAATATTCTTCAAAAAATCCACGTTTTGTAGAGGCATTGAAAAAATATTCTTCAAAAAATCCACGTTTTGTAGAGGCATTGAAAAAATATTCTTTAAAAAATCCACTTTTTGTAGAGGCATTGAAAAAATATTCTTTAAAAAATCCACTTTTTGTAGAGGCATTAAAAAAATATTCTTTAAAAAGTCTACGTTTTGTAGAGGCATTGAAAAAATATTCTTTTAAAAATCCACGTTTTGTAGAGGCATTGAAAAAATATTCTTTAAAAAATCCACGTTTTGTAGAGGCATTGAAAAAATATTCTTTAAAAAATCCACGTTTTGTAGAGGCATTGAAAAAATATTCTTTAAAAAATCCACGTTTTATAGAGGCATTGAAAAAATATTCTTTTAAAAATCCACGTTTTGTAGAGGCATTGAAAAAATATTCTTTAAAAAATCCACGTTTTTTAGAGGCATTGAAGAAATGTTCTTTAAAAAATCCACGTTTTGTAGAGACATTGAAGAAATGTTCTTTAAAAAATCCACGTTTTGTAGAGGCATTGAAAAAATATATTCTTTAAAAAAAACACGTTTTGTAGATGCATTGGAAAAATATCCTTTAAAAAATCCACGTTTTGTAGAGGCATTGAAAAAAATTCTTTAAAAAATCCACGTTTTGTAGAGGCATTGAAAAAATATTCTTTAAAAAATCCACGTTGGAAAAATATTCTTTCCAAAATTTACGTCGGAGGTAGTCCTTGTGATTGGTTATTTGGGTATATCTCTGTCGGCAATGTTGACTGATATTTTTTTTACTTGTTTGCTTTGCAAATAAACTGACATTTCCGTATTAATTGATTCACGATACATACATACGTATTATGAAAAAGCAAAATAAAACACGATTAGATAATAATGTTCAATATTAGACGTACACGAATTTTTAATTAATACCCTTTCATATGCAATTTCAACTATTCATATTAAAATGTGTCAAACAACAACAAAAATTTCAACTATATTAATTTTTAAAAATCGAATCCCCCCATCTCTCACTTGAAATTAAAATGCAATTTTTGAACAATTTTTACAAACTGACCAACATTTTCAACTGACACACAAAGGCTTTGGTGGCATTTCAACAATCGAAACAGATTAAAATATTTCAATATACATTTTTGAAAATAATTGTATGTGGTCTCTGTCCGAATTATTGGACACATGGGAAATTCATGGAAATGTTATGGTCATCGGTCATCAACAACAACAGCTAGAGTAACATTTTTAAATAATAAAAACAAAAACAAACACACACAGAGTAAAATTAAATGAATAATTGAAAAACATTAAAATAATTGCATTTTTAATGAAGTGGATGTTGTGCGTACTACACACACACACACACAGAGAGACATACACATAGATAGATTTAGATAAATTGAAACGCACAGTTAGTGACACAATAATACTTTAGGGATCAATTGTCCATGACAGCTACTGTGAGAAATTGTTGTCCTAATGCCGGCGCTACTACAAGTGCTGCTGCTATTGCCGCTCATCATGAGGACTTTGATGACGATGATGAGGATACTCGACTTTTAATGAATGCAATATTTTTAATGAAATCATATCGTTCGTCATAAAAGCAGATTCCATTCATTGTCCACAGAGAGAAAGAGAAATGAGGAATTTGAATAATGCCATCAATATTTTGCCGTTGCTATTGTTTTTGTTATAAACTACAACAATTAGGGATCAGTTTAATATGCAATTTCATTTAAATTGCCTATTTACATAGTTAACAAAATTTGATTTGCCCATCATTGTTTGAAAATAATTGAAATGATTGCAAGAAAATGGGAATTGTGTAAAATATGATAAAAAAGTCAATGAATTTGGAATTTTTGGATTTTTTAAAGAATATTTTTTAAATGCTTCCAGAAAACGTGGATTTTTTAAAGAATATTTTTTCAAGGCCTCTACAAACCGTGGATTGTTTAAAGAATATTTTTTCAAGGCCTCTACAAAACGTGGATCTTTTAAAGAATATTTTTTCAATGCCCCTACAAAACGTGGATCTTTTAAAGAATATATAGCCAACGACGATTTTTTAAAGAATATTTTTCAATGCCTCTACTAAATGTGGATATTTTAAAGAATATTTTTCAATGCCTCTACAAAACTTGGATTTTTTAAAGAATATTTTTTAAATGCTTCCAGAAAACGTGGATTTTTTAAAGAATATTTTTTCAATGCCTCTACAAAACGTGGATTTTTTAAAGACTATTTTTTCAATACCTCTACAAAACGTGGATTTTTTAAAGATTTTTTTTTTCTACAAAACGTGGGTTTTTTAAAGACTATTTTTCAATGTCTCTACAAAACGTGGATTTTTTAAAGACTATTTTTCAATGGCTCTACAAACGTGGAGTTTTTAAAGACTATTTTTCAATGTCTCTACAAAACGTGGATTTTTTAAAGACTATTTTTCAATGGCTCTACAAAACGTGGAGTTTTTAAAGACTATTTTTCAATGGCTCTACAAAACGTGGAGTTTTTAAAGACTATTTTTCAATGTCTCTACAAAACGTGGATTTTTTAAAGACTATTTTTCAATGTCTCTACAAAACGTGGATTTTTTAAAGAATATTTTGTTTCAATGCCTCTACAAAACTTGGATTTTTTAAAGAATATTTTTTCAATGCCTCTACAAAACGTGGATTTTTGAATGAATATTTTTTAAATGCCTCTAAAAAACGTGGATTTTTAAAAGAATATTTTTCCAACGCCTCTAAAAAACGTGGATTTTTTAAAGAATATTTTTTCAATGCCTCTACAAAACGTGGATTTTTTAAAGAATATTTTTTTTAATGCCTCTACAAAACGTGGATTTTTTAAAGAATATTTTTTAAATGCCTCTACAAAACGTGGATTTTTTAAAGAATATTTTTTAAATGCCTCTACAAAACGTGGATTTTTTAAAGAATATTTTTTAAATGCCTCTACAAAACGTGGATTTTTTAAAGAATATTTTTTAAATGCCTCTACAAAACGTGGATTTTTTAAAGAATATTTTTTAAATGCCTCTACAAAACGTGGATTTTTTAAAGACAATTTTTAATGCCTCTACAGAACGTGGATTTTTTAAAGAATATTTTTTCAATACCTCTACAAAACGTGGATTTTTTAAAGAATATTTTTTCAATACCTCTACAAAACGTGTATTTTTTCAAGAATATTTTTTCAATAATTCTACAAAACGTGGATTTTTTAAAGAATATTTTTTCAATGCCTCTACAAAACGTGGAAGTTTTAAAGAATTTTTTCAATGCCTGTACAAAACGTGGATTTTTTAAAAATATTTTTCAATGCCTCCACAAAACGTGGATTTTTTAAAGAATATTTTTTCAATAATTCTACAAAACGTGGATTTTTTAAAGAATATTTTTTCAATAATTCTACAAAACGTGGATTTTTTAAAGAATATTTTTTCAATAATTCTACAAAACGTGGATTTTTTAAAGAATATTTTTTCAATAATTCTACAAAACGTGGATTTTTTAAAGAATATTTTTTCAATAATTCTACAAAACGTGGATTTTTTAAAGAATATTTTTTCAATAATTCTACAAAACGTGGATTTTTTAAAAAATATTTCTTCAATGCCTCTACAAAACGTGGATTTTTTAAAGAATATTTTTTCAATGCCTCTACAAAACGTGGATTTTTTAAAGAATATTTTTTAAATGCCTCTACAAAACGTGGATTTTTTAAAGAATATTTTTTAAATGCCTCTACAAAACGTGGATTTTTTAAAGAATATTTTTAAATGCCTCTACAAAACGTGGATTTTTTAAAGAATATTTTTTAAATGCCTCTACGTGGATTTTCTAAAGAATAATTCTACAAAAAGTGGATTTTTAAAAGAATATTTTTTTCAATGCCTCTATAGGTCGTGGATTTTTTAAGGAAAATTTTTCCAACGCCTCTAAAAAATGTGGATTTTTTAAAGAATATTTTTTCAATGCCTCTATAGGTCGTGGATTTTTTGAAGAATATTTTTCCAACGCCTCTAAGAAAGTGGATTTTTTGAAGAATATTTTTTCAAAGCCTCTACAAAACGTGGATTTTTTAAAGAATATTTTTTCAATAATTCTACAAAACGTGGATTTTTTAAAGAATATTTTTTCAATGCCTCTACAAAACGTGGAAGTTTTAAAGAATTTTTTTCAATGCCTGTACAAAACGTGGATTTTTTAAAAATATTTTTCAATGCCTCCACAAAACGTGGATTTTTTAAAGAATATTTTTTTCAATAATTCTACAAAACGTGGATTTTTTAAAGAATATTTTTTCAATAATTCTACAAAACGTGGATTTTTTAAAGAATATTTTTTCAATAATTCTACAAAACGTGGATTTTTTAAAGAATATTTTTTCAATAATTCTACAAAACGTGGATTTTTTAAAGAATATTTTTTCAATAATTCTACAAAACGTGGATTTTTTAAAGAATATTTTTTCAATAATTCTACAAAACGTGGATTTTTTAAAGAATATTTTTTCAATAATTCTACAAAACGTGGATTTTTTAAAGAATATTTTTTCAATAATTCTACAAAACGTGGATTTTTTAAAGAATATTTTTTTAGTGCCTCTACAAAACGTGGATTTTTTAAAGAATATTTTTTCAATGTCTCTACAAAACGTGGATTTTTTAAAGAATATTTTTTCAATGCCTCTACAAAACTTGGATTTCTTAAAGAATATTTTTTCAATGCCTCTACAACTCGTGGAATTTTTTAAGGAATATTTTTTCAATGCCTCTACAAAACGTGGATTTTTTAAAGAATATTTTTTCAATGCCTCTACAAAACGTGGATTTTTTAAAGAATATTTTTTCAATGCCTCTACAAAACGTGGATTTTTAAAGAATATTTTTTCAATGCCTCTACAAAACGTGGATTTTTTAAAGAATATTTATTCAGTGCCTCTACAAAACGTGGATTTTTTAAAGAATATTTTTTCAATGCCTCTACAAAACGTGGATTTTTTAAAGAATATTTTTTCAATGCCACTACAAATGGATTTTATTAAAGAATATTTTTTCAATGCCTCTGCATAACGTGCTAATATATCGTTATCAGAAACGTATTCCATTTCATTAGCTAAGCAAGTGGGAGGACATGAACTTCAACAATTAGTGTAGGAAGCAAATGAAAACCACCTCTCCTCCCCAACATTCCACTAAAACCACTAACATGATAACTTTATTCCAAACCATCGAAGAAAAACTTTTGGAGACTCAAAAGAATAAGAAAAGAATAATTTAAGCAAATTATTATTGCATTGTGGTTCCTTTAAGACTCCTCTTCCCCTTGTTTTTTGTTGTTGTTTTTTATTAGTTGTAAATACTCATTTCCTACATTTTAATTAATTTCATTTTAATATGCTGAAATTGTGTACTTCCCTTCATTTCTTTGGCATTTGACATTCATATTATTATCAAGCATAAATTATTGCTGCCATAGTTGTTGTTGCTGTAGTACGTACATGTTTGGTTGTTGTGTTTTTTGGCAGTTATATGCTGCATGAACAATACGTTTTTAATATGCTAAATTGTCATAATCGCGTAGCGGCGCACCACCACCATTGTCTCCATGCTACCCTCTTCTTGGTCTTCTTCGATTCCCGTTTGGTTTTTCATAGCTGGTTTTGCTCAACCAGAAACAATGGTTGGTAGGAAAGTGGTTTATGGGTGGCTGATGGCAAAAAAAACCCATCGAATGGTAAAAGGAACTTGACGTTAGTGGATTAAAAGGAAACATAAAACCTGTAGAATATAATTTAAATAAATGTAATTATAATTTTGTGTTGTGTTTTTTTTTGGTAAATTCCCAACAAAAAAAAAAAAAAAAAAAAAAAAAAATAAAATAATAACAGCACCAACACCAACTGTTGTAACAAAAACAAAAAAACGCACAGATGTAGCACATACAGATCCAAATACCAGCTATCCAAGAAAACAGTGGAAGATTTACAGAAGACGAAGGAAAGCTGCTTAAAAATTTGGATAATTGAAGAATTTGAGAAATTTTGCTTAGAAATTGCCCAAATCATCTAAATAAAAGAACTCGTATTGCAAAGCAGACAGAAATCGAATAATTGAGATGATACCGTACCCTATCAGAATATTTATAAATAAATAATACATGTTAAATAATCTTATGACAGTTCAAAGCAACAGTGAATTAAAAAAAAAACTAATTTTCATGACGTGGATTTTTTTAGAACATTTTTTCATGGCTTGGATTTTTTAAGAACATTTTTTCCTGGCGTGCTTTTTTTAAGAAAATTTTTTCTTGACGTGGATTTTTAAAAAAATATTTTTTCATGTTTTCAAATGGCGTGGATTTTCTAGAAATACTTTTCGAGATTGAGGTCATGTTATGACCTCATGACCTCAAGCTCGAAAACCACTTGTTTAATTTGAATACAAATACAAAAGGTCGAACAAACAGCACTGAAGAAATTTTCTAGAAATATTTTTCATGTTTTCAAATGGCGTGGATTTTCTAGAAATATTTTTCATGTTTTCGAAATTGTTTTCATGGCGTGGATTTTTTAGAAATATGTTTTAATGTTTTTAAAAATTTTTTCATGGCGTGATGTTTTAGAAATATTTTTTTAATGTTTTTATACATTTTTCATGGCCTGGATTTTTTATAAATATATTTTCATGTTCTTAACATATTTTTCATGGCGTGGATTTTTTAAAAATATTTTTTCATGGCGTGGATTTTTTAAAAATATTTTTTCATGGCGTGGATTTTTTAAAAATATTTTTTCATGGCGTGGATTTTTTAAAAATATTTTTTCATGGCGTGGATTTTTTAAAAATATTTTTTCATGGCGTGGATTTTTTAAAAATATTTTTTCATGGCGTGGATTTTTTAAAAATATTTTTTCATGGCGTGGATTTTTTAAAAATATTTTTTCATGGCGTGGATTTTTTAAAAATATTTTTTCATGGCGTGGATTTTTTAAAAATATTTTTTCATGGCGTGGATTTTTTAAAAATATTTTTTCATGGCGTGGATTTTTTAAAAATATTTTTTCATGGCGTGGATTTTTTAAAAATATTTTTTCATGGCGTGGATTTTTTAAAAATATTTTTTCATGGCGTGGATTTTTTAAAAATATTTTTTCATGGCGTGGATTTTTTAAAAATATTTTTTCATGGCGTGGATTTTTTAAAAATATTTTTTCATGGCGTGGATTTTTTAAAAATATTTTTTCATGGCGTGGATTTTTTAAAAATATTTTTTCATGGCGTGGATTTTTTAAAAATATTTTTTCATGGCGTGGATTTTTTAAAAATATTTTTTCATGGCGTGGATTTTTTAAAAATATTTTTTCATGGCGTGGATTTTTTAAAAATATTTTTTCATGGCGTGGATTTTTTAAAAATATTTTTTCATGGCGTGGATTTTTTAAAAATATTTTTTCATGGCGTGGATTTTTTAAAAATATTTTTTCATGGCGTGGATTTTTTAAAAATATTTTTTCATGGCGTGGATTTTTTAAAAATATTTTTTCATGGCGTGGATTTTTTAAAAATATTTTTTCATGGCGTGGATTTTTTAAAAATATTTTTTCATGGCGTGGATTTTTTAAAAATATTTTTTCATGGCGTGGATTTTTTAAAAATATTTTTTCATGGCGTGGATTTTTTAAAAATATTTTTTCATGGCGTGGATTTTTTAAAAATATTTTTTCATGGCGTGGATTTTTTAAAAATATTTTTTCATGGCGTGGATTTTTTAAAAATATTTTTTCATGGCGTGGATTTTTTAAAAATATTTTTTCATGGCGTGGATTTTTTAAAAATATTTTTTCATGGCGTGGATTTTTTAAAAATATTTTTTCATGGCGTGGATTTTTTAAAAATATTTTTTCATGGCGTGGATTTTTTAAAAATATTTTTTCATGGCGTGGATTTTTTAAAAATATTTTTTCATGGCGTGGATTTTTTAAAAATATTTTTTCATGGCGTGGATTTTTTAAAAATATTTTTTCATGGCGTGGATTTTTTAAAAATATTTTTTCATGGCGTGGATTTTTTAAAAATATTTTTTCATGGCGTGGATTTTTTAAAAATATTTTTTCATGGCGTGGATTTTTTAAAAATATTTTTTCATGGCGTGGATTTTTTAAAAATTTTTTTTCATGGCGTGGATTTTTTAAAAATATTTTTTCATGGCGTGGATTTTTTAAAAATATTTTTTCATGGCGTGGATTTTTTAAAAATATTTTTTCATGGCGTGGATTTTTTAAAAATATTTTTTCATGGCGTGGATTTTTTAAAAATATTTTTTCATGGCGTGGATTTTTTAAAAATATTTTTTCATGGCGTGGATTTTTTAAAAATATTTTTTCATGGCGTGGATTTTTTAAAAATATTTTTTCATGGCGTGGATTTTTTAAAAATATTTTTTCATGGCGTGGATTTTTTAAAAATATTTTTTCATGGCGTGGATTTTTTAAAAATATTTTTTCATGGCGTGGATTTTTTAAAAATATTTTTTCATGGCGTGGATTTTTTAAAAATATTTTTTCATGGCGTGGATTTTTTAAAAATATTTTTTCATGGCGTGGATTTTTTAAAAATATTTTTTCATGGCGTGGATTTTTTAAAAATATTTTTTCATGGCGTGGATTTTTTAAAAATATTTTTTCATGGCGTGGATTTTTTAAAAATATTTTTTCATGGCGTGGATTTTTTAAAAATATTTTTTCATGGCGTGGATTTTTTAAAAATATTTTTTCATGGCGTGGATTTTTTAAAAATATTTTTTCATGGCGTGGATTTTTTAAAAATATTTTTTCATGGCGTGGATTTTTTAAAAATATTTTTTCATGGCGTGGATTTTTTAAAAATATTTTTTCATGGCGTGGATTTTTTAAAAATATTTTTTCATGGCGTGGATTTTTTAAAAATATTTTTTCATGGCGTGGATTTTTTAAAAATATTTTTTCATGGCGTGGATTTTTTAAAAATATTTTTTCATGGCGTGGATTTTTTAAAAATATTTTTTCATGGCGTGGATTTTTTAAAAATATTTTTTCATGGCGTGGATTTTTTAAAAATATTTTTTCATGGCGTGGATTTTTTAAAAATATTTTTTCATGGCGTGGATTTTTTAAAAATATTTTTTCATGGCGTGGATTTTTTAAAAATATTTTTTCATGGCGTGGATTTTTTAAAAATATTTTTTCATGGCGTGGATTTTTTAAAAATATTTTTTCATGGCGTGGATTTTTTAAAAATATTTTGTGTGTACTCCATGAAACATTCATGACCCATCGTACGTTTCAGAGAAGTATCCTCTTATACCTCGTGGGAAATATTTTTTTATAGTCCTCCAAGTAAATTCCTAAAATCAATATCACTTGCATGACAGTGGTACTTCATTCTTTCTTTCCTTTTTGTTCGCAATCTCCCATTGTTCTCTATTGTTGATTCGGTGCTTGGGTGGAAGGGAGGTCAACGCAGCATTCGTAAAAAGCCCAAAAAAATAACAGCAATTTGCCAATGAGATGACATCTTGGGAATGGGAATGTGGCGGCTTGTATACACCATTACGGCAAATAGAGGTCGATGAAATCCTCGATTTGGCTTAAGGCCCAAGTACAACAGACATACAAAGGCACTAACCAGGAAGTGAAATAAACCAGGCAAATCTTTAATGGAAACGTGGTGGAGTAGGAGGGGTAGGTTTTTTCGGTTATCCTGACCAAAATAACAAACACAAATAGTAAGAGGCCAGCAACAACAACCATCAGCAGCCACAAAGGCAGACAACAGCAGCAGCTGCCCTTGCCAAAGGCGGTAAAGAGAGGACAGAGGACAGCATCACACAAAGCCATTTGTGCTTTTTCTGCTAATATAGAGAACAAGCATAACATTTATTATGCTGGCACTGCAAAATTTCACAAAACGAAGGTCTGCTGATTTTGTTTTTTGGAGGAGTATGCAAATGTAATAACAAGTGAAAGGTGTCCTTTGGGATATTGAGGTGGCGGCGTTAGACACAACACACAGCGTTCCATGTGAATGTCTAGCATCCTTGTGTAATGTTTTCTCTTTTTTGTTGTTTTTCGTGTATGGATATATGATGAACTTGTCATAGACAGCCAGTCAGACATGGCAACACTCTCTTCTTTTGTTTTGTAATTACGTCAAGTGATGCTGATGCAATTGAAAATATGTAAATATTTCAAAAACACAACACAAAAAAAAAAAAAAACAGAATTTACAATTTAAAATAGTAAAATGGGATAAGATCTGTGTGACAGCAGCAGCCAGCAACCAACCACCACCGTGACTTTTTTACACCACTACCATAAATGATATTATCTCAACTGAACTTCACATGTATATGTTGTCACACCATTGTCAAGTGTATTATTCCAGAAGGCCAAACTCATCATCATAGAATAGCAAAGTACCATCACTTGAGGCTCATCTCCTGCTTGTTGGTTGGTTGTTTGGTGACATGAACCTCTGAAATGATGAAACCTCTAAAGTATAAAAATGGGCATTTTTCAAGAACACATTGTCAGCCATCAAAGACAAATGTCATGTCACACGATGGCTGATGGCTCACAGGGAATTGAAGGATTTAACAAGCAGTCAGTCAGCCAGTCAGGCAGCCAACCATCAAACAAACCTGAGCTATGATGGGTAGCACAAACAAGCCAACCAGCCAGCCAGTCACTCACTCATTCGCTCAGTTAGTGACATTCTAAGGGGATTAATTTTGATTTTGGTTGAAGTCAGTACCCAGGGTTTTTCTGCGTCGCGGCGACGGTGGCGACAACGATCTTGGCATTAGTAGTTGGTAAAGTAGTTCGCTAATTTATGCTGAATAGCCAAGTGGATTCTTCTCGTGGCACGATGGGGTTGTTGGTATTCCAACTCCCGTTTTATTACTCCTGTGAGTGTGTTTCGTGTTTTGCTGCTGCTGTTGTTGTAGCTATCTTGTTGCTCTGTCATAACAACATTATTTATTCCGTTTTTAATTGTATGCCAAGTTCCATGTAGTTCTTCTTCTTCTGCTGCTGCTGCTGCTTGTTACTAATTAAGGAAATTATAACATTTTATTTTGTAATAAAGAAATTTACTAAAAGCACCCCAAGATAATGACATAGTTGCAATGTTGGTGGGAGGAGAGAAGAACAAAACGCCCACAGAAGAGAAAAAAAATTGGCAAGCTATAAACCAGTTTCATAAATTAATATTAAATGGTACGGTAGAGTAAATGGTTCTTTGACATGACACAAAGGGTTAATAGAAACGTAGAAGAAGACATATAAAGAATTATCAATAAAATCCGCAGGGACTTTGGGAGAAGTTTGAAGGGCGGTTTTCAAGGACTGGTTAAGACTTAAGGAAAAAATCTACGATTTTAATGGGCTTCAGAAATAGTCTTTAAAAAAATTTACGCTTTTAATAATCATTGAAAATATTCTCTAAAAATTCACGCTTTAATAATCATTAAAAATATTTTTTAAAAAATGCACGCTTTTAAAAATAATTAAAAATATTGCTTAAAAAAATGCACGCTTTTTTAATGGTCCTTAAAAATATTCTTTAAAAATCCACTCATTTGGTAGAGCCTAAACAAACGTTCTTAAAAAATCCACGCTTTTGATAGTCTTTGAAAAAAATATTCTTTAAAAAAATCCACGCTTTGGGTGGTATTTGAAAAAATATTCTTTAAAAAACATTCACACTTATGACGGGTCTTGGAAAAATATTGTTTAAAAATTAACGCCTTTGATTGTCCCTGAAAAAACGCTTTTGTTGGCCAAGGATAGGGTAGATAGTTCTTTGGTAGCATTAGTGGATGAATATTGAAAGCTATGGCTGCACGTTTTCATTGTGTAGAATTTTTTTCAAAAGTTTTTTTTTAATGACATTGAGTTTTTTAAAAATATTTTTTGATGGCGTGGATTTAAAAAAATCATGGCGTGGAGTTTTTAAAAATACTTTTTCATGCCGTTGATTTAAAAAAAATTATGGTGTGGTTTTTTAAAAAAATGTACGGCGTGGATGAAAAAAATAATGGCATGGATTTTTTTAAAGACAATTTTTCATGGATTTTTTAAAATATTTTTCAATGGTGTTGTTTTTAAGATATTTTTTATGGCCCGGATTTTTTTTAATAATTTTTCATGGCCTAGATTTTTTTAGAAATATTTTTATGGTTGAGTTTATTTAAAAATATGGCGTGGATTTATTTAAAAATATTTTTTTATGGCGGGATTTTTTAAAAATATTTTTTTATGGCGGGATTTTTTTAGAAATATTTTTTCATGGTGGGATTTATTTAAAAATATTTTTTTATGGCGTGATTTTTTTAGAAATTTTTTTTCATGGCGTGGATTTATTTAGAAATATTTTTTCATGGCGTGGATTTATTTAAAAATATATTTTATGGCGGGATTTATTTAAATATATTTTTTATGGCGGCATTTTTTTAGAAATATTTTTTCATGGCGTGGATTAATTTAAAAATATTTTTTTATGGCGGGATTTTTTAGAAATAGTTTTTTATGGCGTGGATTTATTTAAAAATATTTTTTTATGACGGGATTTTTTAGAAATATTTTTTTCATGGCGTGGATTTATTTAAAAATATTTTTTTATGGCGGGATTTTTTTTGAAATATTTTTTCATGGCGCGGATTTTTTTAAAAATATTTTTTTATGGTGGGATTTTTAAAATATTTTTTTATGGCGTGGATTTTTTTAAAAATATTTTTTCATGGCGTGGATTTTTTAAAAATATTTTTTCATCGCGCGGATTTTTTTAAAAATATTTTTTCATGGCGTGAATTTTTTTAAAAAATTTTTTTAGAAATATTTTTTCATGGCGTGGATTTATTTAAAAATATTTTTTTATGGCGGGATCTATTTCAAAATATTTTTTTATGGCGCGGATTTATTTAGAAATATTTTTTCATGGCGCGGATTTATTTAAAAATATTTTTTATGGCGGGATTTTTTTAGAAATATTTTTTCATGGCGTGGATTTATTTAAAAATATTTTTTTATGGCGGGATTTTTTTAGAAATATTTTTTCATTTCGTGGAATTATTTAAAAATATTTTTTCATGGCGGAATTTTTTTAGAAATATTTTTTCATGGCGTGGATTTTTTAAAAATATTTTTTTCATAGCGTAGATTTTTTAAACATATTTTTTCATGGCGTGGATTTTTTAAACATATTTTTTCATAGCGTGGATTTTTTAAAAATATTTTTTTCATAGCGTAGATTTTTTAAACATATTTTTTCATGGCGTGGATTTTTTAAACATATTTTTTCATGGCGTGGATTTTTTAAACATATTTTTTCATAGCGTGGATTTTTTAAACATATTTTTTCATGTCTTAGATTTTTTTAAATATATTTTTTCATGGCGTAAATTTTTTTAAAAATATTTTTTCATGTCGTAGATTTTTTTAAAAGTATTTTTTAATGGTGTGGATTTTTTTAAAAATATTTTTTCATGGCGTGGATTTTTTTAAATCAAATTTTTCATGACTTGGATTTTTTTAAAAATATTTTTTCATGGCGTGGTTTTTTTTTAAATATTTTTTCATGGCGTGGATTTTTTTAAAAATATTTTTTCATGGCGTGGATTTTTTTAAAAATATTTTTTCATGGCGTGGATTTTTTAAAAAAAAAATTTCATTACGTGGATTTTTTAAACATATTTTTTCATGTCTTAGATTTTTTTTAAATATATTTTTTTATGGCGTAAATTTTTTTAAAAATATTTTTTCATGTCGTAGATTTTTTTAAAAGTATTTTTTAATGGTGTGGATTTTTTTAAAAATATTTTTTCATGGCGTGGATTTTTTATAAATATTTTTTCATGGCGTGGATTTTTTTAAATCAAATTTTTCATGACTTGGATTTTTTTAAAAATATTTTTTCATGGCGTGGATTTTTTTAAAAATATTTTTTCATGGCGTGGATTTTTTTAAAAATATTTTTTCATGGCGTGGATTTTTTTAAAAATATTTTTTCATGGCGTGGATTTTTTTAAAAAAAATTTTCATGACTTGGATTTTTTTAAAAAAATTTGTTCATGGCGTGGATTTTTTTAAAAATATTTGTTCATGGCGTGGATTTTTTTAAAAATATTTTTTCATGGCGTGGTTTTTTTTATGGACATCTGAAAAAAATATTCTTTAAAAAATCCAAGCTTCTGATGGTCTTCTGAAAAAAAAATATTCTTTAACAAATCCACGCTTTTGATGGTCTTCTGAAAAAAATATTCTTTAAAAAATCCACGCTTTTGATGGTCTTCTGAAAAAAATATTCTTTAAAAAATCCACGCTTTCGATGGTCTTCTGAAAAAAATATTCTTTAAAAAATCCACGATTTTGATGGTCTTCTGAAAAAAATATTCTTTAAAAAATCCACGCTTTTGATGGTCTTCTGAAGAAATTTTTCTTCAAAACAATCCACGTTTCCGATGGTCTTCTAAAAAAAATATTCTTTAAAAAATCCAAGCTTCTGATGGTCTTCTGAAAGAAATATTCTTTAAAAAATCCAAGCTTCTGATGGTCTTCTAAAAAAATATTCTTTAAAAAACTCACGCTTTTGACGGTCTTCTGATTTTTTTAAAAATATTTTTTCATGGCGTGGATTTTTTTAAAAATATTTGTTCATGGCGTGGATTTTTTTAAAAATATTTTTTCATAGCGTGTTATTTTTTAAAAATATTTTTAATGATATTCTTTCAAAAATTCACGCTGAAAAAATTATTCCTTAAAAAATTCACGCTGAAAAAATTATTCTTTCAAAAATTCACGCTGAAAAAATTATTCTTTAAAAAATTCACGCTGAAAAAATTATTCTTTCAAAAATTCACGCTGAAAAAATTATTCTTTAAAAAATTCACGCTGAAAAAATTATTCTTTCAAAAATTCACGCTGAAAAAATTATTCTTTAAAAAATCCACGCTTTTGATGGACATCTGAAAAAAATATTCTTTAAAAAATCCAAGCTTCTGATGGTCTTCTGAAAAAAATATTCTTTAAAAAATCCACGCTTTTGATGGTCTTCTTGAAAAAATATTCTTTAAAAAATCCACGCTTTCGATGGTCTTCTGAAAAAAATATTCTTTAAAAAATCCACGCTTTCGATGGTCTTCTGAAAGAAATATTCTTTAAAAAGTCCACGATTTTGATGGTCTTCTGAAAAAAATATTCTTTAAAAAATCCACGCTTTTGATGGTCTTGTGAAGAAATTTTTCTTCAAAACAATCCACGTTTCCGATGGTCTTCTAAAAAAATATTCTTTAAAAAATCCAAGCTTCTGATGGTCTTCTGAAAAAAATATTCTTTAAAAAATCCACGCTTTTGATGGTCTTGTGAAGAAATTTTTCTTCAAAACAATCCACGTTTCCGATGGTCTTCTAAAAAAAATATTCTTTAAAAAATCCAAGCTTCTGATGGTCTTCTGAAAAAAATATTCTTTAAAAAATCCAAGCTTCTGATGGTCTTCTGAAAAAAATATTCTTTAAAAAACTCACGCTTTTGACGGTCTTCTGAAAAAATATTCTTTAAAAAAATCCACGCTTTTAATGGGTCTTGGAAAAATATTCTTTAAAAAACCCAGGGTTTTAATGGGTCTTGGAAAAATATTCTTTAAAAAAATCCACGCTTTTAATGGGTCTTGGAAAAATATTCTTTAAAAAACCCAGGGTTTTAATGGGTCTTGGAAAAATATTCTTTAAAAAATCCACGCTTTTAATGGGTCTTGGAAAAATATTCTTTAAAAAATCCACGCTTTTAATGGTTCTTGGAAAAATATTCTTTAAAAAGTCCACGCTTTTGATGGGTCTTGGAAAAATATTCGTTAAAAAATCCACGCTTTTGATGGGTCTTGGAAAAATATTCTTTAAAAAATCCACGCTTTTAATGGGTCTTGGAAAAATATTCTTTAAAAAGTCCACGCTTTTGATGGGTCTTGGAAAAATATTCTTTAAAAAATCCACGCTTTTGATGGGTCTTGGAAAAATATTCGTTAAAAAATCCACGCTTTTAATGGGTCTTGGAAAAATATTCTTTAAAAAATCCACGCTTTTAATGGGTCTTGGAAAAATATTCTTTAAAAAATCCACGCTTTTAATGGGTCTTGGAAAAATATTCTTTAAAAAATCCACGCTTTTGATGGGTCTTGGAAAAATATTCTTTAAAAAATCCACGCTTTTAATGGTTCTTGGAAAAATATTCTTTAAAAAGTCCACGCTTTTGATGGGTCTTGGAAAAATATTCGTTAAAAAATCCACGCTTTTGATGGGTCTTGGAAAAATATTCTTTAAAAAATCCACGCTTTTGATGGGTCTTGGAAAAATATTCGTTAAAAAATCCACGCTTTTAATGGGTCTTGGAAAAATATTCTTTAAAAAATCCACGCTTTTAATGGGTCTTGGAAAAATATTCTTTAAAAAATCCACGCTTTTAATGGGTCTTGGAAAAATATTCTTTAAAAAATCCACGCTTTTAATGGGTCTTGGAAAAATATTCTTTAAAAAATCCACGCTTTTAATGGGTCTTGGAAAAATATTCTTTAAAAAATCCACGCTTTTAATGGGTCTTGGAAAAATATTCTTTAAAAAATCCACGCTTTTAATGGGTCTTGGAAAAATATTCTTTAAAAAATCAACGCATGGGTCTTGGAAAAATATTCTTTAAAAAATCCACGCTCTTGATGGGTCTTGGAAAAATATTCTTTAAAAAATCCACGCTCTTGATGGGTCTTGGAAAAATATTCTTTAAAAAATCCACGCTCTTGATGGGTCTTGGAAAAATATTCTTTAAAAAATCCACGCTTTTGATAAGTCTTGGAAAAATATTCTTTAAAAAATCCACGCTTTTAATGGGTCTTGGAAAAATATTATTTAAAAAATCCAAGCTTTTGATGGGCCTTGGAAAAATATTCTATAAAAAATCCACGCTTTTAATGGGTCTTGGAAAAATATTCTTTAAAAAATCCAAGCTTTTGATGGGCCTTGGAAAAATATTCTTAAAAAATCCACGCTTTTGATGGGTCTTGGAAAAATATTCTTTAAAAAATCCACGCTTTTGATGGGTCTTGGAAAAATATTCTTTAAAAAATCCACGCTTTTAATGGTCTTCTGAAAAAAATATTCTTTAAAAAATCCACGCTTTTGATGGTCTTCTGAAAAAAATATTCTTTTAAAAATCCACGCTTTTAATGGGTCTTGGAAAAATATTCTTTAAAAAAATCCACGCATTTGATGGGTCTTGGAAAAATATTCTTTAAAAAATCCACGCTTTTAATGGGTCTTGGAAAAATATTCTTTAAAAAATCCACGCTTTTAATGGGTCTTGGAAAAATATTCTTTAAAAAAATCCACGCATTTGATGGGTCTTGGAAAAATATTCTTTAAAAAATCTACGCTTTTAATGGGTCATGGAAAAATATTCTTTAAAAAATCCACGCTTTTAATGGGTCTTGGAAAAATATTCTTTAAAAAATCCACGCTTTTAATGGGTCTTGGAAAAATATTCTTTAAAAAATCCACGCTTTTAATGGGTCTTGGAAAAATATTCTTTAAAAAATCCACGCTTTTAATGGGTCTTGGAAAAATATTCTTTAAAAAATCGACGCTTTTGATGGTCTTCTGAAAAAAATATTCTTTAAAAAATCCACGCTTTTAATGGGTCTTGGAAAAATATTCTTTAAGAAGTCCACGCTTTTAATGGGTCTTGGAAAAATATTATTTAAAAAATCCACGCTTCTGATGGGTCTTGGAAAAATATTCTTTAAAAAAAATCCACGCTTTTGGTGGGTCTTGGAAAAATATTCTTTAAGAAATCCACGCTTTTAATGGGTCTTTGAAAAATATTCTTTAAAAAATCCACGCTTTTAATGGGTCTTGGAAAAATATTCTTTAAAAAATCCACGCTTTTAATGGGTCTTGGAAAAATATTCTTTAAAAAATCCACACTTTTAATGGGTCTTGGAAAAATATTCTTTAAGAAATCCACGCTTTTAATGGGTCTTGGACAAATATTCTTTAAAAAATCCACACTTTTAATGGGTCTTGGAAAAATATTCTTTAAAAAAATCCACGCATTTGATGGGTCTTGGAAAAATATTCTTTAAAAAATCTACGCTTTTAATGGGTCATGGAAAAATATTCTTTAAAAAATCCACGCTTTTAATGGGTCTTGGAAAAATATTCTTTAAAAAATCCACGCTTTTAATGGGTCTTGGAAAAATATTCTTTAAAAAATCCACGCTTTTAATGGGTCTTGGAAAAATATTCTTTAAAAAATCCACGCTTTTAATGGGTCTTGGAAAAATATTCTTTAAAAAATCGACGCTTTTGATGGTCTTCTGAAAAAAATATTCTTTAAAAAATCCACGCTTTTAATGGGTCTTGGAAAAATATTCTTTAAGAAGTCCACGCTTTTAATGGGTCTTGGAAAAATATTATTTAAAAAATCCACGCTTCTGATGGGTCTTGGAAAAATATTCTTTAAAAAAAATCCACGCTTTTGGTGGGTCTTGGAAAAATATTCTTTAAGAAATCCACGCTTTTAATGGGTCTTTGAAAAATATTCTTTAAAAAATCCACGCTTTTAATGGGTCTTGGAAAAATATTCTTTAAAAAATCCACGCTTTTAATGGGTCTTGGAAAAATATTCTTTAAAAAATCCACACTTTTAATGGGTCTTGGAAAAATATTCTTTAAGAAATCCACGCTTTTAATGGGTCTTGGACAAATATTCTTTAAAAATCCACGCTTTTAATGGGTCTTGGAAAAATATTCTTTAAAAAATCCACGCTTTTAATGGGTCTTGGAAAAATATTCTTTAAAAAATCCACGCTTTTAATGGGTCTTGGAAAAATATTCTTTAAAAAATCCACGCTTTTGATGGGTCTTGGAAAAATATTCTTTAAAAAATCCACGCTTTTAATGGGTCTTGGAAAAATATTATTTAAAAAATCCACGCTTTTGTTGGGTCTTGGAAAAATATTCTTTAAAAAATCCACGCTTTTGTTGGGTCTTGGAAAAATATTCTTTAAAAAATCCACGCTTTTGTTGGGTCTTGGAAAAATATTCTTTAAAAAATCCACGCTTTTGTTGGGTCTTGGAAAAATATTCTTTAAAAAATCCACGCTTTTAATGGGTCTTGGAAAAATATTCTTTAAAAAATCCACGCTTTTAATGGGTCTTGGAAAAATATTCTTTAAAAAATCCACGCTTTTAATGGGTCTTGGAAAAATATTCTTTAAAAAATCCACGCTTTTAATGGGTCTTGGAAAAATATTCTTTAAAAAATCCACGCTTTTAATGGGTCTTGGAAAAATATTCTTTAAAAAATCGACGCTTTTGATGGTCTTCTGAAAAAAATATTCTTTAAAAAATCCACGCTTTTAATGGGTCTTGGAAAAATATTCTTTAAGAAGTCCACGCTTTTAATGGGTCTTGGAAAAATATTATTTAAAAAATCCACGCTTCTGATGGGTCTTGGAAAAATATTCTTTAAAAAAAATCCACGCTTTTGGTGGGTCTTGGAAAAATATTCTTTAAGAAATCCACGCTTTTAATGGGTCTTTGAAAAATATTCTTTAAAAAATCCACGCTTTTAATGGGTCTTGGAAAAATATTCTTTAAAAAATCCACGCTTTTAATGGGTCTTGGAAAAATATTCTTTAAAAAATCCACACTTTTAATGGGTCTTGGAAAAATATTCTTTAAGAAATCCACGCTTTTAATGGGTCTTGGACAAATATTCTTTAAAAATCCACGCTTTTAATGGGTCTTGGAAAAATATTCTTTAAAAAATCCACGCTTTTAATGGGTCTTGGAAAAATATTCTTTAAAAAATCCACGCTTTTAATGGGTCTTGGAAAAATATTCTTTAAAAAATCCACGCTTTTGATGGGTCTTGGAAAAATATTCTTTAAAAAATCCACGCTTTTAATGGGTCTTGGAAAAATATTATTTAAAAAATCCACGCTTTTGTTGGGTCTTGGAAAAATATTCTTTAAAAAATCCACGCTTTTGTTGGGTCTTGGAAAAATATTCTTTAAAAAATCCACGCTTTTGTTGGGTCTTGGAAAAATATTCTTTAAAAAATCCACGCTTTTGTTGGGTCTTGGAAAAATATTCTTTAAAAAATCCACGCTTTTGTTGGGTCTTGGAAAAATATTCTTTAAAAAATCCACGCTTTTGTTGGGTCTTGGAAAAATATTCTTTAAAAAATCCACGCTTTTGTTGGGTCTTGGAAAAATATTCTTTAAAAAATCCACGCTTTTGTTGGGTCTTGGAAAAATATTCTTTAAAAAATCCACGATTTTGTTGGGTCTTGGAAAAATATTCTTTAAAAAATCCACGCTTTTGTTGGGTCTTGGAAAAATATTCTTTAAAAAATCCACGCTTTTAATGGGTCTTTAAAAAAACATTCCTTAAAAATATCCACGCTTTTTAAGGGTCTTGAAAAAATATTCTTCAAATAATCCACACTTTCGAAGGGTCTTGGAAAAATATTCTTCAAGAAATCCACGCTTTTGATGGTCCTCTGAAAAATATTCTTCAAGAAATCCACGCTTTTGATGGTCCTCTGAAAAATATATTTTTTAAAAAATCCACGCTTTCGATGGTCTTCTGAAAAAAATATTCTTTAAAAAATCCAGGCTTTTCATGGCTTTTAGAAAATATCCTTTAAAAGTCCTAGCTTTTAATGGTCCCTGAAAAAATATTCTTTAAAAAGTCCACGTTATTGTAGAGAGTGGGTGAATATTGAAGGCTATGACTGCCCTTTCGGCTAAGCATAAATTAATTTTTACCATAAAATAAATCAGAAATTTAAGAAGCAAAAGAAGGAGTCTACCATTAAATGTTTTGATGACTTACTTTCAAAGGATAACAAACGGAGTTGGAGAATACATTGGAAATTTACCAAACTGCATGCTAAAATGCAGTTATGACTACCCTAACCCATCACTCCTTACAAAACAGTAAACAAAACCATAAAAAACTTCTCTGATTTCTGTGGAAGAACAACCAACAAAAATAATCTTCAAAAAAGGAATATAAAAATTGAAAAAAAAAACAAAAATAAAAAAACGTTGTATTCTAGGTACCAAGAGGAGGCGTAACCATAAAAACGCCAATATTTCAAACATGCAATGACATTCAACCAACCATCTATGCCATCCAGGCTACCCATTTTCACTTGCGTTTTCCCCCAGCTTTGATTTGAGTGTTGTTGTGGTGATGCATAATGAATTGTTGAAGATTTGTTGTCGATAAAGGTGAATATGAATGAATGGTTTGAGGTGGGGGAAAACGTTTTGTTTTAGCCTTTGCCGAAAGGGGTAGGGTCCCCTTTTGATAACATCGATTCGTTGTAATTTATGAATTCAAAAAAAGAAAACTTTAACAAATTTATGACACATTTCAAAAGAATTTGTGTGGATTTTTTGTTTGTTATTTTTTGCATTGCTTTTCTAGAAATGCAAATTTTCCTTTTTTCGTTTGCAAAAAGGGTTGCATTACAAAAATGCATTTTCTGGTTGACAAAGTCGTCTTATTAATGAAGGGGGAACATATTTTTATTTTCTCTTTATGTGGTTACTTTTTTCCTTGTAACTTACAACTTAATTTTGCTGAATTTTCCTTTTTAACTTTATTTTGTTTTTTTCTTTCTATTTTCAGGTAAGTTGAACAACATTTTTACTCTTTAATGTCATGCGGATCCATGAAGCGTGAGTAATACTAGATACCCTAACTAAAACTATAGTTTTTAATTGAAATTCAAAATACACAAAATTTCCTTGATACTACTGAAGCTTATTTGAATAATATATTCTTTTGAATTAATTCTTATTTTTTGTTGCCAACTTAAATTTCAAACTTATCTTTAGGCATGTTGCCCAAACATCTTCATTACTTTGCTATCAAAGTAAATCATGTTCATCTTCCTTCTCTTAAACTAATCTCTTTCTGTCGATCCCTCTTTCTTTCTGTCCCTCAAGACGAAAACGAAACGAAATTGTCAAAATCCTTAAAGCTATCATTTTTCAAAATGTTATTAACAGCTTTCAATGAATTCATTCATTTATTACTTTTAATTGACTTGACACCACATTTCCAATTCCATATCTTTACCACCTATCTGCCGCCTTCCAACAACTCTTCTTCTCCTTACGCTTCTTCGTTCCAATTAATCCAAAAGAAGAAGAAATTTGTAACAAAACAATTCAATATGTAAATTACACATCTTCTGGTGTATTTCAACTGAGCTTTTAGCAAAGACAACACACATCCTTAAAGGGAGGGAGGAAGGGGAAAATCTGTTATACACTTCTTAGCCAGATTACCCATATAAAGAAAAATACCGTGGATACCTCACTTTTGCAATTCGCAGCTTTTGAGAACTAAGGATTTATTTGTGAAAGATGCCTAAAACTGATGATGTTGTTGTTGTTGCTGCTGCTTATCTAATCAAAATGAATTCAAATACGATTTATCTATATCAGCGTCAGTCAGTTAGCAAGCCAAGCGCCAGGCAGCAAGCCATGCTGTCATTATGTTTGCCTTCAAGCAAAGTAAATTGTCTGTCTGCTCTAAAACAAGGAGAGAGTGAGCGTTAGGGAGTAGCATTTATTTTCCAACATCAATTATTTATGTATTACCATTGTTGTTTTTGTTTGTTATTCTTCTTTATCGTTTTTGTCTTACTTTGAAAATTGCAACAATTATTCAACTGTTATTAATTGAGGAAAGTGTCAAGTGTAGATATACATATGTATGTATATATATTATATACATACCTATAATACAAAAGTACTTAAGGCGACATCCTTTGTTTCCTCCCCTGGTTCCTGGCATCCTTTATCTTTAGAGGGGATTTGGCATGTAATTCACGTACGTGGCAAAGTAACTCAGACTAGGTTGTCGATTTAAGCATCGTCTTTAGATCTGTTTCAACCAGCGTCTTGTGTTTATTCGTCGGTTATAAATGAACATTTCTGCTGTCTAATTGTTGGTATCAGTCGAATGGTATCAGTTTTCATGGGAATTAACTGACTGACACACACATACCCACATATTTATCCTCATCAAATATTCATATACCCCATGGCAGATATGGACTAAAGATTTGATAGAGGGTAGGGTCTGGGTGTTTTCCCCAAAACAAAGATACAGTAGTTTGAAAATTAATTTTATTTATTTTCTTAATTAAACAAAGAAATTGTGGACTTTCTTTTTTTTAATTCAAGGATTCTTAAAAATATTAAAAAAAAAAAAAAATAAAAAATTTAAAAAAAATAAATAAAATAAAAATAAGAGCAAAACTTGGATTTGTAAACATATATTAAAAAGGTTAAAAAGAAAAAATGTGGATTTTAAAAAATTAAAAAAAAAAACATTAAAGGAAGAATTGCAAAAAATCGTGCATTAAAAATATTATTTCTTTATTTAGAAAGGAAATTGTAGAATTTCTTTTTTTTTAATTCAAGAATTCTTAAAAAATATTTTAAAAAATTTTAAAAATAAATAAAATAAAAATTAGATTAAAACTTGGATTTGTAAACATATATTGAAAAGGTTAAAAAGGAAAAAAGAGGATTTAAAAAAGAAAATTAATAAATACATTAAAGGAAGAATTACAAGAAGAATTAAAAAGAAAAATAAATTGGATTTTTAAACAAAAATATTTCCAAAAATGGTTGATCTAAAAAAAATAAAAATAAAATAAAAACGTATTTTCAAAAAAAAAAAAAAAAAAAAAAAAAAATATTAATATTAATAATATTTATAATAAATAAATAAACTGAATTTAAAAATATTTTAAGAAATAAAAAGAAAACAGTAAGTATTTAAAAAAACCTAGATTTAAAAAAAACATAGCAAAAACGAATTAAAAAAAATCAAAACGGAGATTTTTTAAAAAAATGTTTTTTTTTATAACTTTTTGTGAATAAAAAAAATGTTTCCTTTTATATTAAAGTTTTGTGCCCTTTTTAAAAAATGTTTTCTTGAAATTCACCTTTTCATCTTAAAAAAATATATATATTTTTAATTTTGAAATAATTTTGAAACAAACAAAAAAAATATATTCTTAAAAAAATCCACGCATTTGATAAGTCTTGGAAAAATATTCTTTAAAAAATCCACGCATTTGATAAGTCTTGGAAAAATATTCATTAAAAAATCCACGCATTTGATAAGTCTTGGAAAAATATTCTTTAAAAAATCCACGCTTTTGATAAGTCTTGGAAAAATATTCTTTAAAAAATCCACGCTTTTGATGGGTCTTGGAAAAATATTCTTTAAAAAATCCACGCTTTTGGTAAGACTTGGAAAAATATTCTTTAAAAAATCCACGCTTTTGATAAGTCTTGGAAAAATATTCTTTAAAAAATCCACTCTTCTGATAAGTCTTGGAAAAATATTCTTTAAAAAATCCACTCTTCTGATAAGTCTTGGAAAAATATTCTTTAAAAAATCCACGTTTTTGATAGGTCTTGGAAAAAATATTCTTTAAAAATCCACGCTTTTGATAAGTCTTGGAAAAATATTCTCTAAAAAATCCACGCTTTTGATAAGTCTTGGAAAAATATTCTTTAAAAAATCCACTCTTCTGATAAGTCTTGGAAAAATATTCTTTAAAAAATCCACTCTTCTGATAAGTCTTGGAAAAATATTCTTTAAAAAATCCACGCTTTTGATAAGTCTTGGAAAAATATTCTTTAAAAAATCCACGCTTTTGATAAGTCTTGGAAAAATATTCTTTAAAAAATCCACGCTCTTGATAAGTCTTGGAAAAATATTCTTTAAAAAATCCACGCTTTTGACGGGTCTTGGAAATTATCCTTAAAAACAAAACGGAGATTTTTTTTTAAAAAATCTTTTTTAATTACTTTTTGTGATAAAAAAAAAATGTTTCCTTTTATATTAAAGTTCTGTGCCCTTTTTAAGAAATGTTTTCTTAAAATTCCCGTTTTCATCATAAAAAAAAATATAAATTTTTGTAACTTTGAAATACATTTTGAAAAAAAAAATAATAACAATATTAAAAATATAAAACATGGACTTAAAAAATTAAAAAAAAAAAAAATTAAAGAGGAGAAAAAACGGAAACTTTTTAGAAAAAATTCAAAATATTTAAAAAAAACGTCAATTCTTTTGAATATAAAAAAAAATTATAAAACGTGATTTTTTAAAAAAATATTATATAGAAAAAAACGTCGATATAAATTAAAAACATATTAAAAAGAATTAGAAAAACAGCGTGGTTAAAAAAAAATATTTAAAGGAAAAAATGTGGATAAAAAATATTTTAAGAATTAATAAACGTCGATTTTTGAAATATTCAAAGAATTAAAAAGAAAACCGTTGATTAAAGATGGATTTAAAAAAATAAAGAAAACCCGTGGATTTTCACGTTTTCATCTTATTTTTTAATTTTGAACTGTCTACGTTTTATGGGTTCGAAGAAAGGACAAAAAGTGGATTTTTGAAAAAAAAAATAAAAAAAGATTGAAAAAACGGAAATTTTTTAAAAATGTTTAAAAGAATTAAAAGGAAAAACGTCAATTTTTATATATTAAAAGTACTTAAAAAACGTGAATTAAAAAAAAAAAAATATTCAAAAGAAAAAATGTAATTTTTTTTTTAAATATTATATAGAATTTAAAAAAAACATGGTTTTAAAAAAATATTAAGTGAAAAAGCGTAGATTTTTTAAATATTCAAAGAATTAAAAAGAAAGCCGTCGATTTTTTTTTAATTTTAAAAAGTATTAAAAACATGGATTTAAAAAAATAAAAGAAAAACTTTAATTTTTAAAAAATATTCAAAAGAACTAAAATGAAAAAAACGTTGATTTTCTTAAAAATATTAAAAAGAATTTGAAAAGCATGCATTTTAAAAATTATTGAGTGAAAAAAGTGGATTAAAACAAAATATTAAAAATAATTAAAAGGAAAAAACATGGATTAAAAAAGTAATAAAAAGAATTTAACAAAAAGTGTTGTTTTTTTAATCCTTTATTGAGTATTTAAAAAAATATTTTTTAAATTCACGTTGTGTGTCTATATTTTTAAAATACATACATATTTTAAAAATTTAGGTTTTGTGTTTTTTAAAAAACTATTTTATCTTTTGAAATATTCAGATTTTGTGTTTTCAAAAAAATAATTTTTAATATTAAAATTTTCACATTTTGTGTTTTCTAAAAAAATTTAATTTTGAAATATCTGCGTTTTGCGACTTCTAAAAAATATTTTTAATTTGAAAAAATCCACGATTTGAGTCATCTATTTTTTTTTAATTTTAAAATATACTAAAAATCCATCCAAATATATTTTTCAAATTCACAATTTCTTCTTACTCTTATTTTTTTGAAAATATTTTTTTAAATCATCGCTTTATTCATCTTTTGCACTTCTTTAAAACTTTTTTAAAACCCAAATTTTCTTCTCACTCTTAATTTTTCGAAAAGAGTTTTTTAAAAATCCACGTTTTGTTCATAATTAAAAGACATAACAAAGCAGAAAAAACAATAAAACAAAGGAAAGAAACAAAAAAGAATAAAAAGAAAATTCTTTGAATTTATTTCGTCTAATAAAAAGACTCATAAATTACTCCCTAAAGACTCATTAACGAATATGAACATGAATCAAAAAAGACTCGAAAAAGAGTCCCAAATTAATCAACAAATCACCAATAAATGATTGAAATACGATTCGAAAAAGACTTTATATACCATCGGAAAATGGGCAAAAGTGACTTGAAACTAATGCAGAGGAAGACTCATTTGTGATTTGTTTAGAAGAGTCGCCTGAGGTTACGTTTTCCTCCCGACAAAGGAGTCATTTATGATCAGAAAATGAGCTCGCTCATATTCCAGCTTTTTAATCGTGCAGTCGGATCAAAAAAGGCTCAAATTTGATTAAAATTTTAAAAAATGCTGACTGGGTTTCTTCAAAAATCCATGTTTGGTGTATTTAAAAAAAATATATATTTTTTTTAATTCGTGCTTTTTAAACGATATTTTTAAAAAATTCATGTTGTGTACTTTATTTAAAAAAATATAAATTTTTAATATCTTGTTATTTTATGTATTTATATTTTTTAATCCTGCTTTTTGTGGTTTTTTTAAAAAAAAGATTTTTTTTGAAATCCATGTTTTGCGGTTTATTTAAAACAAATATTTTTTGAAATCCACATTTTACAATTTATTTAAAACTAATATTTTTATTGAAAATCACACCTAAATTTCTTAAAACATGTTTTGAAGACTCATAAATTTCTTTAGCAAATCCAAGGCTTGCGGACTCCTAAACCTCTTTGAAAAATACAAGTTTTGAGGACTCCTAAATCTCTCTAAAAAACACGTTTTGAGTCCTCCTAAAAATCTTAAAAAATCCACTTTTTGTGACTTATTAAAAATATTCCAAATATCCACGTTTCGTGGCTTACTAAAACTATTTAAAAATATGTGGCCTTCAAATATATTTTAAAAATCCACATATAGTGGGCTTTAGAAATTAAAAAAAAAACACTTAATGTGGCCTTCAATAATATTTAAAAAGTTTACACATTGTGGGCTTGCACAATTTTGGGATTTTTTTAATCTTAAAAAATCCACGTTTTGAGGCCTCCTAAAAATCTTAAAAAATCCACGTTTTGAGGCCTCCTAAAAATCTTAAAAAATCCACGTTTTGAGGCCTCCTAAAAATCTTAAAAAATCCACGTTTTGAGGCCTCCTAAAAATCTTAAAAAATCCACGTTTTGAGGCCTCCTAAAAATCTTAAAAAATCCACGTTTTGAGGCCTCCTAAAAATCTTAAAAAATCCACGTTTTGAGGCCTCCTAAAAATCTTAAAAAATCCACGTTTTGAGGCCTCCTAAAAATCTTAAAAAATCCACGTTTTGAGGCCTCCTAAAAATCTTAAAAAATCCACGTTTTGTGGCTTATAAAAATATTTAAAATATCCACGTTTCGTAGCTTACTAAAAATATTTAAAATATCCACGTTTCGTGGCTTACTAAAACTATTTAAAAATATCCATGTAATGTGGCCTTCAAATATATTTTAAAAATCCACATATCGTAGCCTTTAGAAATTTAAAAAAAAAATCCACTTAATGTGGCCTTCAAAAATATTTAAAAAGTTTACACATTAAGGGCTAACAGGTTTTTTGGCTTTTTTAATTTAAAAAAAAAATCCACGTTTTGAGGCTTCCTAAAAATCCTAAAAAATCCACGTTTTGTGGCTTATTAAAAATATCCACGTTTCGTAGCTTACTAAAAATATTTAAAATATCCGCGTTTTGTGGCTTACTAAAACTATTTAAAAATATCCATGTAATTTGACCTTCAAACATATTTTAAAAATCCGCATATCGTGGCCTTTAGAAATTATAAAAAAAAGAACACTTAATGTGGCCTTCAATAATATTCAAAAAGTTTACACATTTTGCCCTTCCACGTTTTCGGATTTTTGTTCTTTCATTTTTTTATTTTTTAAAATAGATTATATTATTTTTTTTTAAATTTATTTATTCATTTTTTATTTATTTATTTTTTACATTACAATAAATAACGTTTTTTAAAAATTTCTCTTTCATGGCCTCCCAAAAATATTTAAAGATCCACGTTTCGTGTCTAAAGAAATTACTTTTCTTGAATGTTGGTTATGTTTTCGTAATGAAAACACTGTTGTCGTTTCGTCTCTGGACTTACATTTATGACTAGGTTTGAGACTGGATGTTGTTGCTACTTAAATATTATTGTAAATGTTGCCAATGTAAGTGGTGCAACAAGAGTAACTGCAGCCACAAATAACAGCAGCAACAAACAACAACATTGAACACACAAAGCAATGAAAATTAAATTTTTATAAAATTAACATCCAACAACAAATTGCTACGCACCAAACGAACGCACAGCGAGAGATGCTGGCGAACGACAGACATGGATATTTTACAAAGCCAAGGCAAAGCAAAGCAATTCCTTTAGTCAGTCATTAATTTATTCAGCTACAAACAACACATTCACACACACACACACACGCACATTCACACAAATAATGCCAAAACGATTGTCGTAATAAAACATACGCATAATCTGACACACCAACAAACACAACAACATTTACAATTAAGGATTCAACAACGAACATCCAGAATCCAATACACCCACTCATCTTTACATTGAACTCAAGCAAGAAGGCTGACTGGCTGGCCTGTCTGTCAGAGAGCGTGTTCTCCCCAACCAGCAGGAGGATTGCGTTATAAAATAACTCTGGTCGTTTGTTATTAACAACGACAACAGCAACAACAACACGACCAACAAACAAAATACCGCCAACACCACTTTGAATTACACACATACTGAATTGTAAATCGTCGTCGACGTTGCTATTATTTAGTTGGCACAAAGGGGGGAGGGAGGTGGACTGACTACTCGGCTGAAAAACTGATGAGGTGTTAAAGTAGGTGTTTCAAGAAGGTGGATAAATACTCGGTGTTTTAACTTTGGTGACGAGAAGATGAATGGCTAAAAGTTCTGTCTTCTCAAGCATCTTCGTTTTGTTTTCTTTTTCTTTTTTGCTTCTGTCTTCGAAATCGTCTAATTGTATTAAATACCAGAACAGAACTGAGGAAAAGAAGAATATTAAAGAGGGAATAAGCAACATCAACGGAATTAAAGATGGAATTTTCTTTTTGTTTTTGTTCATGAGTACTTCAAAGGAGTTGGAAGAGCATAAGAAGTAGATCGTTGAAGGATTACACGAATATACAGGGAGAAATCATAAGACAATTATAACAAGAGAAAGAAAGGGATAGAAATAAGGAACTAAATTTTAAACATGTCATGGGAAGTTCAGCAAGGTTGGGAAATCCATGGTCCCAAATCCGAACAGAAATATTTAAAAATGCAAAATTTTTTGGTCTCCTTAAATAAAAATTGAAAAAGAAAATCCGGTAATAGTGTTAAGCACAGCACTATTCCATCTTAAAAAATACGGAATTTTTGTTTTCCTTAAAAAAATAATGAAAAGACTTTTGTTCTCCTTAAAAATAATCAATAAAAAGATGTTTGTTCTTCTTTAAAAAAAAAATTGGATTTTTGATCCCCTTAAAAATTTATTAAATCTTTTTTTGTGGCCTTCAAATATCTTTAAAAATACACGTTGTGGGGCTTTCTAAAAATATTTAAAAATCCACGTTTTGGGGCTTTTTAAAAATATTTAAAAATCCACGTTTTGGGGCTGTTTAAAAATGTTTAAAACTCCACGTTTTTGGTATTTTTGAATTTATACAAAAATCTCCGTTTTGGGGCTTTTAAAAATATTTAAAAATCCTCGTTTTAGGAATTTTTTAAAATCTTTAAAAACCCACGTTTTAGGACTTTTTTTAGGATATTTAAAAACCCACGTTTTGGGGATTTTTAAAAATATTTAAAAATTCACGTTTTAGTTTTTTCAAAAATACTTAAAAATCAACGTTTTGGAGGTTTTTGAAAATACATATTTAATATTTAATTTATTAAAATTAATAAAAAATATGTACAAAACACACGTCTTTTTACTCTTCTTAAAAGTATTGAAAAAATAGTTTAAAATTAAAAAAAAATATTTGAAATTTTTTTCACTTTTAGTAAATGTTTGGAAAATATTTAAACACATATACAAAATATTAAACAATTTTTAATTTTTTAAAATTTTTTAAAATTTTAATATTAGTTTTTTAAAATTTTTTAAAATTTTAATATTAATTTTTTAAAATTTTAATTTTTTAAAATTTTAATTTTTAATTTAAAAAATTCACGTTTTGTGGCTTCTAAAATTTATAAAAAAATATTTGCAAATATATTAAAAATGTAAATTTTTAATTTAAAGTTTGTGGCCGCTTTAAAATATAAAAAATGCGTGTCTTGATGCTTCTTAAAAATATTAAAAAAATCTTTTGAAATTAAAAAAAAAATATTTTATATTTATCTACTTTTAGAAAGGTCCTAAAACATTTTAAAAATTATTTCAAAAATTTTTATGGATGTTTAGAAAATATTTAAAAACATATACAAAATATTAAAGATATTTAAAAACTCCACGTTTTGTATTTGAAAAATTTAAGAAAAAAAAATATTTTAAGAAAATCTGCGTACTGTCACCTCCCAAAAATATGTAAAAATCTACTTAAAATATTACATAAGATATTAAAAAAATAAATAAATAATTCTTTAATAAAATATTAAAAAAAAACATGAAAACGGGATTTTTGATCTCTTTATACAATTGAAAAATCCATTTATTGCGGCAATGGTAAAAATACACGTATTTTAAAAATAAATTTAATAAATATTTTAAAGAATAAATGTTTGAAAAGATATTTAAAGAACATATAACAAAATACCTAAAAATATTTAAAGCAATTGTTTAATAATTTTCAAAAAGAAAAAAAAAAAAAAAAAAGAAGAAAATATGAAAGAAATATTAAAAAATTAAGAAATATTTTACTTTTGAAAAAAATTAAAGGATATTAAAAAATTATAAATATTTAAAAAAAAATCAAGTTTAGAGACCTCTAAAATTTAAAAAAAAAAAATACAAATATATGTAAATTTTAATTTAAAGTTTGTGGCCGCTTTAAAATATAAAAAACGTGTCTTGTTGCTTCTTAAAAATATTAAAAAAATATTTTAAAATTTAAAAAAAGAAAGCTCCTAAAATATTTTAAAAATCATTTCAACAATTTTTATGGATGTTTAGAAAATATTTAAAATCATATTTAAAATATTAAAAAAATAAAAAAACAATTTAAACAATCCACGTTTTGTATTTCAAAAATTTAAGAAAAGAATTTAAGAAATTCTCCGGATTGTTTGTTACCTCCCAAAAAAACATTAAAAAATCGACTAAAAATATTACATAAAATATTAAAAAAAAAAAAATAAATATTATAAAATGCATTTAAATTTGTTATAAAATATTTAAGAAAAACATGAAAAACGGGATTTTTTATCTCTTTATACAATTGAAAAATCCATTTATTGCTGCTTTCACAAAAATATGCGTCTTTTTGCCCCATAAAAATATTTTAAAAAATATTTTAAAATTTTTAGAAAACATTAAAAATATTTAAAAATTGTTTTGAAAAAATAGTACATTCTTAAAATATTTTTAAAGTTATGTGAACTGAATAAATGTTTAAAAAGATATTTAATGAACATATAAAAACTATTTAAAAATATTTTAACAAATTTACAAATATTTAAAAATATAACAAAATACCTAAAAATATTTAAAGCATTTATTTAATAATAAAAAATAAAAGAAAATATGAAAGAAATATTAAAAAATTATAAAATATTTTACTTTTGAAAATATTAAAAAAAAAATTAAAGGATATTAAATAATAAATATTCAAAAAATTCACATTTTGTGACCTCTAAAATTTATACAAATATATTAAAAAACGTAAATTTTTCATTTTAAGCTTGTGGCCGCTTTAAAATATAAAAAATACGTGTCCTGTTGCTTCTTTAAAATATTAAAAAAATATTTTAAAATTAAAAAAAAAATATTTTAAATATATCCACTTTTAGAAAGATCCTAGAATATATTAAAAATTATTTCAAAAATTTTTATGGATGTTAAGAAAATATTTAAACATATTCAAAATATTAAAGATACTTAAAAATTTAAGAAAAAAAGGATTAAAGAAAATCTGCGTGCTGTTATCTCACAAAAAAAAATTAAAAATCGACTAAAAATATTACATAAGATATTAAAAAAGTAAAAAATAATTTTTTTATACAATATTTAAAAAACAAAAAACAAATGAAAAACGGGATTTTTGATCTCCTTATACAATTGAAAAATCAATTTATTGCGGCATTCACGTCTGTATACACGTATTTTAAAAATAAATTTAATACATATGTATTTTAAAGAATAAATGTTTAAAAAGATATTTAAAGAACATATAACAAAATACCTAAAAATATTTAAAGCAATTATTTAATAATTTTCAAAATAAAAGAAAGTATAAAAGAAATATTAAAAAAATTAAGAAATTGTTTACTTTTGAAAATATTAAAAAAATTAAAGGATATTAAAAAATTATATATATTTAAATAAACACGTTTTAGGACCTCTAAAATTAAAAAAAAATATTTACAAATATATGTAAATTTAATTTAAAGTTTGTGGCCGCTTTAAAATATAAAAAAAACGTGTCTTGTTGCTTCTTAAAAATATTAAAAAAAATATTTTAAAATTTAAAAAAACGAAAGCTCCTAAAATATTTTAGGAATTATTTCAAAAATGTTTATGGATGTTTAGAAAATATTTAAAATCATATTTAAAATATTAAAAAAATATTTAAAAAAACCCTCGTTTTGTATTTCAAAAATTTAAGAAAAGAAAAGAATTTAAGAAAATCTGCGGATTGTTTGTTACCTCAAAAAAAAAAAAAAAAAATAAATAAATAAATAAAAATAAGACTAAAAATATTACATAAAATACTAAATAAAATAAATATTACAAATAATCTTATAAAAAGTTTTTAATTTTTTTAATAAAATATTTAAAAAAACATGAAAAACTGGATATTTGATCTCCTTATACAATTAAAAAAATCCATTCATTGCGGCCTTCACAAAAATTCCCGCCTTTTTGCCTCATAAAAATATTTTAAAAAAAATATTTTAAAATTTTTAGAAAACATTAAAAATATTTAAAAATTGTTTTGAAGAAATAGTAGTTCTGAAAATATTTTAAAAATTATGTTTAAAAAGATATTTAATGAACATATAAAAACGATTTAAAAATATTTTTACAAATTGACAAATATTTAAAAATATAAAAAATACCTAAAAAGATTTAAAGCATTTTTTTAATAATTAAAAAAATCGAAGAAAATATTTTAGAAATATTAAAAAATATTTAAGAAATATCTTGCTTTAGAAAATATTAAAAAATTAATTGAAAAATCCATTTATTGCGGCATTCACAAAGATACGCGTGTTTTTGCCTCATAAAAATATTTTAAAATTTTTCGAAAACATTAAAAATATTTAAAAATTGTTTTGAAAAAAAAACAAAATAGTAAGTTCTTAAAATATTTTAAAAATTATGTGAAAAAATAAATGTTTAAAAAAACATTTTTATGGATATTAGGAGGGTTGGCGTTTTTTGTTTGGTATGACGACTTCTATTTTGTTTTTCAAAATAGTCAGGATGTTTAGAAAATATTTAAGAAAATATTCAAAATATTAAAGATATTTAAAAAATCCACATTTTGTATTTCAAAAATTTATGAAAAGAAAAGAATTTAAGACAATCTGCGTACTGTTACCTCCCAAAAAATTTTAAAAATCTACTAAAAATATTACATAAAATATTAAAAAATAAATAAATATTATAAAAAATCTTATAAAATGCTTTTAAATTTTTTATAAAATATTTTTTTTTATTTCCATGTACAATTGAAAAATCCCTTTATTGCGTCATTCACAAAAATACGCGTATTTTTGCCTCATAAAAATATTTTAAAATTTTTAGAAGACATTAAAAATATGATTGTTTAAGAGTCTGGAGTTTCCCCCATTGGCTTAACTTCATCACTTTCCTCTTTGCAGAGAAAAATGTTTACAAAACGCACTGACAGCTTGCAAAATTTACTGATCGCTACCAATATCATGATTTCATCCCGGCGAAGGGAATTATCAATTGGCTTTTCAGTTTTTGAAATGATGATTTTTTAGTGAAAACCTGAACTCTTTAAGCATCGAGTATTCTCATGTTAATGAGAATGATGCTCACTTTTCGGCTTTCCCAAAAAACACCAGAACAAAATATTTGCAAGCTGACAGCACGATTCAACTAAGAAATCATAATTCCCTTCGCCGGGATGAAATCATGATATTGGTAGCGATCAGTAAATTTTGCAAGCTGTCAGTGCGTTTTGTAAACATTTTTCTCTGCAAAGAGGAAAGTGATGAAGTTAAGCCAATGGGGGAAACTCCAGACTCTTAAACAATCATATGATTGAATCTTCAACTAAAACAAAACAAACAAAAGACATTAAAAATATTTTTTTTTTTAAAAAATAGTAAGTTCTTAAAATATTTTAAAAATTATGTGAACAGAAAGATATTTAAAGAACTTATTTAAAGAACGTATAAAGACCACTTAAAAATATTTTAACAAATGTACAAATATTTAAAAATATTAACAAAATACCTAAAAATATTTAAAGCATTTATTTAACGATTTAAAAAATTAAAGAAAATATTTAAGAAATAATAAAAAATTAAGAAATATTTTGATTTTGAAAATATTAAAAAAAAAGTTAATTAAAAATCCATTTATTGCGGCATTCACAAAAATACGCTTCTTTTTGCCTCATAAAAATATTAAAAAAATATTTTAAAATTTTTAGAAAACATTAAAAATATTTAAAAATTGGTTTGAAAAAAACTAAATAATAAGTTCTCGAAACATTTTAACAATTATGTGAAAAAAATAAATGTTTAAAAAGATATTTAAAGAACATATTTAAAACACATTTAAAAATTATTTAACAAATTTACAAATATTTAAAAATATTAACAAAATACATAAAAATATTGAAAAGCAAATTATTCAAAATTTTTAAATAATTTAAAAAATCAAAGAAAATACTTAAGAAATATCAAAAAAAAAAATTACGAAAAATGTTGCGTTAGAAAATATTAAAATAAGTAAATATATCTACGATTTGTGAGCTGCTAAAATATTTTTAAAATCTCCCACTTGTTGCCTCCTAAAAATATGTGAAATATTTTAAAAAATATTAAAAAGATTTGAAGAAAAAATTATGAAATAATTTAAAAAATTACAAAAATATTTAAGAAATATGAAAAAATTTTAAGAAAAATATGAGTTAGAAGCTTTTAGAATAATTTAATATATCCACGTTTGAGAGCTGCTAAAATATTTTTAAAACCCCCGACTTGTTAGGTTCTAAAAATATTTTAAACTATTTGATTTGAAGAAAATCTGCGTCTTGTAGCCTACCAAAAATATATATTAATGGTCTAATAAAATAAAATAATATTTCACAAAATATTAATTACCTTTTCAAAATATTTAAAAAAACCCCGATTTGTTGTCCCCAAAAAAATTACAAATGTTTAAATTTCATATACGATATATTTCAAAAAATATTTTAAAAGTCCACGTTAGTGACTTCCTAAATTTATTTAAAAAACGGGCGTCCTACAGATATTAAGAAAAAAAAAAACTAAAAATATTTAAGAAATATTTGAAAATATCAAAAAAATATTGAAAATCCTCGTTTTGTGGTATTTTAAAATATTCTAAATATACCTAACACAAAATATTTAAAAACTATTTTAAAAATTTAAACAATTATATTTAAAAATATTAAAAATATATTTTAAAAAATTTTATAAAGATTCAAAGAAAATCCGCGCCTTATCGCCTTCCAAAAATGTTAAAAACTAGACTAAGCAAAAAAGTAAATATTACATAAATTTAAAAAAATTCACGTGGACCTTCCAGAAATATATTAAAAAATATATATATATTTTAAATACATTTAAGAAATTCTGTAAAAACTTTTTGAAAAATCCCCGTCTTTGTTGTCTTATAAAAATATTTAAAAATTATTTAAAAAAATGTAATGCAACAAATTTATTAAAAAGTTTTTTTTTTTTAAATCCGCATCTTGTAGCTTCCCAAAAATATTAAAAAATAGACGAAAATTCACGTGGACCTTCTAAAAATATTTAAAAAAATAAAAAAAACAATATTTGTATGTATTTACATTAAAGAAATTTTGTAAGAAATATTAACCCCCAGTTTTTGTAACTTATTTTTGTTCGTTCGTCTATATTCGTAATAATTTAGGCATTCATAGCTCAGCCCCCAGATGACATACACATCTAATTTTTAGTATACCCGTTCCATATTTCGTTAAGGATTCCTCATTTAAAAATCAGCGCTCTACATTTGCGCTTAAGCGAGTAAATCGATCTACAAAATTTGACAGTTCGTGTGAGAAGAATAAAAATTTTTACAAAAACTGGGGGTAAAAACAAATTAAAAATCAACGTTTGCACCTTCCTAAAACTTAAAAAAAAATCCCCGTCTTTGTTGTCTTATAAAAATATTTAAACATTATTTTAAAAAATATGTAATTCAACAAATTTATTAAAAAGATTTTTAAAAAATCCGCGTCTCTTATCCTCCCAAAAATATTAAAAAATAGACGAACATATAATAAAAAGTATTACGCAAAGTACGAGTCATGTTGCCTCGGAAAGATATTTAAAAAAATATTTATAAAATATTAAAAAAAAGATTGAATTTACAAAAATCGGACTAATATATTCAACCTAGTTGCTAAAATTGCGATATTGCAACACCTAAAAGTATGCACATGATTATACCTTTCACAGACAACTACCGGTCGACATAAGTTACAGTTGGAATTGAAATATAGCTGTCGTTAATACAATAATATTTGGAAATTTTAAGAACTTTGATTTAAGTTTTTTTTGCTTTAAGCTTTGAAGTTATTTTGCAATTTTTTACTTCTGGCTTTGTTCCATGGAACCCTTAGCTATGACTCCGCAAAGGGTCACTACCACCCATAAACTTGTGAGAAATTGCAAAACCCAGGCTAAAACTTTCCGTTTTTGACCTCTGACCATTGTTGAATAAATACCTCCATGCTCTACTCTTGTTAAACATGCTGTCTAAAATACAGTTAAAACTTTTTTCCAAGATGTTTCCGATTGCCTATAACTAATCCTTAAAATACCAGTATAATGTGTTAAAAAATCCGACAGTAGAAGAGGATTAACATTCTGCAAATTGGTGTCTAAACTGTCAAAAAGATTGCCTGTGATGAGTGCCAACTTAAGCAGAAACAAACTTTGTTCACAAGGCCTCGTACAAATAGTGCAAACATAGAGAGAGGGAGCGATAAGAAGGGATGGTATCTGTCGAGTGAACCAACAAAAAGATTTGTATTTAACAACTGCTGTCATTTAGCATAAGACGCTTTAAAACTGAATAAACAGCTCAACCGAAGAAGAAGAAACAGGATGGAAATTTATAACGAGAATTTACTGATTAAAGGCATTTCAACACCACAAACGACGTAGCGCCACGATACAATAAAAAAAAAAAAAACAACTGCAACAATTCCAGCAACTTGCTAAGCACCGACCGACCATCTCATCAAAGGATGTATTTGCTAGCTGGCGAAAGCATACAGGCGATGAAAAGGAATGATACCAAGAATAAGGAAGAAAAACACTTAATACTGTCAGGCAGTCAGTCAGCAGTATGGCTGGCGCTTCTAAAACAGTTATGTGTGGAACAAATATACCACAGTGGCACTGCGACTAAAACAAACCGAAAACAGAAGCGAGGTAGAGCGAAGGAGGACTAGATGGATTTGCTATGACCTCCTTGTAATTTCCTTGTTACCATTTGCTATAATGAAAACAACAACAACAGCAACACAATTACATGGCTGGTTGGTTGGCTAGCACGTAGCTACTACCAAAATCGAATCAAGTCTTATTATTCAGAGCAGCAAACGTATCAGACAAAAATTTTGCTATTAAAAAGAGAAAAGGTGGGCAGACAACAAACAGAGTATAAAAATGGAAAAAAGGGAGAGAGATAGACAGACAGACAAGCGTGTGCAATAAATTTTTCAATGTCAAACTTGCGATCCCACACACACAACAGCTAAAACAAGTAGACAGCCACCAAAGAAGCCAAATAAATGCAACCACCCGCTTCATTCCGGGTTTTACTCCATGGAGAATTATCGCTTAAATGAAGGTGGCCAGGCGGCCAGTAAGCAAAGAAAATAAGTTCAATGATGGCACAGGACAAGAGAAGAAAAAATTGACTTTGTGATAAATGTGCTGCTGTTTGCAATATTAACAATCAGACAGCTCTAGCTAGCCAGTCAGCCAACGATCCACCAACACAAGCATCCACAGCCAAGCATCCACCAACTAGCCAACCAGCCAGCTATCAACTGAAAGTATCCCAACTCTTCTGCGGCAACAGACGCCAGGGTTTTTGGATTAGAACTCCAAATGTTGGAAGCGAAAGATAGATACCATCGTTTTATCTATCCGCCAAAGCTTTGTTTTTGTAGTTGTTGTTGTTATTTTTCTATGCCATTGCGAAAAAGTGTCTAAAAGCAAGCTGATAACTTGGTAATCGTACAAAAGCGATAATAAAGCATCTCTTTTTTGAAGTGTAATTGTTGTTGTGAAGTTCCATCACTTTTAACTTCATTCAAAAGTAGAGTGAGAAAGAGGGACAGAGAGAATAAGGGTAAATAAGATGTAGCAGACACATGAAAGAATTATAATTTACAACACATGTTGTGGGACTTCTCTAAGAAATTGGAATTCAAAAATGTCAGTAAACTTTCTTTCCTCTTTCACTCACCTCCGGTCAAGGCAGTGTTGAGTCCATCAAATTTGAAGAATATTTTATCCTAAAATATGCATTCGAATGACCGTCGACGTGGATAATAGTATCCACAGGCGTGGATAAAATTATCCATAGCAGTGAATAAAATTATCCACATGCGTGGACAAAATTATCCATAGCAGTGGATAAAATTATCCACATGCCTGGACAAAATTATCCATAGCAGTGGATAAAAGTGACTCGGGATCATGGATAAAACTACCCGTGCATAAAATTATTCAGAGGCGTGGTCACAATTATCCTGATCAATGGATAAAATTATCCACAGCCGTGGATAAAATTATCCATAGCAGTGGATAAAATTATCCATAGCAGTGGATAAAATTATCCGAAACAGTGGATAAAATTATTCAGAGCCGTGGACAAAATAGCAGTGGATAAAATTATCCGAAAAAGTGGATAAAATTATTCAGAGCCATGGATAAAATTATCCATAGATGTGGATAAAAGTATTCATAGCTGTGGATAAATTATCCACAGTCGTATATCAAATTATCCGGAGTAGTGGGTAAAATTATCCAGAGCGGTGGATAAAATTATCCAGAGCAGTGTATAAAATTATCCAGACCCGTGGATAAAGTTACCAAGAGCCGTTGACTAAATTATTCACAGGCGAGAACAAAATTATCCAAAGTCGTGCATTAAATTATCCACAGGCTTTGATAAAATTATCTTAAGCCGTGCATAAGATTATCCACTGGCGTGGATAAAATTTATAAACAGCAGAGGATAAAATTATCTACGGTCGTGGATAAAATCATCTACAGTCGTGGATAAAATCACCCACGTGCGTGTATAAAATTATCCAGAGCAGTGGATAAAATTATTCACAGAAGTGCATAAAACTTTCCACACGCGTGGATAAAATTATCCACAGGTGTGGATGACATTATCCAGAGATGTAGATAAAATTATACAGATCAGTCGATAGAATTATCCTTAGGCGTTGATAAAATTATCCAGAGCAGTGGATAAAGGTATCCAGAGCCGTAGATAAAATCATCCAGATTCGTGGGTAATATTTCCAGAGCAGTGGATAACATTATCCTGAGCAATGGATAAAATTATCCAGTGCTGTGGATGAAATTATCCAGAGTCGTGGATAAAAGTAACCAGACTCGTAAATTAAATTATCCACACTCGTGGATAACAATTATCCACAAGCGTCGGTAACAATTATGCACATGCGTGGATAACAATTATCTACAAGCGTGGATAACAACTATCCACAAGCGGGGATAACAATTATCCACAAGCGTGGATAACAATTATCCACAAGCGTGGATAACAATTATCCACAAGCGTGGATAACAATTATCCACAAGCGTGGATAACATTTATCAACAAGCGTGGATAACATTTATCCACAAGCGTGGATAACATTTATCCACAAGCGTGGATAACATTTATCCACAAGCGTGGATAACATTTATCCACAAGCGTGGATAAAATTTTTCCACAAGCGTGGATAACATTTATCCACAAGCGTGGATAACATTTATCCACAAGCGTGGATAACATTTATCCACAAGCGTGGATAACATTTATCCACAAGCGTGGATAACATTTATCCACAAGCGTGGATAACATTTTCCACAAGCGTGGATAACATTTATCCACAAGCGTGGATAACATTTATCCACAAGCGTGGATAACATTTATCCACAAGCGTGGATAACATTTATCCACAAGCGTGGATAACATTTATCCACAAGCGTGGATAACATTTATCCACAAGCGTGGATAACATTTATCCACAAGCGTGGATAACATTTATCCACAAGCGTGGATAACATTTATCCACAAGCGTGGATAACATTTATCCACAAGCGTGGATAACATTTATCCACAAGCGTGGATAACATTTATCCACAAGCGTGGATAACATTTATCCACAAGCGTGGATAACATTTATCCACAAGCGTGCATAACATTTATCCACAAGCGTGGATAACATTTATCCACAAGCGTGCATAACATTTATCCACAAGCGTGCATAACATTTATCCACAAGCGTGGATAACATTTATCCACAAGCGTGGATAACATATATCCACAAGCGTGGATAACAATTATCCACAAGCGTGGATAACATTTATCCACAAGCGTGGATAACATTTATCCACAAGCGTGGATAACATTTATCCACAAGCGTGGATAACATTTATCCACAAGCGTGGATAACATTTATCCACAAGCGTGGATAACATTTATCCACAAGCGTGGATAACATTTATCCACAAGCGTGGATAACATTTATCCACAAGCTTGGATAACAATTATCCACAAGCGTGGATAACAATTATCCACAAGCGTGGATAACAATTATCCACAAGCGTGGATAACAATTATCCACAAGCGTGGATAACAATTATCCACAAGCGTGGATAACAATTATCCACAAGTGTGGATAACAATTATCCACAAGCGTGGATCACATTTATCCACAAGCGTGGATAACATTTATCCACAAGCGAGGATAACATTTATCCACAAGCGTGAATAACATTTATCCACAAGCGTGGATAACATTTATCCACAAGCGTGGATAACATTTATCCACAAGCGTGGATAACATTTATCCACAAGCGTGGATAACATTTATCCACAAGCGTGGATAACATTTATCCACAAGCGTGGATAACATTTATCCACAAGCGTGGATAACATTTATCCACAAGCGTGGATAACATTTATCCACAAGCGTGGATAACATTTATCCACAAACGTGGATAACATTTATCCACAAGCGTGGATAACATTTATCCACAAGCGTGGATAACAATTATCCACAAGCGTGGATAACAATTATCCACAAGCGTGGATAACATTTATCCACAAGCGTGGATAACATTTATCCACAAGCGTGGATAACATTTATCCACAAGCGTGGATAACATTTATCCACAAGCGTGGATAACATTTATCCACAAGCGTGGATAACATTTATCCACAAGCGTGGATAACATTTATCCACAAGCGTGGATAACATTTATCCACAAGCGTGGATAACATTTATCCACAAGCGTGGATAACATTTATCCACAAGCGTGGATAACATTTATCCACAAGCGTAGATAACATTTATCCACAAGCATGGATAAAATTATCCGCAGTCGCGGATAAAATTATCCACAGGCGTGGATAAAACTATCCGCAGTCGCGGATAAAATTATCCACAGGCGTGGATAAAACTATCCGCAGTCGCGGATAAAATTATCCACAGGCGTGGATAAAATTATCCACAGGCCTGGATAGCATCCACAGGCGTGGATAGAAATCTCCACAGGCATGCATAAAATTATCCAGAGCAGTGGATAAAATTATCTAGATGCGTGGATAGCAGTAAAGTTGTGAATAAACTTATCCAGTGGGGTGGATAAAATTATCCAGAGCAATGGAAAAAATTATCCAGAGGCGTGGATAAAATTATCAACAGGCGTGGATAAAATTATCTACATGCGTGGATTAAATTATCCACAGGCGTGTATAAAATTATCCACAGTCTTAGATAAAATTATCCACAGTCTTGGATAAAATTATCCAGAACAGTGGATAAAATTATCCAGAACAGTGGATGACATTATCCATAGCTGTGGATAAACTTATCCAACGGAGTGGATAAAACTATCCAGAGCAGTGGAAAAAAATTTCCAGAGGCGTAAATAAAATTACTTATAGGCGTGGATAAAATTATCCACAGGCGTGGATAAAATTAATAAATACAAAACAACAACAAAACATTGTTCCACAACATCCCATACGGGACAAGGGAGACTTCTCTCATATCAATGAGTGCACCCCGATTCATATTTAGCTCAATGATATGGGACCTACTGTTTATCGCCGAGTCCGAACGGCGTGTCCTAAGACACCACTTGTAGAGAAGTTTTACAAGGCTGAAATACTCAGGAAATGTCGCCAACATCACTGAGGGGTATTTTGCCACCGTTGAAAAATGTTTGATGTTGCCTGGCCGGGGAATCGAACCCCCGACCTTCTACGTGCAAGGCGGGCGTGCATACCATTGCACCACGGTGGCACCCAAAAAAAAAAAATTAATAATAAAAAAAAATTAATAAATAATAAATAAAATTATCCATAATTGTTAACGAAGTTATCCCCAGGCATTGATGAAATGATCCACAATCATATTGGAGAATACCATTGTCCTCGTTCTTGGTTATCCCCTTCGCAATTGCCACAACAATTCTCATATGCTGGAGGCCAGAGAACCTTTAATTTTTGGAATGTCATTATTAATCAACTGACACACACTCACTCCAATAATTTGGAACCATTGACATTGGCAACAATTACTCATGCCCTTGGACAACAACAGAACCGAACACACCACACCTTGGATATTTGTTTTTATCCTTCAGCATATCGTTATAAGTCAGTATATCACAGCAATCTAAATACTGCGACCATCCATCTACCTCCAAACAATAACTAATTTAGCATTTTTAAACGAGAAACTATTTGACAGACATGCATGCAACAGGAAGTTAACGGAAATGGAGGGGCGTAGGTGTTTTAGGTTGTGGTCGGTCACGAATCTTCATTGGGTCCTGCAAAAATATTTCAAAAATTGAAAGAAAACAAAGAAACAGCAACAAGAAGAGCAAAAAAAAAAAAACGTCACATTCTCCGTCTGGCTGGGGCATTAGCAAAAATGAATTTATGGAAATTTTCGATTAGAATGGCGGCACTATGTTGGTTGCATGTATGTCGCATAGATGGTGCTGGATGGCATAAATGAAACAGCCATTACCACAATGCCAACCAACTATGAACATGACCATGGAAAGCATTACTGCTACTCCTCCTCCTCCTGCACTTAGATGAGTGTTATGCGCTGTGACATTGTGGCTTCTGGTCATGGACATAATTACACGTGCCTGGTGTGGCTCCTAGTTCCCTTTTGCTATGCATGCCGTTCATTATTCACACAAGTGCTAATGCCAGGAGCCAGTCATCATTCCACAGGTCAAATATGAGATAATGGCATTTGTCCCCATCCATACCCTAGCTAGCTAAGGATGACAAGCTGTGCTTGACTGAATGATTCTACTGGCAAATCAAATTGCAAGACCACCCTCTGAAGCCCTGAGTGAATGCGTCTCGCTGGGACTAAATGCTGTTGGTCATGCACTTGACAATGCCAAAACGAAGGTGTAAACGAAACGTTTTATGAAACATTAATGCAACGGGTGCTTATCACACCGATGCCACACGATACCTATCGACGAAATATATTGCACGTTAAATGTCATTGCTGTGGTGGGCGGAGAGGAGGGAGGCTTACATTTGCATGATATTGTTGGCATTGTTGTTGGTAGTTGCCATAATGGATATGGTTTTATGTTTTCGAAAAAAAAACACCATTAAACAATGGGAGATAAGGGAATTAAAAGTGGGCAAAAAATTGGTGTTTGGGTCTTGGGATTTTGAGGGAAGAGCATCTTTGATGTAGGACTGTAATATCCATGTTACAAACTTGTATGATACAATATTTATACCCATTGTGCCATACTTTTCTGGCACTTTATACCATTTACTACAACAACGACAACAAAAGTGTCGTCAAGAGTTTTGGAGATATTGCCAGTGTGTCCAAGTATTCACGCCTTTAGAAGAGAGGGGCAGAGATAATCATTAAACATATTTTGGGATTTCATGGCCATTTTTAAAAAGTTTCAAAATTTTTTATTAATAAATCCACGTTTGGAAAAATATTTTTAAAAGTTTCAAAATTTTTTATTAATAAATCCACGTTTGGAAAAACATTTTTAAAAGTTTCAAATTTTTTTTTTTAATAAATCCACGTTTGGAAAAATATTTTTAAAAGTTTTAAAACTTTTTTATTAATAAATCCACGTTTGGAAAAATATATTTAAAAGTTTCAAAATTTTTTTTAATTATAAATCCACGTTCTGAAAAATATTTTTTAAAGTTTCAAAATTTTTTTATTAATAAATCCACGTTTGGAAAAATATTTTTAAAAGTTTCAAAATTTTTTTTAATTATAAATCCACGTTCGGAAAAATATTTTTTAAAGTTTCAAATTTTTTTTATTAATAAATCCACGTTTGGAAAAATATTTTTAAAAGTTTCAAAATTTTTTTATTAATAAATCCACGTTTGGAAAAATATTTTTAAAAGTTTCAATTTTTTTTTATAAATCCACGTTTGGAAAAATATTTTTAAAAGTTTCAAAATTTTTTTACTTATATATCCACGTTTGGAAAACTGTTTTTAAAAGTTTCAAAATTTTTTTATTAATAAATCCACGTTTGGAATTTTTTTAAGTTAAATATTTTTCTATAAATAAATCCACGTTTGGAAAAAAAAAATATTTTTAAAAAAAGATCAATATTTTTTTATTAATAATTCGACGTTTGGAAAAAAAAATATTTTTAAAATGTTCAATAATTTTTTATTAATAAATCCACGTTTGGAAAATAATTTTAAAAAGTTCAATATTTTTATTAATAAATCCAAGTTTGGAAAAAATATTTTTAAAAAGTTCAATATATTTTTGTTAAAAAATCGACGTTTGGAAAAATATTTTTGAAAATTTCAATAATTTTTTTTATTATTAGATACATATTCGAACAAATATTTTTAAAGGTTCAATATATTTTTATTAATAATAATAAATATTTTTTAAAAGTTCAATATTTTTATTAATAAATTCAAGTTTGGAAAAATATTTTTAAAAAGTTTAATATATTTTTATAAATAATAATAAATATTTTTTAAAAGTTCAATATTTTTATTAATAAATTCAAGTTTGGAAAAATATTTTTAAAAAGTTCAATATTTTTTATTGATAGTTCAATATTTTTTATTATGGATACAAGTTTGGAAAAATGTTTTTAAAAAGTTAAATATTTTTTATTAAAAAATCCACGCTTGGAAAAATATTTTTTTTATTGATAAATCCACGATTGAGAAATATTTTTAAAAAGTTCAATATTTTTTTATTAAAAAATCCATCTTTAAAAAAAAATTTTTAAATAGTTCAATATTTTTTATTAAAAAATCCATCTTTAAAAAAATATTTTTAAATAGTTCAATATTTTTTTATTAATTAATCCACGTTTTCAAAAATATTTTAAATTTTTTAATAAATCCACGTTTTAAAAAATATTTTAAAATTTTTTTATTAATCCACGTTTTCAAAAATATTTTAAATTTTTTGTATTATTCCACGTTTTCAAAAATATTTTAAAATTTTTTTATTAATCCATGTTTTCAAAAATATTTTAAATTTTTTTATTAATCCACGTTTTCAAAAATATTTTAAAATTTTTTTATTAATAAATAAACGTTTTCAAAAATATTTAAATTTTTTTTATTAATAGATCCACGTTTTCAAAAATGTTTTAAAATTTTTTTATTAATAAATCCACGTTTGCAAAAATATTTTAAATTTGTTTTTTATTAAATCCACTTTTTCGAAAATATTTGAAAATTTTTTATTAATAAATCCATGTTTTCAAAAATATTTTAAAAATTTTTTATTAATAAATCCACGATTTCAAAAATATTTAAAAATTTTTTTATTAATAAATCCCCGTTTTCAAAAATATTTAAAATTTTTTTTATTAATAAATCGACATTTTCAAAAATATTTACAATTTTTTTTTAATAAATCCACGTTTTCAAAAATGTTTTAAAATTTTTTTACTAATAAATCCACGTTATCAAAAATATTTTAAAATTTTTTTTATTAATAAACCCAATTTTCAAAAATATTTAAATTTTTTTTTATTAATAAACCAACGTTTTGAAAAATATTTTTAAAAAATGTTTCTATTAATAAATCCAGGTTGGGAATCATAGTTTTTAAAAGTTCAATATTTTTATATTAATAAATCCACTTTTGGAAAAATATTTTTAAAAAATTAAATATTTTTTAAATTAATAAATCAACGTTTGGAAAAATATTTTTAAAAAATTAAATATTTTTTAAATTAATAAATCAATGTTTGGAAAAATATTTTTAAAAGGTTCAATATTTTTTATTAATAAATCTACGTTTGTAAAAATATTTTTTAAAAGTTCAATACTTTTTATTATTAATGTTTGGGAAAATATTTTTAAAAGGTTCAATATTTTTATTAATAAATCCACGATTGAAATATATATTTTTTTTAATAAATCTACGTTTGGAAAAATATGTTTAGAAAGTTCAAAATTTTTTTATCAATAAATCAACGTTTGGGAAAATATTTTAAAAAGTTCAATTTTGTTATTAATAAATCCACGGTTGGAAAAATATTTTTAAAAGGCTCAATATTTTTATTAATAAATCCGCGTTTGAAAAATATTTTTAAAAGTTCAATATTTTTTTATTAAAAAATCCGTGTTTAAAAAAATATTTTGAAATAGTTCAATATTTTTTTATTAATAAATCCACGTTTTGAAAAATATTTTTAAAAAGTTTTTCTATTAATAAATCCACGTCGGGAAACATATTTTTAAAAAGTTCAATATTTTTATTAATAAAACCACGTTTGAAAAAATATTTTTTAAAAGATCAATACTTTTTATTAGTAAATCAATGTTTGCGAAGATATTTTTAAAAAGTTCAATATTTTTTATTAATAAATCCACGTTTGGAATAATATTTTTAAAAAGTTCAATATTTTTATTAATAAATCCACGTTTGAAAAATATTTTTAAAAAGTTCAATATTTTTTATTAATAAATCCATCTTTTAAAAATGTCTTTAAATAGTTCAATATTTTTTTATTAATAAATCCACGTTTTCAAAAATATTTTAAATTTTCTTTATTAATAAATCCACGTTTTCAATGATATATTAAAATTTTTTATTTATAAATCCACGTGTTAAAAAATGTTTTAAAATTTTTTTATTAATAAATCCACGTTTTCAAAAATGTTTTAAAATTTTTTTATTATTAAATCCACGTTTTCAAAAATGTTTTAAAATTTTTTTATTAATAAATCCACGTTTTCAAAAGTGTTTTAAAATTTTTTTATTAATAAATCCACGTTTTCAAAGATATTTTAACATTTTTTATTAATAAATCCACGTTTTCAAAAATATTTTAACATTTTTTTATTAATAAATCCACGTTTTCAAAAATATTTTAAATTTTCTTTATTAATAAATCCAAGTTTTCAATGATATATTAAAATTTTTTATTTATAAATCCACGAGTTAAAAAATGTTTTAAAAATTTTTTATTAATAAATCCACGTTTTCAAAAATGTTTTAAATTTTTTTTTTATTAATAAGTCCACGTTTTCAAAAATGTTTTAACATTTTTTATTAATAAATCCACGTTTTCAAAAATATTTTAAAAATTTTTATTAGTAAATCCCTGTTTTCAAAAATGTATTAAAATATTGTTATTAATAAATCCACGTTTTTAAAAATATTTTTAAAAAGTTCAATATTTTTTTGTTTCAAACGTGGATGAAAAATATTTTTAAAAAGTTAAATTTTTTATTAAAAAAACCACGTTTGAAAAAATATTTTTAAAAAATTAAATATTTTTTATTATTAAATCCACTTTTGGAAAAATATTTTTAAAAATTAAATATTTTTTATTAATAAATCCACTTTTGGAAGAATATTTTTAAACAGTTCAATATTTTTTATAATAAATAAATCCACGTTTGGAAAAATGTTTTAAAAAAATCCATTTAGAGTTCTTATTATTTTTCAATAATTTTCACCCATTGTGCCACACTTTTTTTGCACTTTATGCCATTTACTACACCAAAAGTGTCGTCCACATTTTTGGAGATAATGACAGTGTGTCCAAGTATTCACACCTTTAGGAGAGAGGGGCCAGCAGTAATCATTAAACATATTTTCGGATTTCATGGCATTCAAAAAGGCAGACATCCCCACTTGCATATGTATGTACGTACATATGACTGACTGACTGGATGCCAGCAGAAATAAGTATGGATGTCTGTTCGTAGGCCCTCAATGGAATGTTGCAGAGTATGTTTTGCATTTCCACGAATTCATTCAGAAAACATTAAAAAGGGGTGGCCCACACAGAAGAACACGAATGACTGACTGAAGGCTGAGTGTTGTGTCTCACGTCAAAACTGAAAGACAATTACAAAACAACAGCAAAAAACAAAAACAATTCATTGACACAAGTATCGAATTCACTTAAGTACTTGTCATCAGCAGCAGTGTTGTTGTTGTTGTTGCTGCTGCTGATGTGGTGCTTTTGTAGTAGTTTGCATATCTTGTTGTTGGGTGTTGTATTCACCTCATATGATGTTGTTGTTATTTTCTTCCTCTTTTCATTAAATGTCTGGTGTTTTGTGGGGACCATTAGTATTACAAAAAATATATGCTGGAATTGTTAGCTGTTGCAGGGAACATGAGACAGACATGTACAACGACAGGCAGGTTTCGATGTGGAAAAGGAGTTTAAAGGTGTTTTAAACAAACACACTCACATATGGAGCCTGAGAGTCATTCATGTCATCATCATGTTGAGACTTACAAACAAAACGACAGATATATAGACTTGGCGGAGAAACGACTTAACTCAGGTCGTCGTCGGTCGGCAACCATTCAGATGTTTCGATGCTGTCGTTACCTTGCCGTTCTTCACCATATCTTCCATTGCCTTGCCAGCTAGCTAGCTGACTGGTGGCTTCGTTGCATCCAGCCAGTCACCAATGGCAGACATTTTTATAGCATTCAAATGCATTTAACTGTGCAACCAAGCATCCGTACAGCAACACCGCCACCAGCAGCAACAACAACAGCAATAATTTTTCTTGGTTACAACAGTAAAAGGAAATGTTGGATATTGTTTCACTAATGAAGTCTCGATAGCGCGATTAAAATACCTTACATACCATGCCATACCATCATCCATCCATCCTAGGAGTAGTCATCGCCGTCACCATCATTGATGTTGTTGTGGTCGTTGTTGTGGCAGTATGTAAGTAGAAGAAGAAGAAAAAACAGCTAACACAATATTACCAAAGTGTATCAGAAGCCACCAAAGATGCCGCATTTATAACCGCTGCATAAAGAAGCAGTTGTTGTTGTTTTTTCTTATTTTCTTAAAAAAAAGCTGCGTAACTGTTGAAGATGAGAGATACATCTTATGATGGTGGGTTTTAGAGTTAAAGCGTATAGTTTTTGTCGGGGCGAAAGAGGAATTGGCATTGATGGTATTGAATTTATGGCATGTGTTAGAAGTATTTAAAATAAGGGTTAAGAAGGGACTGCTCTGTACATCAGAGAATGGAGTCTGCTTATATTTTAGCTCAACTGAACGTAAACTTTTAAATACTCAGGACTAGACCCGAAGACGGACAATAACAAATTTTAGTCAGTCTGCCGAAAAGGGCTCCTGATGGCCCTCAAAAATTTTTTTTCTAAAAATTCAGATTTCATGGTCTTTGGAAAAATATTTTTTAGAAAATCCACGTTTGATGAATGGTGTATGGAAAAACATTTTTGAAAATCCACGTTTGATGAATGGTGTATGGAAAAACATTTTTGAAAATCCACGTTTGATGAATGGTGTATGGAAAAATATTTTTGAAAATCCACGTTTGATGGATGGTCTTTGGAAAAATATTTTTAAAAAATTCACGTTTCAGGGATGGTCTTTGGAAAAATATTTTTTAAAAAAATCCACGTTTGATGGATGGTCTTTGGAAAAATATTTTTAAAAAATCCACGTTTGATGGATGGTCTTTGGAAAAATATTTTTAAAAAAATCCACGTTTGATGGATGGTATTTTTTAAAAAAATCCACGTTTGATAGATGGTTTTTGGAAAAATATTTTAAAAAATCCACATCTGATGTATGGTCTTTGGAAAAATATTTTAAAAAATTCCACGTTTGGCGGATGGTCTTTGGAAACGTATTTTTAAAAAAATCCACGTTTGCTGGATGATATTTGGAAAAATATTTTTAAAAAATCCACGTTTGATGGATGATCTTTGGAAAAATATTTTTAAAAAAATCCAGGTTTGCTGGATGGTATTTGGAAAAATATTTTTAAAAAAATCCGCGTTTGCAGGATGGTATTTGAAAAAATATTTAAAAAAAATCCACGTTTGCTGGATGGTATTTGGAAAAATATTTTTAAAAAATCCACGTTTGATGGATGGTCTTTGGAAAAATATTTTTAAAAAATCTACGTTTGATGGTTGGTCTTTAATTTTCCATCATCAAATCCACATTTGATGGATGGTCTTTGGAAAAATATTTTTAAAATCCACGTTTGATGGATGGTCTTTGGAAAAATAGTTTTTAAGAATCCACTTTTGATAGATGGTCTTTGGAAAAATATTTTTAAAAATCCTCATTTGATGGATGGTCTTTGGAAAAATATTTTTAAAAATCCACGCTTGATGGATGGTCTTTGGAAAAATAGTTTCAAAGAAACCACGTTTGATAGATGGTCTTTGGAAAAATATTTTTAAAAAAAATCACGTTTGATGGATGGTCTTTGGAAAACTGTTTTTTAAAAAATCCACGTTTGATGGATGGTCTTTGGAAAAATATTTTTAAAAAAATCCACTTTTGATGGATAGTCTTTGGAAAAATATTTTTTAAAAAATCCACATTTGATGGATGTTCTTTGGAAAAATATTTTTAAAAATCCTCGCTTGATGAATAGTCTTTGGAAACATGTTTTTTAAAAAATCCACTTTTGAAGGAGGGTCTTTGGAAAAATATTTTTTAAAAATTCCACGTTTGATGGTTGATCTTTGGAAAAATATTTTTTAGAAAATCCACGTTTGGTGGATGACAAATATTGGAAAAATATTTTTGAAAAATCTACGTTTGATGGATCGGATGGTTGTTTGAAAAATATTTTTAAAAAATCAACGTTTGATGGCTCCGATGATCTTTCTGAAAATATTTAAAAAATATTTTTTAAAAAAATCTGCATTTTGAAAAACATATGTAAAAAATCCCGGATTGAAAAAAATATATGTATAAAAAAATTTAAAAAAATATCCAGGTTTGAAAGTATAAAAAATAAATACACGTTTGAAAGATATTTTAAAAAAATACAAGTTTGAAGAATTGTTTAAAAAATTCCGCGTTTAATTTTTTATTTTTAAATACACGTTTTATTACACTTTTAAAAACATTTCCGAAAAAAATAAAAAAAAAATCTGATTGAAAAATATTGCTAGAAATTTAACAAAAATATTTTTAAGAAATATTTCTAAAATAAAAAATATACTTTAAAAAATGTTAAAAAAAATCACTTTAAAAAATATTAACAAAAACATCCACAGTTGAAATAATAAAATCCAGGTTAGAAAATGTTTAAAAAAATTATTAAAATGAGGATTTTTTTAGAAACTTAAGAAATATTTTTTTAAAAGTTAAATTTAAGAAACAGTTTTTTAAAAATCTACGTTTAAAAGTATTTCAAAACAAGTTCACGTTATTGGTAAAGAATCCAAAAAAATTACCATCGATTCTGATTAAAAAAAAAAATCTAAAATAAAAAATATACTTTTAAAAAAATGATCAAAAAATGCACTTTAAAAAATATTAACAACAACATCCACAGTTGAAATAAAAAATCTAGGTTAGAAAATGTTTAAAAAAATTATTCTTAAAAAAATTAACATTTTTTTTTAGAAATTTAAGAAATATTTTTTTAAAAATTAAATGTAAGCAACTTTTTTTTTAAAATTCCACGTTTAAAAATATTTCAAAACAAGTTCACGTTATTGTTAAAGAATCCAAAAAAATTACCATCGAACAAAAAGGAAAAAAAATTATTCTTAAAAAAATTGAAATTTTTTTTTAGAAATTTAAGAAATATTTTTTTAGAAATTAAATTTAAGAAACAGTTTTTTTTTAAATTCCACGTTTAAAAATATTTCAAAACAAGTTCACGTTATTGGTAAAGAATCCAAAAAATTACCATCGATTCTGATTAAAAAATATTGCTAGAAATTTAACAAAAATACTTTTAAGAAATATTTCTAAAATAAAAAATATACTTTTAAACAAATTTTCAAAAAATGCTCTTTAAAAAATATGAACAATAACATCCACAGTTGAAATAAAAAATCCAGGTAAGAAAATGTTTAAAAAAATTATTCTTAAAAAAATTGACATTTTTTAGAAATTTGAAAAATATTTTTTTAAAACTTAAATTTAAGAAACATTTTTTTAAAATTCCATGTTTAAAAATATTTCAAAACAAGTTCACGTTATTGGTAAAGAATCAAAAAAATTACCATCGAACAAAAAGGAAAAAACACGTGTAAAAACTATTTAAAAAATCCGCGCTTGAAATAATATTAAAAAATCTAAGTTTACAAATTGTAAAAAAATATTTTTTTAAAATTAAAAAAATATATTTAGTTTTTAAAAACTTAAAAACAAATATTAAAAAAAAAATATTTTAAAAATTATTTTAAAAAAATCATGTTTGAAAACATTTTTCAACAAATCAAGTTTAAAATTTTTTTTAAAAAATAAGTTTAAAAAATTCTCTTTTGAAAATGTATTTAAAATTATCCACGTTTGAAAAATATTTAAAAATCAACGTTTGAAAAATATTGACAAAAAAATCCACCATTAAAAAATCTAAGTTTAAAAAATGATATAAAAAAATTTATTAAAAATAAAATTTATTTAAAAAAAATGTTATTAAGCAATTAAACAAATATTTTTAAAACATTAAAAAATATTTTAAAAATATATATTATATACTTTTAAATATCCGCGATTTTTATATGTTTTTTTTTCTTGGTTTAAAAATATATTTTTAGACAAGTAAAAAAGTATCAGTCGGCTTTGCCGACAGAGATATACCCTCAGCCTGTGCAAATTGAAGCACTTTTTTCACAAAAAACTTATGTATTTAGGTGGTTTCAAAATTTTGGTCTCGTATGAACCGACAAAAATGTTGATTAGTTCAAATGTTGATGAGTTCAAAAATTTTGCTGAGAAGGTACTAAAAGGAATGGACCGGCATAGACCATGGGGGTGCCATAGGGGGTTTTTACACCCTTCGGGCTGTTTTCTCAAGAAGTATGGACTTGCCCCTGAAACAACTTTTACCATCGTAATTGAGGCAGCGAATGTAAGTTACTTCAACAAAAATCAAAGTGATTCAATAGCAGGTCTTAAAGTGAACTTATCCAAAATTTTGTTTGGGAGGTACGGGATGGAGTGGAAAAAAATAGACTATATTCGAACCTGATCTATATCTGGTAGATATTATGAGAATGTGTAAAGTATGGACCAAATCGGTCACTCCCATCAAGAGTTATCGTGCCCACAATTTTTCCGTATATTTTTGAACTTTTGTGGGGTAGGTACCTGAAGGAGTGGACCGATATGGCTTATCTACGAACTTAAACTAAGTTTGGAAACAATATTACGAAGGCCAAATTTTGGCCGGAACCGGCATTTCCGTTCGAGAATTATCTTGCGCTTCCACCCATAAACATGGTGTCATAGGGTTTGTTTTTCAACTTTTGGTTATTTTTTCAGGAAGTATGGACTTGCCCCTGAGGAAACTTGTACCTTCGTATAGGGGACAGTGAATACAAGATGGTACAACAAAAACCAAGGCGATTCGAGAGCAGGTCCTAAACTGAACTTTTCCGAAATTTTGTGTGGGAGGTACTCGAAGGAGTTTACCGATTGAGACCATATTGGAACCTCATCTAAGTCTGGTAGAAATTTCATAATGTGCAAAGTATGGACCAAATCGGTTACTCCCTTCAAGAGTTATCGTACGCACAAATTTTCCGAACATTTTCGAACTTCTGTGGGGGAGGTACCGGAAGGAGTGGACCGATATAATCCATCTTTGAACTTGAACTAAGTTTGGGCAAAATATTACGAAAGCCAAATTTTGGACCGAATCGGCAGATCCGTTCGAGAGTTATCTTGCGCTCCAACCACTACACACGGTGTCATAGGGTTTTTTTGTAACTTTCGGGCTATTTTCTCAGGAAGTATGAACTTGCCCCTAATGAAACTTACAGCGTCGTATAGAGGACAGCGAATACAACTTGCGTAAACAAAAATCAAAGCGATTCGAGACCAGGTCCTAAACTGAACTTTTCCGAAATTTTGTGTGGGAGGTACCCGAAGGAGTGGACCGATTGAGTCCATATTGGAACCTAATCTAAGTTTGGTAGAAATTACACGATGTGCAAAGTATGGACCAAATCGGTTATTCCCTACAAGAGTTATCGTGTGCACAACTTTTGCGACAATTTTTGAACATTTGTGGGGGAGGTACCTGAAGGAGTGGACCTATATGGCCCATCTTCGAACTTAAATCGAATCTAGACAAAATACTTCGATACCCAAAATTTGAACCGAATCGATTGATCCGTTCGAGAGTTATCGTGCGCACCAGCCAGCCAGACAGACGGACGGACGGACATTGCTAGATCTACTCAAAATTGTCTGAAACGGATATCGTACAAACATACTTGGGGTCTAAAACCATTATTTCGATGAGGCACATTTTTGGTCGTATCAAAGTGTAAATACCCTCTTTAGCCTAAAGGCTGAGGGTATAAAAATCCCGTTAAATTGAAAATCCCGTTTAAATTTTAATCTCCATTTACAAAAAAATTAAAAATGATGTCCACGTTAAAAAACGTTAAAAATTAAGCCCACGTTAAAAGAATTAAAAACAAGTAAAAAAGTATCAGTCGGCTTTGCCGACAGAGATATACCCTCAGCCTGTGCAAATTGAAACACTTTTTTCACAAAAAACTTATGTATTTAGTGGGTTTCAAAATTTTGGTCGTATGAACCGACAAAAATGTTGATTAGGATTAAAGTTCAAAAATGTTGCGGAAAAGGTACTTAAAGGAATGGACCGACATAGACCATGGGTGTGCCATAGGCGGTTTTTACACCCTTCGGGCTGTTTTCTCAAGAAGTATGGACTTGCCCCTGAAACAACTTTTGCCATCGTAATTGAGGCAGCAAATGTAAGTTGCTTCAACAAAAATCAAAGTGATTCAATAGCAGGTCTTAAAGTGAACTTATCCAAAATTGTGTGTGGGATGTACGGGATGGAGTGGACAAATATAGTCCATATTTGAACCTGATCTATATCTGGTAGATATTATGAGAATGTGTAAAGTATGAACCAAATCGGTCACTCCCATCAAGAGTTATCGTGCGCACAATTTTTCCGAATATTTTTGAACTTTTGTGGGGTAGGTACCTGAAGGAGTGGACCGATATGGCTTATCTACGAACTTAAACTAAGTTTGGAAACAATATTACGAAGGCCAAATTTTGGCCGGAATCGGCATTTCCGTTCGAGAAATATCTTGCGCTTCCACCCATAAACATGGTGTCATAGGGTTTGTTTTTCAACTTTCAGGCTATTTTTTCAGGAAGTATGGACTTGCCCCTCGTATAGGGGACAGTGAATACAAGATGTTACAACAAAAACCAAGGCGATTCGAGAGCAGGTCCTAAACTGAACTTTTCCGAAATTTTGTGTGGGAGGTACTCGAAGGAGTTTACCGATTGAGTCTATATTGGAACCTCATCTAAGTCTGGTAGAAATTTCATAATGTGCAAAGTATGGACCAAATCGGTTACTTCCTTCAAGAGTTATCGTACGCACAAATTTTCCGAACATTTTCGAACTTTTGTGGGGGAGGTACCGGAAGGAGTGGACCGATATAATCCATCGTTGAGCTTGAACTAAGTTTGTACAAAATATTACGAAAGCCAAATTTTGGACCGAATCGGTTGATCCGTTCGAGAGTTATCTTGCGCTCCAACCACTACACACGGTGTCATAGGGTTTTTTGTAACTTTCAGGCTATTTTCTCAGGAAGTATGGACTTGCCCCTAATAAAACTTACAGCGTCGTATAGAGGACAGCGAATACAACTTGCGTAAACAAAAATCAAAGCGATTCGAGACCAGGTCCTAAACTGAACTTTTCCGAAATTTTGTGTGGGAGGTACCCGAAGGAGTGGACCGATTTAGTCCATATTGGAACCTCATCTAAGTTTGGTAGAAATTACACGATGTGCAAAGTATGGACCAAATCGGTTATTCCCTACAAGAGTTATCGTGCGCACAAGTTTTGCGACAAATTTTGAACATTTGTGGGGGAGGTACCTGAAGGAGTGGACCTATATGGCCCATCTTCGAACTTAAATCGAATCTGGACAAAATATTTCGATACCCAAAATTTGAACCGAATCGATTGATCCGTTCGAGAGTTATCGTGCGCACCAGCCTGCCAGACAGACAGACAGACAGACAGACAGACGGACGGACATTGCTAGATCTACTCAAAATTGTCTGAAACGGATATCGTACAAACATACTTGGGGTCTAAAACCATTATTTCTATGAGGCACATTTTTGGTCGTATCAAAGTGTAAATACCCTCTTTAGCCTAAAGGCTGAGGGTATAATTAAGTCCACTATAAAAAAAATATTAAAAAAATTCATGTTTGCAAAATTGCTTTAAAAAATTAAAAAAAAAAACACGTTTAAAAAATATGTTTAAATAAATTTTAAAAATTAAAAAAAACACAAAAAAATTAATGTTTAACAAAATGAAAAATATTAGAAAATAAAAAAAATATTTTAAAATAATAAATAATTAATTTAATTAATAAATAATTAATTTAATTAATCGAGCTATGACTTAAGGAGTTTACATTGAAAAATTGATATCTAGCGATGTAATCTATTGTCCTTGGCTCGATTAATTAAATTAATTATTTATTATTTGTTATATTTTTAAAAATATTTTTTTTTTATTTTCTAATATTTTTAATGTTTTAAACATTAATCTCATAAATATTGACCTTCACCCTAAAAAGGAAAAATTTAAAAATAAATAATTATTTTTAAAAATCCCAGTTTAAAATATTTAAAAAAAAAAATATTTTCAAAAATATTTTAAAAAATCGCCGTTTAAAAAATATATATTTTTATAAATCACTGTATAAAAAAATAACATTTTTAAAAAATTCAAGTTAAAAAATATTTAAACTACCTACCTTTGAAAAAACATATTTAAGAAATCGACGTTTGATAGAATATTTAAAAATTCCCCATTTGAAAGAAATTTAAAAAAAATCCACGTTTAGGAAAATGTTTAAAAAATACATGTTTGAAAAGATTTGAAAAATATTTTAAAATATTCACGTATGAACACGTTTGAAAAAATATTGACAAAAATCCACTATTAAAAAATCCAAGTTCAAAAAATGTTTTTGAGTAAATTTAAAAATTAATTAAAAATAGAATTTATATGTTAAAAAATTAAAAAAAATATCATTAAACAATTAAAACATATGTTATATATAAAATACTTTTAAAAATCCCCGTTAATAAAATTATTTTTTTCCCTGTTTAAAAAAAAATGTTTAAAAAATACATGTTTGAACAAATTTAAAAAATCACGTTTGAAAAATATTTTAAAATGTCCACGCTATAAAATTTGGATATTTGAAATTCGAACATAATTTTTTTTAAATCAACATTGGAAAAATTTTTAAGAAATTGACATTCAAAAAATCCGCATTTAAGAAAATTTGGCTTTTAAAAAAATATTTTTAAAACTTACTATTTGTATGTAAGTCGAGCTCAATCTCATATTTGTTGTTTTCAAATTTAAAAACAACAAGTTTAAAGTGGGAAGTAGTTAAAATTGATTACTTTTGGGGATGGCAAAGAATACTAGTTTCGTCCAACACCACTTGGACTCATCAGTTCTCTTAGTTCTTTGTGTTGAAACAAAGAACCCTTCCCCAATTTTATGACGACTCGAGCTCAAGAATAAGTGTGACTGATGAATTCGTTTCAATGCGAATTCAACCGAAAACACCTAAAAACTCTCGTAGCCGCATATGTAAACCAAATTTTTAAAACAAATATCCACGTTTGCAAAAAACATTTTTCTGAAAATAATTTTAAATCCAAAAATTCAGTTTAATAAAATTTTAATTGCCCTTGATTAAAAATTGTACTAAATCCAATTTCATTAATTTATAACTACAAAAAAAAAGATTATTTCCTCAATTTCGTTTTATTAGTGTCTACATCATTAACCTTTTATAATCTTTATAATCTTTAAGACTTTTCTAAAAAATCCTTTTTTCCTCCCAGCCTAACATTTAACACTTGTTATAATTCAGAACTTCAGCTAAATGCGACACATCCCTTTTTTGTAATAATATTCTTGGTAATAAACCATGTCAGCACGTGTCTCATTCTTAATTTTTGAGAAGAGAAAGAACGCTACGTGTGGGAGTGCGTGGTGGCTAATAAATATTAAATCTAGATGATATATAGTTTAAGGCTCATATGTAGCACACATCTACATACACACAATCTAAAGGGAGTGAGTCTGCATGTTGTGCCTTGAATTTATAACAAAAACTGTGTGTTTCATTACAACAACAAACGAAATTTCTTTATTCCGTTTAAACGACAACAAAAATCTACATAAAAATTACTCGTTTCCTTTTGTAACTTATTTGTATCACTCGATTGTAGTAGGCTGAGCCGGCAAAATAACATTCATCCATCCATTACAGTAGGCAGCATGCTAGTCAGTCAGCCAGCCAGCCAGCTAGTCATTCTCGGTAATCCCCAATACAAGAACAACAACAACAACAAGGCTATACATTGTATTTTTCTTGTCGATTCAGACAAACGAACAAGTTGAAATTGGCGGAAAATGTTTATGGCCCGGCTGGCTGGCTGACTGACTGGGTGAATGGTTGTTGGGAATTAAGGGTGAATTTTGCAACATAAAAACAAACAGCAATGTCAAAAGTAATATTCCCAACAAAGCAACAAACGACTACCACGAAGACGACGGCAACGATGATATAAAATATAGACATTGCCGAGAATAAAAGCAACAGCTAACATATTTTATAAATTCGCTACGATGATGGCAGAGAATGAGAGCGTAAAATAGCAGTAGCAGCAGAGAATGAGAACGAGCAATGTCAGCGTAGACGTTGACTTCTTTACAACATATTCATTCATTCATTCACGACAATTTTTGCCGCAAACTGTTATACCGCAGGATATGTTTTGAGTACAACATGTTGTATGCCAATTTTCATGAACAATGAACAATGCTGCCAGATTGTATTCCCAGCTAGTTATCAGCTGTTGTTTGTTTGAATGGAAATCGAGAGAGAAAAAGAGATTGAGAGTGTGTGTTGTGTGTTGCTGAGGAGGGAGTATCAAGTATCCTTATTACTTTTACAACAAACCCGAAACAGACACAGCCCTAAAAATCAATAAGACATGTGTTTTCCACATTCAAAACAACAGAACTTTGAATGTTGTTTTGAAATTGTTTGATATCTTCATTGACGGCAAGTACATAATACAAAATTTACTATACAGTGGTGGGTAATTGAATATTGATATGTTGGGGATAGTTTTTCAAGGACTATCAGGGACCATTAGATATTTACGAAATTAGTTTATAATATAATATTTTTAAACGTGTATTTTGGTAAAAATTTTTTCATAGTGGATTTCATATTGGCCTCTGTGTTTAAATGTCCGATATTATTTGGGGTATAAAGATGGAGATCAGTACCAAGTCCAAGGTAAAAAGATCATATCCTAAAGATTCAATTGAAGAAATTGCGAAATATTGATAATAAATGAATAAAATGTTTCTAAAACTGATCTCAAGTTTGAATTAATCAAACATTTCAGTAACAACAAAAGTTAAAAAATATCAAATACTTTAAACAAAAATAAAGATGCATCTTTTAAAAATATTTTTTTCATAGTGGCTTTTTTAGATATATTTTTTTAAACGTGGACGTTATGTTAGACGTGCATTTTTATTAAAAATATTCCTTCAAGCGTATTTTTAAAAAAAAAAATAATTTAAGCTTAAAATTTTTAGAAACATTGTGGGGTTTTTTTTTGGAATAGCGTTTGCAATTTTGTTTTTTTTTTCCAAAATAGTCTGGCTTAATCCCATTGTTGTTGTTTTAATATTTTAAAACAACTAGTTTATTAGTGGAAAAGATTTGGCATTGTTCGCCAAGGGGTAAGGCAGGGAATACTATAGTTTCGAATCTCGCTACAGAATCTCATCAGTTCCCTTGGTTTTTGTTTGTGGATATTCTCCACCGATGTTGTTTTTCAATAACTTCTTCAAAAAAAAACTTGTTATACCCAAACATCAATCGTCAGCTCGAAGTATAAAGGTAAGCAAAGAAAAAAGTTTAATGAGAAAAAAACTTAAATTTTTTAGAAATAGTATTTCAAAAGATATTTTTAAAAGATTTCTTGAAACAAATATTTTTAAATATTTCATATAAACGTGGTTAAAAATTTTTTTTAAAAACATGGATTTTTAAAAAATCTTTGTTATAAATGTGAATTTTTAAAAAACATTTCTTATAAATGTGGTTAAAAAAATATTTGTTATAAACGTGGATTTAAGAAAAAGTTTTTTAAAAATACTTGTTATAAACGTGGGTTTAAAATTTTTTTTTTTTTATAAACATGTATTTTTTATTTATTTTTTATAAACTTGGATTTGTTAAAAGAAATATTTTATAAACGGGGATTTAAAAAAAATAATATTTGTTGGATTTGGAATTTTTCAAAAATATTTTTATAAAAAGTAGATTTAAAAAGAAATATTTTTTATAAACGTGTTTTTTTAAAAAATATTTTTTATAAACATGTTTAAAAAAACGGTTTTTGTTTTTAATATATTATTTTTTAAACGGGGATTAAACAAATATTTTCGTAAACTAGGATTATTTTTTAAATTTTTTTATAAAGGTAGATTTAAAAAAAATTTTTTCTAAACATAGTTTCTTAAATATATTTTTATGTAAGTGGACTTAAGAAAAGTTTTTTTTTAATATTTTTTTAATTTATTTTTTACAAACGTGGATTTGTAGATATTTATTTTTTATAAAAGTGAAATTTAAAAAAAATATACATAAATTTTTAAAACATATTTGTTATACATTTGGATTTTTTAATGTGTTACGAAGAGCGATTTAATAAAAAATCTAGGTTTGACTTTTTTAATATCGTTGAACGTGAATTAAAAAAATATTCAAAACGTATTTTTTAAATATATTTTTTAAAGGTGTATTTCAAAAAAATTTTTTAAATTTATTTTAAAAAATATTTTTTAACTATATTTAATAAAAAATCTAGGTTTGACTTTTTTAATATCGTTGAACGTGAATTAAAAAAAATATTCAAAACGTATTTTTTAAATATATTTTTTAAAGGTGTATTTCAAAAAGATTTTTTAAATTTATTTTAAAAAATATTTTTTACCTATATTTTGTAACGTGGATTTTAAAAATAAATTATTTTTTATAAACGTGGATTTTTAAAAAAATATTTTTTTATAAACGTGGATTTTAAAAAAATATTTTTTATAAATTCGGATTTTTAAAAAAATATTTCTTATAAATTTTGAGTTTTTAAAAAATATTATTTTTTTATAAATTTTGACTTTCTAAAAATATATTTTTTATAAATTTGGAGTTTTTATTTTTTTTATAAATTTTGAGTTTTTAAGAAATATTTTTTATAAATTTTGAATTTTTAAAAAATATTTTTTTTATAAATTTTGGATTTTTAGAAACGTGAGTTTTTAATTAATATTTTTTAAACGTGGATTTTTTAAAAATATTTTTTAACGTGGAATTCTTTAATTTTTTTTTTAAATTTTGAGTTTTTAAGAAAATATTTGTTATAAATTTCGAGTTTTGAGAAAATATTTTTTATAAATTTTGAGTTTTTGAAAAATATTTTTTTATGAACTTTGAGTTTTTAAAAACATATTTTTCATAAACTTGGAGTTTTTAAAAAATATTTTTTTATAAATGTTGAGTTTTTAAGATTTATTTTTATAAATTTTGAGTTTTTAAAAAAATATTTTTTATAAATTTGGATTTTTGGATTTTGTAAATGTATTTTTTATAAAAGTGGAGTTTTAAAAAATATTTTTTTATAATCGAAGAATTTTTATTTATTTTAGAAACGTTAGTTTTTAATTAAAATTTTTTTAAACGTGGATTTTTTAAAAAATTTTTTTAACGTGGATTTCTTTAATTTTTTTTTTTAATTTTGAGTTTAAAAAAAATATTTGTTATAAATTTTGAGTTTTTAGAAAATATTTTTTATAAATTTTGAGTTTTTAAAAAATATTTTTTTTTTATAAATTTTGAGCTTCTAAAAAAATATTTTTTATAAACTTGGAGTTTTTAAAAAATATTTTTTTTATAAATGTTGAGTTTTTAAGAAATATTTTTTTATAAATTTTGAGTTTTTAAAAATGATTTTTAATAAATTTGGATTTATAAAATGCGTTACGATGCGCGATTTAGTAAAAAATAATTTAAGGCTTTCTGGTTTAAAAATTTAGATTTTGTAAATGTATTTTTTATAAAAGTGGAGTTTTAAAAAATATTTTTTATAATCGAAGAATTTTTAATTTTTTTTTAAAACGTGGAGCTTTTTTTTTTGTAAACTGGGATTTGGAAAAAATATTATCGCGGATGTTTAACAAAACATTTTAAACGTTGATATAAAGAAGAAGGATTTTCTAAATATATTTTTTATAAAATTGTTTGAAAAACATTTTAATTGTTTTGGAGCGTGGATTTTCTTGATATTTTTTTAAACATGGATTTTTTAAATATTTTTCTCCAGTATGGATTACTTTAATATATTTGTTTATTGAATTGTTCGAACGTAAAGACCTCTTAAAGGCCATTTTAAGATTATATGTATTTCATGGGATTGGTGTTGAGGTGGTGTTGCAGTCAACAACTTTTACTTTTAAACTATTCGAAACACACACAAACTCCTACTCCAATAATATCCAATACATACCATGTCCTACAACTTGTTCCTTTGATATAAAACAAGAATCCTGTAAAACACAATAATACAAGAAAAATCAACTGCATAACATAGAAAAAAAGGTGGTGGGAGGAATTGAAATAATATCATCGAAGTTGTTGTAGTCTTTGCTATTATTGCATCCATCATGCATTCAACAAACGTTTGTGTTTTGAGTTTGTACTTCATTTACTGTTTTTCAATATTTTTCTTTTGTCCAATTGCCTTTGGCCGTATTTTAAGTTTTTGCCATTCAACAAAACATTAATGAAGTATAAAGTGCTTGCTTGTAGTCATCTGGATGACTGAGCTGGTCTAGTCTGGTGGCCTGGCATATCTGTCTGTCTGTCTGTATGTGCCGCAATTCTGCTTGTCATGGCTTAGTGAGTGAGTGTTGGATCAGAAGAAGAGAATTGGAAAAATAGTCTAATAGTCATTGAGAATAAAAGGGGGCGAGACATAACAACATGACTAAACTATGTCCGAACATACACACATAAAACGAGAAGTAGAAATGCATCAACAACATTGACAAAGCTCCATAATGAACTTCAAGGATTATCGCTTAGCAAGTCTGCAGTTCTAATATCCTTAAAATGTTTTTCTACTATGTTTTATGTTACTGCTGCTAGACATCCCCGCTACTAATTCTTGTTACCTACATACTTCTCGGACTATTTTCTTTTCTCCCATCGTTTGTCAGCACTAAAACTTTTCAAACATCACGATTAAAATCATCTCAAAATGTAGAATGAAAAAATGGATAGACTCAATCTAACATGATAAAGCTCAATTCTTAAGATATTTTTCTTTGCATTGATGTCCTTTAGTCTAATGGATGCTAAGAACTTCTTAATTATACGGACAATTAGATGACAAGGCAATGCTCTTTAGTGAGAAATGCTGATGCTGTTATTGCAATTTGCTCCATTACACCATGGGGAAAATTTTCAATGCCAATAGCTGAGTGAATAAATATCTAGTTTTTCACTTTTTAACGGCAATGAGACAATTAATGATTATGTAAATGGAAGTCGAAGATGTCGAAATTTGAAAAAAAATATAAAAAAAACATAAAAAATCTATACTAGCAAATATTAAAAAAAATGTTGAAAATATATTAAAAAACGTTGAACAAATATTTCAAAAATCCACATTTGAAAAAAAAATATAAAAACCCGTTAAAAAAATATTTAAAAAAAATCACTTTTGAAAAAAATATTAAAAAAAATAAACAAACATTTTAAAAAAGTCACATATTGAAAGAATTTTACAAGGATCCACGTTTGAAAAAATTTAATAAATGACGTTTGAAAAAAGCATTTTAAAAAAAAGTCACGTTTAGTCTAAGTTTGAAATCCACGCATCAAAATTTTTTTTAATTAATTCTAAGTTTTAAAATTCACGCTTGAAAAATATTTAAAAAATTCTAAGTTGAAAAATATTTGAAAGGAAAAAACTACGACTGATGAAAAATTTAAAAAAATTAGTTTGAAAATATGGAAATATTATGAAAACCCACGCTTAAAAAATTTAAAGGTAAATATTATACTTTTCAGAATAGTCATCCTTAATGGCTATGGGCGTTGTTTTAATATTTTATTAAAAAAATTTTAATTTATTATTGGGAAAAATTTGGCTATGTTTACCAAGGGGTAAGGCAGGGAAGACTATAGTTTCAGATATCGCCACAGATCTTCATCGGATCCCTTCTTTCTTGTTTTCAACAAGAAACTTTTTATACCCAAGTGTCAATTGCTCGCTCAAATAGATAAATATTATAACAAATCTTTTTTTTAATAAAAAAATATAAACAAAAATCCTCGATTAAAAAATATTGTAAAAAATCCAGGATTTAAAAAATATATAAACAAATCCTCAATTAAAAAATATTGTAAAAAATCCAGGATTTAAAAAAATATATAAACAAATTCACGATTAAAAGAAATATTATAAAAAATCCACGCTTTTAAAAAATAAAAATTTCACTTGTTAAAACATATTTATAAAAACTCCACGTTTAAAAAATAACTTTAAAAAATCACGCTTAAAAACCAGTTATAGGAATTCGACGTTTAAAAAGATATTTACAAAAATTCCATGTTTAAAAAAATATTTTTATAAAAACCACTTATAATGGCTTTCCTTGAAAAAATCCTAGTATGGTGAATCAATTTTTTTAAAATATATTTTTTCAAAATATTTTTTAAACTTGGATTTTTAGAAACATTTTCAAACTTGGGTTTTTCAAAGGCAGATATTTTTAAATATTTTTCAAACGTGGATTTTTTAAATATTTTCCAAACGTAGATTTTTTAAATATTTATGAAACGTTGATTTTATAAATATTTTTGAAACGTGAGTTTTTTAATTATTTTTCTAACGTGGATTTTTTTAAATATGTTTACATTTGTGGATTTTTTTAAACATGTTTTTTATGGGGTGCCACCGTGGTGCAATGGTATGCACGCCCGCCTTGCACGCAGAAGGTCGGGGGTTCGATTCCCCGGCCAGGCAACATCAAACATTTTTCAACGGTGGCAAAATACCCCTCAGTAATGTTGGCGACATTTCCTGAGTATTTCAGCCTTGAAAAACTTCTCCACAAGTGGTGTTTTAAGACACGCCGTTCGGACTCGGCAATAAACAGTAGGTCCCATATCATTGAGCTACATATGAATCGGGCTGCACTCATTGATATGAGAGAAGTATCCCTTGCCCCGTATGGGATGTTGTGGAACAATGTTTTTTTTTTATGTTTTTTACAAATATCATTTCAAATGTGGATTTTTTAAAAATATTATTTCAAACGTGGATTCTTAAAAACATATTCCCAATCGTGGAATTTTTTTACAATTTTTTCCAATCGTGGATTTTTTAAAAATATTATTTCAAACGTGGATTCTTAAAAACATTTTCCCAATCGTGGAATTTGTTTACAATTTTTTCCAATCGTGGATTTTTTAAAACTATTTTTCCAATCGCGTATTTTTAAAAATGTTTTCTCAAATGTGGATTTTTTTAAATTTTTTTCCCATTCGTGTATTTTTTAAAAATATTTTTCCAATCGTGGATTTTTCAAAAATATTTTTTCAAATGTGAATTTTTTAAAATATTTTTTAAATCGTGGATTTTTTAAAATCTTTTCCCAATCGTGGATTTTTTAAAAATATTTTTCCAATCGTGGATTTTTCAAAATTATTTTTTCAAATGTGGATTTTTAAAATATTTTTTAAATCGTGGATTTTTTTTTAAAAATATTTTGCCAATCGTGGATTTTTTAAAAATATTTTTCAAATCGTGGATTTTTCAAAAATATTTTGCCAATTGTGGATTTTTTAAATATAATTTTCCAATCGTGGATTTTTCAAAGAAAAATCCAATCGTAGATTTTTTAAAAATAAATTTCCAATCGTGGATTTTTTAAAAATATTTTTTCAATCGTGGACTTTTTAAAAACATTTTCCAATCGTGAAATTTTAAATTTTTTCCAATTGTGAAATTTTAATTTTTTTTCAATCTGGGATTATTTTTTATATATTTTTCCAATCGTGAACTTTTTTAAAAATATTTTTCCAATCGTGAATTTTTTAAATACATTTTTCAATCGTGGATTATTTAAAAATATTCCAACCGTGGATTTTTTAAAAATATTTTTTCATTCTTGGATTTTTAAAACATTTGTCCAATCGTGGATTTTTAAAATATTTATCCAATCGTGGATTTTTAAAATATTTCTCCAATCGTGGATTTTTAAAAGATTTCTCCAATCGTAGTTTTTTAAAATATTTCTCCAATCGTGGATTTCTAAAATATTTCTCCAATCGTGGATTTTTCAAATATTTCTCCAATCGTGGATTTTTAAAATATTTCTCCAATCGTGGATTTTTTAAATATTTCTCCAATCGTGGATTTTTTAAATATTTCTCCAATCGTGGATTTTTTAAATATTTCTCTAATCGTGGATTTTTTAAATATTTCTCCAATCGTGGATTTTTAAAATATTTCTCCAATCGTGGAGTTTTAAAACATTTCTCCAATCGTGGATTTTTAAAACATTTCTCCAATCGTGGATTTTTAAAATTAAAAATTCCCAATCGTGGATTTTTAAAATTAAAAATTCCCAATCGTGGATTTTTAAAATTAAAAATTCCCAATCGTGGATTTTTAAAATTAAAAATTCCCAATCGTGGATTTTTAAAATTAAAAATTCCCAATCGTGGATTTTTAAAATTAAAAATTCCCAATCGTGGATTTTTAAAATTAAAAATTCCCAATCGTGGATTTTTTTAAAAATATTTGTCCGAACGTGAATTTTTTAAAAATATTTGTCCGAACGTGAATTTTTTAAAAATATTTCCAATCGTGAATTCGGTAAAAACATTTTTCCAATCGTAGATTTTTTAAAAATATTTTTACAATCCTGGATTTTTTAAAAATATTTTTCCAATCGTGGATTTTTAAAAATATTTTTCCAATCGTGAATTTTTTTAAAAAAATATTTCTAATCCTGGATTTTTTAAAAATATTTTTCCAATCGAGGATTTTTTAAAAATATTTTTCAAATCCTAAATTTTTTATTAATATTTTTTCAATCGTGGATTATTTAAATTTGTTTCTAATCGATGATTTAAAAAAAATTGCAATCAAAAAATCTAATGGGGGATTTCTAAAAAATATTCTTCCAATTGGCGAGTCTTAAAAAATATTTTACCCATCATGGATTTTTTAAAATATTTGTTTCAATCGCGTATTTTCTAAAAATACTTTTTCAATCATGGATTTCTCAAAAACATTTTTTACAGCCCTAGATTTCTCAATTTTTTTTTTATTTTTTTTTCAATCTCAAAAAATTTTTTTCAATCGTGGAATTTTTAAAAATATTTTCAAGGATATCGTTTTTAAATATATTTTTTATTTTTTTTCAAAATAGTCTGGCTTAATCCCATTGTTGTTGTTTTAATATTTTAAAACAACTAGTTTATTAGTGGAAAAGATTTGGCATTGTTCGCCAAGGGGTAAGGCAGGGAATACTATAGTTTCGATCCACGCCACTGGATCTCATCAGTTCCCTTGTTTTTTGTTTGAGGATATTCTCCACCGAAGTTATTTTTCAATAACTTCTTCAACATGAAACTTTTTATACCCAAACATCAATCGTCAGCTCGAAGTATAAAGGTAAGCAAAGAAAAAAGTTCAATGAGAAGTTTTTCCTTGGCAACCTCATACAACTCCGACGAAAGTGTCTGCGATAACAATTCAAACCTCTTCCACTAGTATGTGTCGTCGAATTTCAACGAATGCACACACCAAAATTTGGTTGGTCTGCTTTACAAAATTGCTAACGCTATCCCAATAAAAAACGCCACAATGTTTCTATATTTTTTAATCGTGGATTTTGTAAAAATAATTGTCCAATATTGAATTTCTTACAAATATTTTTCCTATCACGAATTTTTACAAATATTTGTTCAATTGTGGATTTCATATACACATTTTTCCAATTGTTTATTTAATAAAAACGTTTTTTGTCGATTTTTTCAAAATATTTTTAAGATTGTTTGAAAGTGGATTTTTAACAGTATTTTTCCTACGACCTTAAAATCTTTTAAAAATCCATATTTGATGGCTCTACCGATCCTTAAAAAGCGTTCCACTCTAATGCATTTGCAGTTTATATTATAGCGACAATGATTTCGAATTTGTTACCCTTGCCTACGACACATGTAGCGTATGATTACTTTTAATGTATGACGGAAAAATTCCGTGGGGCGTATGATTCATATAGGCCAATTGCAAAGTATCCGTGTGGGTAAATTGGGAATATACAAAAAAAAAATGGAAATATGTTTAATAAGATAATTATTGCATTATTAAAAAAAATATTGAATTATTTAAAAAAAACTTTTCCTATAAATTCATGTAAACAATTTCGATTATTTATTTAAATCTGTTTTATAGTCTTTATTTACTCACTACATATTTTGTTTTTTTTTTAATTCTTTTTTAAATCGAAGTTAAAATTTTTCCCTTATTGTGCCATTACATTTCCTTTCAATTCCTCTTTTTTGTGTTATATTTTGTGCTTTATATTTTTTACTTTCATTCATTCCCTTTTTCATTTGATATGCATTCTCTGCATTATTTCCCACAACGATGATAATTGGCACAGCAAATTTCACATTTGTTGAATTATCGCCTTTTGTATTCACTGTCGAATTACTCCGTTGTAAAATATTTCGTATTATATTTAAGCTTGTTTTACATTTCCTGTCAGCTTTTAATGCCATCACAGTATACATGAATAAAGAATACTTACACACATACACACTTAAAGTCCTATACAAAATACTCATACATACAAATATAGACAAGCGTATTACACATCCAATTCAATTGTCATTCTATACTCTACTAACTGTCTATTTGTTTTCTTTTATCTTTTCTCTTGTCTTTTTTTAGGTAAGTGTTTGTGTTGTGCGCTAATATATGAAATACGATGACGTTGAAGTTGATGATGGCGATGATTAAACACTGTATGTACACAATTTCATTAGGTTTACACTGGCCACAAATTTGAAAAAGGTAAATAGGAAAACAAATATTTAAATACTTGTTAAAAAATATTGTGAACCTTGATTGACACTATACAAGTTGAAATGTGGCAATTCTTAATTTGTGACTAAGACAAATTTTGGTATGGTGACTCACAACTATTAAACCATCTGAGATTTGCCACCATTTTGGTTTTCTACCATAAATATTATGTATTTTATACTCCTTAATCCATTTTTACTTTAGACAAATTTCCTAGCGTCGGTTGTTAGCTTATCTATGAGAGGTTGTATTCCTCTGAAAAGCAAAGACTCACCCCTCTCCCTCAAAAAAAATAAATCGACAATTGACAATTGTGTAATGTAAATTTGTCTGGAATTATGTGTCCCTATTCAAATTGTCGCCCAGTATGAACACAATGAAATTGATGTGTAACACTATCACTACTCACTCACTCATTGATTCCCGGCCAGTACACTACTCTGTGTATCCTGTTGCAAGGATAATAATGAGTGTTTATTGTGTAACAAACAGTGTAACCAAATAAGTTAAAGCTCTGTTTCTGTATTTGTGTCATTTTCACGTATGTCATTCAACACTATCTCACTTTGTATGTATGTAAGTAGTGAAATTATCTATTTTTTTTGTAGTTGTTTTTATTTGACAACACGGGGAGAAAAATGCAACAAATTCAACCGAAAGGCCAAACAAAAAAAAAAAAAAATTAAATTTACCAAAAAAATGTTGTAAAGGATACACCTAGAATCCTTGAAATAAATTAAAACATTTCAAAACCAAAAAATATTTTTAAAATTAAAGTTTAATATCCATAATGGAAATTATGAAAAATAAAAAATCCATGCCTAACGCCTTTGATGTTGACTGATTTTTTTAAATACACTTTGATGGCTCTTTTGTTCATTGAAAAAAAAAAAATTAAAAAAAATATTTTTAAAGAAGACACTTTCGATGGCCCTTAAAATTTTTTAATAATTCACGGTTGATGCATTTACATTTGTTTTAACAAGTCCACGCTTGATGCGTTTAATAGAGCATGAAAAATATATTTTTTAAATCTACGTTTAACGCCAAGTCAGCGGCAATATTTCCCGGAATGTCTTCCCCGAGCTCCGATGATCCGTATCTGGACAGAATAACCTCGGACGTTGGAATAAGTCACGCCTCATCAGACAAACAAAGGCCACAAAACGTGGATTTTTAAACGATTTTTATATAGACAAAGGCCACAAAACGTGGATTTTTAAAAGATTTTTCGATAGACAAACAAAGGCCACAAAACGTGGATATTTAAAAGATTTTTAGATAGACAAACAAAGGCCACAAAACGTGGATTTTTAAAAGATTTTTAGATAGACAAACAAAGGCCACTAAACGTGGATTTTTAAACGATTTTTAGATAGACAAACAAAGGCCACAAAACGTGGATTTTTAAACGATTTTTCGATAGGCAAACAAAGGCGCCAGAACCTGGATTTTTAAAATATTTTTAGATAGGAAAACAAAGGCGCCAGAACCTGGATTTTTAAAATATTTTTAGATAGGAAAACAAAGGCGCCAGAGCGCGGATTTTTAAAAGATTTTTAGATAGACAAACAAAGGCCACAAAACGTGGATTTTTAAAAGATTTTTAGATAGACAAACAAAGGCCACAAAACATGGATTTTTAAAAGATTTTTAGATAGACAAACAAAGGCCACAAAACGTGGATTTTTAAAAGATTTTTCGATAGACAAACAAAGGCCACAAAACGTGGATTTTTAAAAGATTTTTAGACAGACAAACGAAGGGCACAAAACGTGGATTTTTAAAAGATTTTTAGATAGAAAAACAAAGGCCACAAAACGTGGATTTTTAAAAGATTTTTCGATAGACAAACAAAGGCCACAAAACGTGGATTTTTAAAAGATTTTTTGATAGACAAACAAAGGCCACAAAACATGGATTTTTAAAAGATTTTTCGATAGACAAACAAAGGCCACAGAATGTGAATTTTTAAAAGATTTTTAGATAGGCAAACAAGGGCCACAAAACGCGGATTTTTAAAAGATTTTTCGATAGACAAACAAAGGCCACAGAACGTGGATTTTTAAAAGATTTTTCGATAGACAAACAAAGGCCACAGAACGTGGATTTTTAAAAGATTTTTCGATAGACAAACAAAGGCCACAAAACGTGGATTTTTAAACGATTTTTCGATAGACAAACAAAGGCCACAAAACGTGGATTTTTAAATAGCCAAAGAAAGGCCATATTTCGTGGATTTTAAAAGATTTTTTTACAGCCAAACAAAGGCCACAGAACGTGGATTTTTAAAAGATTTTGAGATAGACAAACAAAGATTTTATAGATTTATAAGATTTTTAGATGGACAAACAAAGGCCACAAAACGTGGATTTTTAAAAGATTTTTAAATAGACAAACAAAGGCCACAAAACGTGGATTTTTAAAAAAAATTTTCGATAGACAAACAAAGGCCACAAAACGTGGATTTTTAAAAAAAAATTTCGATAGACAAACAAAGGCCACAAAACGTGGATTTTTAAAAAAAATTTTCGATAGACAAACAAAGGCCACAAAACGTGGATTTTTAAAAAAAATTTTCGATAGACAAACAAAGGCCACAAAACGTGGATTTTTAAAAGATTTTTCGATAGAAAAACAAAGGCCACCAAACGTGGATTTTTTAAAGATTTTTCGATAGACAAACAAAGGCCACCAAACGTGGATTTTTTAAAGATTTTTCGATAGACAAACAAAGGCCACAAAACGTGGATTTTTAAAAGATTTTTCGATAGACAAACAAAGGCCACAAAACGTGGATTTTTAAAAGATTTTTCGATAGACAAACAAAGGCCACAAAACGTGAATTTTTAAAAGATTTTTCGATAGACAAACAAAGGCCACAAAACGTGGATTTTTAAAAGATTTTTCGATAGACAAACAAAGGCCACAAAACGTGGATTTTTAAAAGATTTTTCGATAGACAAACAAAGGCCACAAAACGTGAATTTTTAAAAGATTTTTCGATAGACAAACAAAGGCCACAAAACGTGGATTTTTAAAAGATTTTTCGATAGACAAACAAAGGCCACAAAACGTGATTTTTTAAAAGATTTTTCGATAGACAAACAAAGGCCACCAAACGTGGATTTTTTAAAGATTTTTCGATAGACAAACAAAGGCCACTAAACGTGGATTTTTAAAAGATTTTTCGATAGACAAACAAAGGCCACAAAACGTGGATTTTTAAAAGATTTTTCGATAGACAAACAAAGGCCACAAAACGTGGATTTTTAAAAGATTTTTCGATAGACAAACAAAGGCCACAAAACGTGAATTTTTAAAAGATTTTTCGATAGACAAACAAAGGCCACAAAACGTGGATTTTTAAAAGATTTTTCGATAGACAAACAAAGGCCACAAAACGTGGATTTTTAAAAGATTTTTCGATAGACAAACAAAGGCCACAAAACGTGAATTTTTAAAAGATTTTTCGATAGACAAACAAAGGCCACAAAACGTGGATTTTTAAAAGATTTTTCGATAGACAAACAAAGGCCACAAAACGTGGATTTTTAAAAGATTTTTCGATAGACAAACAAAGGCCACAAAACGTGGATTTTTAAAAGATTTTTCGATAGACAAACAAAGTCCACAAAACGTGGATTTTTAAAAGATTTTTAGATAGACAAACAAAGGCCACTAAACGTGGATTTTTAAAAGATTTTTAGATAGACAAACAAAGGCCACTAAACGAGGATTTTTAAAAGATTTTTCGATAGACAAACAAAGTCCACAAAACGTGGATTTTTAAAAGATTTTTCGATAGACAAACAAAGGCCACAAAACGTGGATTTTTAAAAGATTTTTCGATAGACAAACAAAGTCCACAAAACGTGGATTTTTAAAAGATTTTTAGATAGACAAACAAAGGCCACTAAACGTGGATTTTTAAAAGATTTTTAGATAGACAAACAAAGGCCACTAAACGAGGATTTTTAAAAGATTTTTCGATAGACAAACAAAGGCCACTAAACGTGGATTTTTAAAAGATTTTTAGATAGACAAACAAAGGCCACTAAACGTGGATTTTTAAAAGATTTTTAGATAGGCAAACAAAGGCGCCAGAACGGGGATTTTCAAAAGATTTTTAGATAGGCAAACAAAGGCGCCAGAACGGGGATTTTCAAAAGATTTTTAGATAGGCAAACAAAGGCCATAAAACGTGGATTTTTAAAAGATTTTTAGGTAGCCAAACAAAGGCCACAAAGCGTGGATTTTTAAAAGATTTTTAGATTGGCAAACAAAGGCCACAAAACGTGCTTTTTTAAAAGATTTTTTGATAGCCAAACCAAGGCCACAAAACGTGCTTTTTTAAAAGATTTTTTGATAGCCAAACCAAGGCCACAAAACGTGGATTTTTAAACGATTTTTCGATAGACAAACCAAGGCCACAAAACGTGGATTTTTAAAAGATTTTTTGATAGCCAAACCAAGGCCACAAAACGTGGATTTTTAAAAGATTTTTTGATAGCCAAACGAAGGCCACAAAACGTGGATTTTTAAAAGATTTTTAGATATACATCAAAGATTTTTAGATAGACAAACAACAATTGAATCAATATTTTCTTGGATTTAGAAATTCCAAAATATAGTCCACTGTTCTCTAAGAGAAAAAGTACGGATATACCTGTTCAGAAACTGTAAAACTCTGTCTTTTAAAAATGACAGAAGCATTTTCATAAAAAAGGAAAGCTTTTAAGAGGTGGATTCTATTCTAGAAAAGACTCAAAATTCTTTTTAGCAACAAAAAATACCACAAAACGTACATTGTTCGAAGATTTTTTGCAGCAACCAAAATTGGAACTTAATGTCAATTTTAAATAATTCTAGATAACATCCAAAAACTTTTTGAAAATATTTTTCTATTCACAGTTTTATTAGTCCTTTTTTACCTACTTCTTGCATTTTCGCCTGTGTAATTCTAGTTTATTGTCTTACAAACACCCTCAGTTATAATTTCTTCAATTTGCTGTCCCTTAAAGTAACCACATATGTATACAACAATAAACTTTCATTAGTTATAAATATAAAAAAATGTGAAAATAGAACTCCAGTAATCTCTGGAGGTATCATCTTACCCCCATCTAAGTATGGTATGTCTGTCTATATGTATTTGCGTGGATGTATGTATATATTTAATTGTATTTCCTTTGCTTATATATTTTTATGTACAACATCATCATTATCATTATAATCATCATTATCATCATCACCTACATGTAGTTGTGTGTAAATACCTTTCAATAGTTTCTTAATTTGATTTCACTTTTTTTACTTATCCTCGTTGTATGTTTTCCTCTTCTTCGTTTTTTTTTTTGTTCGTTTAAATGCAATCCATAGTTGATTGTTGTTGATGTTACTGTTTGTTCCCATCATTGTCAGCAACGACATTACCACTGACAACAATAATGACAGCAGCAACAACAACAGTAACATCAACAACATTAGTTACATTCTCATCTCTTCATTTGTAGTGAAGTAATTGCATGTAACATACATGTAGAAGGAGAACAACACCAAAAACACTTTTTAGCCATTCTTCATGTAGCTACACCTTTCTTCATTCTCATGTGGCGTCTCAGCACCACACATGAACGAATCATTTTCACAACATATTAGGTAGGTAGGTACAACAAATATTGAAGGGCAACATTTAACTCAATCCATTCCGAACACAATTCCCCCGTCCCCACACATCATCATCTCTAAATTGTTATGGATCATCTTTCAGTAGTACATATCAGCATTGGCGTTTTCTTGTAACCACTTACGCCCACTTACGCCCACACAAACTCACTCAATCATCTTGTGGCGGTGTGGTATTTCATCGTCGTCCATAGTGAGTTTTTAGTTCAGTTTTAGTTTTCTTTTCTTTTTAATCGTACTTTTAAATCATTTCCCACATAGAAGAGTTTATCCAAGTCGTTGTTGTTGTCAAGTCATGGCCATCAAAAAACCCACTAAGTTAATTCCTTTCTCAACGTTTATTGCGTTACAATTTTCTTTTAATTTGAAATTAATTTTTAATGGCCGTTGGTGTTTGTTTACATCAATTTCTTAAGCGATTTGTTGTTGAGGAAAATATTGGAATGTCCCACATTGAGATTGGAGTTTTAACAGAATTTTTGGAATAACCAAAAAGGCGACAAAACGTGGATTTTTTAAAAGAATTTTTGCGACAATCAAAAAGGCCACAAAACGTGTTTTTTTACTAGAATTTTTCGAACAACCAATAAGGCCACAAAACGTGAATTTTTAATAGAATTTTTCGAACAGCCAAAAAGGCCATAAAACTTGGATTTTTTAATAGAATTTTTCGAACAACCAAAAAGGCCATAAAACTTGGATTTTTAAAAGAATTTTACGAACAGCCAAAAAGGCCACAAAACGTGGATTTCTTAATAGAAATTTCCGAACAACCAAAAAGACCTAAAACGTGGATTTTTTAATAGAATTTTTCGAACAACCAAAAAGGCCACAAAACGTGGATTTTTTAATATAATTTTTCGAACAACCAAAAATGCCATAAAACGTGGGTTTTTTAATAGAATTTTTCGAACAACCAAAAAGGCCACAAAACGTGGATTTTTTAATATAATTTTTCGAACAACCAAAAAGGCCATAAAACGTGGGTTTTTTAATAGAATTGTTCGAACAGCCAAAAAGGCCATAAAGCTTGGATTTTTTTAAAAGAATTTTTCGAACAACAAAAAACGTGGATTCGAACAACAAAAAACAAGGATTTTTCGAACAACAAAAAACGTGGATTCGAACAACAAAAAAAGTGGATTTTTTTAAAAGAATTTTTCGAACAACAAAAAACGTGGATTCGAACAACAAAAAACGTGGATTTTTTAAAAGAATTTTTCGAACAACAAAAAACGTGGATTTTTAAAAGAATTTTTCGAACAACAAAAAACGTGGATTTTTTTAAACGATTTTTTCGAACAACAAAAAACGTGGATTTTTTTAAACGATTTTTTCGAACAACAAAAAACGTGGATTTTTTTAAACGATTTTTTCGAACAACAAAAACGTGGATTCGATAAAAAAAACGTGGATTATTTAAAAAAAAATCGAACAACAAAAAACGTGGATTCGAACAACAAAAATAGTGGATTTTTTTAAAAAAAAAATTCGAACAACAAAAAACGTGGATTCGAACAACAAAAAACGTGGATTTTTTTAAAAATATTTTTCGAACAACAAAAAACGTGGATTTTTTAAAACGATTTTTTCGAACAACAAAAAACGTGGATTTTTTAAAACGATTTTTTCGAACAACAAAAAACGTGGATTTTTTTAAACGATTTTTTCGAACAACAAAAACGTGGATTCGATAAAAAAACGTGGATTTAAAAAAAAAAAAAAATTCGAACAACAAAAAACGTGGATTCGAACAACAAAAAACGTGGATTTTTTTAAACGATTTTTTCGAACAACAAAAACGTGGATTCGATAAAAAAACGTGGATTTAAAAAAAAAAAAAAAATTCGAACAACAAAAAACGTGGATTCGAACAACAAAAAACGTGGATTTTTTTTAAAAGAATTTTTCGAACAACAAAAACGTGGATTAAAAGAATTTTTCGAACAACAAAAACGTGGATTAAAAGAATTTTTCGAACAACAAAAACGTGGATTAAAAGAATTTTTCGAACAACAAAAAACGTGGATTCGAACAACAAAACAAGTGGATTTTTTTAAAAGAATTTTTCGAACAACAAAAAACGTGGATTAAAAGAATTTTTCGAACAACAAAAAACGTGGATTTTTTTAAAAGAATTTTTCGAACAAAAAACGAGGATTTTTTAAAAGAATTTTTCGAACAACAAAAAACGTGGATTTTTTTAAAAGAATTTTTCGAACAACAAAAAGCTTGGATTTTTTTTTAAAAGAATTTTTCGAACAACAAAAAACGTGGATTTTTTTAAAAGAATTTTTCGAACAACAAAAAGCTTGGATTTTTTTTAAAAGAATTTTTCGAACAACAAAAAACGTGGATTTTTTTAAAAGAATTTTTCGAACAACAAAAAACGTGGATTCGAACAACAAAAACGTGGATTTTTTAAAGATTTTTTGATAGACCCACAAAGGCCACGGAACGTGGATTTTTAAAAGATTTTTTGATAGATCCACAGAGGCCAAAAAACCTGGATTTTTAAAATATTTTTTGATAGACCAACAAGAAATCAAAACGTGGATCTTTAAAAGATTTTTTGATAGACCCACAAAGGCCACAAAACGTGGATTTTTAAAAGATTTTTTGATAGACAAACAAAGACCGCAAAACGTGGATTTTTAAAAGGTTTTTTGATATGTCACAAAACGAGGATTTTTAACGATTCAAAAGCCAACAAAACATGAATTTTTAAAAAATTGTTTGATATACCACAAAACGTGGATTTTTAAAAAATTGTTTGATATACCACAAAACGTGGATTTTTAATAGATTTTAGATAGACCCACAAAGGCGACAAAGCGTGGATTTTTTTTTAAAAATTTTTGATTGACCCACAATGGCCACAAAGCGAGGATTTTTTAAAGATTTTTTGATAGACAGAGACCACAAAACGTGGATTTTTTAAAGATTTTTTGATAGACAAACAGAGAACACAAAACGTGGATTTTTTAAAGATTTTTTGTTAGACAAACAGAGACCACAAAACGTGGATTTTTTAAAGCTTTTTGATAGACAAACAGAGACCACAAAACGTGGATTTTTTAAAGATTTTTTGATAGACAAACAGAGACCACAAAACGTGGATTTTTTTAAGATTTTTTGATAGACAAACAGAGACCACAAAACGTGGATTTTTTAAAGATTTTTTGATAGACAAACAGAGACCACAAAACGTGGATTTTTTAAAGATTTTTTTGATAGACAAACAGAGACCACAAAACGTGGATTTTTTAAAGATTTTTTGATAGACAAACAGAGACCACAAAACGTGGATTTTTTATAGATTTTTTGATAGACAAACAGAGACCACAAAACGTGGATTTTTTTAAAGATTTTTTTGATAGACAAACAGAGACCACAATACGTGGATTTTTTAACGATTTTTTGATAGACAAACAGAGACCACAATACGTGGATTTTTTAAAGATTTTTTGATAGACAAACAGAGACCACGAAACGTGGATTTTTAACGATTTTTGATAGACAAACAGAGACCACGAAACGTGGATTTTTTAAAGATTTTTTGATAGACAAACAGAGACCACAAAACGTGGATTTTTTAAAGATTTTTTGATAGACAAACAGAGACCACAAAACGTGGATTTTTTAAAGATTTTTTGATAGACAAACAGAGACCACAAAACGTGGATTTTTTAAAGATTTTTTGATAGACAAACAGAGACCACAAAACGTGGATTTTTTAAAGATTTTTTGATAGACAAACAGAGACCACAAAACGTGGATTTTTTAAAGATTTTTTGATAGACCCACAAAGGCCACAAAACGTGAATTTTTAAAAGATTTTTAAATGGACCCAATGAAGCCACAGAATGTGGACTTTTTAAAGATTTTTGATAGACCCACAAAGGCCACAAAACGTGAATTTTTAAAAGATTTTTAAATAGACCCAATGAAGCCACAGAATGTGGACTTTTTTAAGATTTGTTGATAGAACCAAAAAGGCCACAAAACTTGAATTTTTAAAAGATTTTTAAATGGACCCAATGAAGCCACAGAATGTGGACTTTTTAAAGATTTTTGATAGACCCACAAAGGCCACAAAACGTAAATTTTTAAAAGATTTTTAAATGGACCCAATGAAGCCACAGAATGTGGACTTTTTTAAGATTTTTTGATAGACCCAAAAAGGCCACAAAACTTGAATTTTTAAAAGATTTTTTGATAGACCCACAAAGACCACAAAACGTGAATTTTTAAAAGACTTTTGATAGACCCACAAAAGGCCACAAAATGTGAATTTTTAAAAGATTTTTAGGTGGACCCAATGAGGCCACAAAACGTGGATTTTTAAAAGATTTTTAGATGGACACAAAAAGACGACAGAACATGGAATTTTAAATCGATTTTTGATGGGCACAAAGAGGTCACAGAACGTGGACTTTTTAAAAGATATTTGATGGATACAAATAGGCCACAGAACCAGTTTTTTTTTTTTTAAAAGATGTTTGATGGATCCAAACAGGCCACAGAACGAGTTTTTTAAAAAAAAGATTTTTGAAGGACCCAGATTGGCCACAGATTACAAAAATTTTTTGATACATTTTTTACTATGTTTTAAGGACTATAACAGACATTATATCCAACAACTTTTAATGTTATAACTAAATCTGATATATGTACTTCCATGTTATTTCCTTCCAGCCCGAGAATATGTCCTTGTTTAACTATAAATTATTTACAATGAGACAATGATTTGTCATTTTAAGACCATAATTTATTTGTTGCTTTGCGTCCAACAACAAAGCCAGTAATAAATGTTTATTGGAAAATTACAAATATATAATTTCAATTTCAAATAACATCAACAATGTGTGGTGACATTAAGACTTGAGGACAGTTTTATGGTCCTATTTCAATTACCATTAAATAATTTTCAAGAGTCTGGCATTTTGAAAGACTCTGAAAAAAATTGCAAAGAGTGGACAGTTTATTTATGGATATTGCCTTTTATGCAAACGCACACACACACTCATAGGGATTTTGATTATATCTGTGGATATGCCACAAAATTCTCACACCCACTTCACACATTCTCAACTTATAATGACCCCCAAAATGGTAACAACAAAAACATGAAATAAATGTCTTCCTGCAGGATATCCGACAACTTTTCAATTCTGGTCATTACTTTTTTGTTTGTGTACCAAAAGACTGCAGAGCCAATGAACTGCAACGATGTTGTCGTTCGGCGCCATTAGCTTTGTGATATTGAATAGTTTTTTTTTTGCATTGCTAGTGTTCCATATATTGTCTGCTCTTTGGTTTTTGTCAAGTTTTCCTCTTCTTGTTGCTGCCAATGTTTGCCAAAATACCATTTATTTTGAGATAAATCAAAATGTAGACAAAATAATGTCAAAGCAGCTGAAAATGTAGGGGAGTGTCTTTAAAAAATATCTAAACTCGGCACTTATTATAAACAAAGCAAACACAGATAGCAGCCGGGAGAGAGACAACATTCTAATATCCTTTCTAGACATCTATGACAATTTGAATTACTTCCATGTTCCTTGCCCCACAGCCATCAACAATCACCATTCACCATTGCTCTACATCCATCCATGTGTGTTTGTTGTGGATCCTCCCGTTAGTTCCATTTGCTTGTTTTTCTACCAAAGCAATTAGAATAAATTACAAAGTCAATTACCTTAAAATGAAGAAAATGAGTTGAAGCAAAATTTCACATGAAATGAATAACGAACGAGGAGCCCAAGTATAAAAAAAACAACGAAAACTTTTTATTTGTTTTGCAAATATTCACATTTGCTTCTTAACTTTGTCGTCGTACGTTGTTTGGTGAGAGAGACTGAACGACAGGCAGTATGGGATGAAAAAAAAGTAAAATTTGTTGCACTGTCATTGGCATAAAGATGCCATAGACTTTGCATCTGAGCCTAAAGTACTGATGAGACAAAAGAAGACCGGCGATATTCATAAGTAATATAAGAAAAAAGTTTTTTATTTAAACTTCCGGAGCGGGCATTTTTCAATGTTAAGTATATATAAAAAAGGAGGTGGCAGGAAACTTAATATACAAAAAATATGAGGGTAGTTGCAAAGTCTTTAAAAACTCTGAAGCTATTTGGGTTCATCAAAAAATCTTTAAAAAATCCACGTTTTGTTGCCTTTTTGGGTTCATCAAAATTTTTTTAAAAAATCCACGTTTTGTTGCATTTTTGGGTTCATCAAAAAATCCTTAAAAACATCCACGTTTTGTTGCCTTTTTGGGTTCATCAAAAAATCCTTAAAAACATCCACGTTTTGTTGCCTTTTTGGGTTCATCAAAAAATCCTTAAAAACATCCACGTTTTGTTGCCTTTTTGGGTTCATCAAAAAATCCTTAAAAACATCTACGTTTTGTTGCCTTTTTGGGTTCATCAAAAAATCCTTAAAAACATCCACGTTTTGTTGCGCTTTTGGGTTCATCAAAAAATCTTTAAAATATCCACGTTTTGTGGCCTTTTTGGGTTCATCAAAAAATCTTTAAAAAATCCACGTTTTGTTGCCTTTTTGGATTCATAAAAAAATCTTTAAAAAATCCACGTTTTGTTGCCTTTTTGGATTCATAAAAAAATCTTTAAAAAATCCACGTTTTGTTGCCTTTTTGGATTCATAAAAAAATCTTTAAAAAATCCACGTTTTGTTGCCTTTTTGGATTCATAAAAAAATCTTTAAAAAATCCACGTTTTGTTGCCTTTTTGGATTCATCAAAAAATCTTTAAAAAATCCACGTTTTGTTGCCTTTTTGGATTCATCAAAAAATCTTTAAAAAATCCACGTTTTGTTGCCTTTTTGGATTCATCAAAAAATCTTTAAAAAATCCACGTTTTGTTGCCTTTTTGGGTTCATCAAAAAATCTTTAAAAAATCCACGTTTTGTGGCCTTTTTGGGTTCATCAAAAAATCGTTACAAAATCCACGTTTTGTTGCCTTTTTGGGTTCATCAAAAAATCTTTTAAAAAATCCATGTTTTGTTGCCTTTTTGGGTTCATCAAAAAATCTTTAAAAATCCAAGTTTTATTGCCTTTTTGGGTTCATCAAAAAATCTTTAAAAAATCCACGTTTTATTGCCTTTTTGGGTTCATCAAAAAATCTTTAAAAAATCCAAGTTTTGTAGCATTTTTGGGTTCATCAAAAAATCTTTAAAAATCCACGTTTTGTTGCCTTTTTGGGTTTATCAAAAATCTTAAAAAAATCCACGTTTTGTTGCCTTTTTGGGTTCATCAAAAAATCTTTAAAAAATCCAAGTTTTGTAGCATTTTTGGGTTCATCAAAAAATCTTTAAAAAATCCACGTTTTGTTGCCTTTTTGGGTTTATCAAAAATCTTAAAAAAATCCACGTTTTGTTGCCTTTTTGGGTTCATCAAAAAATCTTTAAAAAATCCACGTTTTGTTGCCTTTTTGGGTTTATCAAAAATCTTAAAAAAATCCACGTTTTGTTGCCTTTTTGGGTTCATCAAAAAATCTTTAAAAAATCCACGTTTTGTTGACTTTTTGTGTCCATCAAAAATCTTTAAAAAATCCACGTTTTGTTGCCTTTTTGGGTTCATCAAAAAATCTTTAAAAAATCCACGTTTTGTTGACTTTTTGTGTCCATCAAACATCTTTAAAAAATCCACGTTTTGTTGCCTTTTTGGGTTCATCAAAAAATCTTTAAAAAATCCACGGTTTGTGGCCTTTTTGGTTTCATCAAAAAATCTTTAAAAAATCCACGGTTTGTGGCCATTTTGGTTTCATCAAAAAATCTTTAAAAATTCCACGTTTTGTGGCCTTTTTGGTTTCATCAAACAAACTTTAAAAAATCCACGTTTTGTGGCCTTTTTGGTTTCATCAAAAAATCTTTAAAAATTCCACGTTTTGTGGCCTTTTTGGTTTCATCAAAAAATCTTTAAAAAATCCACGTTTTGTTGCCTTTTTGGTTTCATCAAAAAATCTTTAAAAAATCCACGTTCTGTAGCTTTTTGGTTTCATCAAAAAATCTTTAAAAAATCCACGTTTTGTGGCCTTTTTGGTTCATAAAAAGTTTTTAAAAAAATCCACGTTTTGTGGCCTTTTTTGGTTCAACAAAAATCTTTAGAAAAATACACGTTTTGTTACCATTGTTGTCTATTTGGGTTCATCAAAACATCTTTTAAAAATCCACGTTCCACCAAAAATCTTTTAAAAATCCACGGTTTGTGGCCTCTTTGTGTACATCAAAAAATCTTTTAAAAGATCCACTTTTGTGGCCTCTTTGGGTACATCAAAAAATTTTAAAAATCCTAGTTTTGTTGCCTTTTTGGGTTCATCAAAAAATCTTTTAAAAAATTTACGTTTTGTGGCCTTTTTGTTGATTTGAAAAATATTTTAAAAAATTTACGTTTTGTGGCCTTTTTGTTGATTTGAAAAATATTTTAAAAATCCACGTTTTGTGGCCTTTTTGTTGATTTGAAAAATCTTTTAAAAAATTCACGTTTTGTGGCCTTTTTGTTGATTTGAAAAATCTTTTAAAAAATCCACGTTTTGTGGCCTTTTTGTTGATTTGAAAAATCTTTTAAAAAATCCACGTTTTGTGGCCTTTTTGTTGATTTGAAAAATATTTTAAAAAATTCACGTTTTGTGGCCTTTTTGTTGATTTGAAAAATCTTTTAAAAAATCCACGTTTTGTGGCCTTTTTGTTGATTTGAAAAATCTTTTAAAAAATCCACGTTTTGTGGCCTTTTTGTTGATTTGAAAAATATTTTAAAAAATCCACGTTTTGTGGCCTTTTTGTTGATTTGAAAAATCTTTTAAAAAATCCACGTTTTGTGGCCTTTTTGTTGATTTGAAAAATCTTTTAAAAAATCCACGTTCTGTGGCCTTTTTGTTGATTTGAAAAATCTTTTAAAAAATCCACGTTTTGTGGCCTTTTTGTTGATTTGAAAAATCGTTTAAAAAATCCACGTTTTGTGGCCTTTTTGTTGATTTGAAAAATCTTTTAAAAATCCACGTTTTGTGGCATTTTTATTGATTTGAAAAATCTTTTTAAAAATCCACGTTTTGTGGCCTTTTTGTTGATTTGAAAAATCTTTTAAAAAATCCACGTTTTGTGGCCTTTTTGTTGATTTGAAAAATCTTTTAAAAAATCCACGTTTTGTGGCCTTTTTGTTGATTTGAAAAATCTTTTAAAAAATCCACGTTCTGTGGCCTTTTTGTTGATTTGAAAAATCTTTTAAAAAATCCACGTTTTGTGGCCTTTTTGTTGATTTGAAAAATCGTTTAAAAAATCCACGTTTTGTGGCCTTTTTGTTGATTTGAAAAATCTTTTAAAAATCCACGTCTTGTGGCCTTTTTGTTGATTTGAAAAATCTTTTAAAAAATCCACGTTTTGTGGCCTTTTTGTTGATTTGAAAAATCTTTTAAAAATCCACGTTTTGTGGCCTTTTTGTTGATTTGAAAAATCGTTTAAAAAATCCACGTTTTGTGGCCTTTTTGTTGATTTGAAAAATCGTTTAAAAAATCCACGTTTTGTGGCCTTTTTGTTGATTTGAAAAATCGCTTAAAAAATCCACGTTTTGTGGCCTTTTTGTTGATTTGAAAAATCTTTTAAAAATCCACGTCTTGTGGCCTTTTTGTTGATTTGAAAAATCTTTTAAAAAATCCACGTTTTGTTGCCTTTTTTTGGGTTCATCAAAAAATCTTTAAAAAATCCACGTTTTGTTGCCTTTTTTGGGTTCATCAACAAATCTTTAAAAAATCCACGTTTTGTGGCCTTTTTGTTGATTTGAAAAATCTTTTAAAAAATCCACGTTTTGTGGCCTTTTTGTTGATTTGAAAAATCTTTTAAAAAATCCACGTTTTGTGGCCTTTTTGTTGATTTGAAAAATCTTTTAAAAAATCCACGTTTTGTGGCCTTTTTGTTGATTTGAAAAATCTTTTAAAAAATCCACGTTTTGTGGCCTTTTTGTTGATTTGAAAAATCTTTTAAAAAATCCACGTTTTGTGGCCTTTTTGTTGATTTGAAAAATCTTTTAAAAAATCCACGTTTTGTGGCCTTTTTGTTGATTTGAAAAATCTTTTAAAAAATCCACGTTTTGTGGCCTATTTGTTGATTTGAAAAATCTTTTAAAAAATCCACGTTTTGTGGCCTTTTTGTTGATTTGAAAAATCGTTTAAAAAATCCACGTTTTGTGGCCTTTTTGTTGATTTGAAAAATCTTTTAAAAATCCACGTCTTGTGGCCTTTTTGTTGATTTGAAAAATCTTTTAAAAAATCCACGTTTTGTTGCCTTTTTTTGGGTTCATCAAAAAATCTTTAAAAAATCCACGTTTTGTTGCCTTTTTTGGGTTCATCAACAAATCTTTAAAAAATCCACGTTTTGTGGCCTTTTTGTTGATTTGAAAAATCTTTTTAAAAATCCACGTTTTGTGGCCTTTTTGTTGATTTGAAAAATCTTTTAAAAAATCCACGTTTTGTGGCCTTTTTGTTGATTTGAAAAATCTTTTAAAAATCCACGTTTTGTGGCCTTTTTGTTGATTTGAAAAATCTTTTAAAAAATCCACGTTTTGTGGCCTTTTTGTTGATTTGAAAAATCTTTTAAAAAATCCACGTTTTGTGGCCTTTTTGTTGATTTGAAAAATCTTTTAAAAAATCCACGTTTTGTGGCCTTTTTGTTGATTTGAAAAATCTTTTAAAAAATCCACGTTTTGTGGCCTTTTTGTTGATTTGAAAAATCTTTTAAAAAATCCACGTTTTGTGGCCTTTTTGTTGATTTGAAAAATCTGTTAAAAAATCCACGTTTTGTGGCCTTTTTGTTGATTTGAAAAATCTTTTAAAAAATCCACGTTTTGTGGCCTTTTTGTTGATTTGAAAAATCTTTTAAAAAATCCACGTTTTGTGGCCTTTTTGTTGATTTGAAAAATCTTTTAAAAAATCCACGTTTTGTGGCCTTTTTGTTGATTTGAAAAATCTTTTAAAAAATCCACGTTTTGTGGCCTTTTTGTTGATTTGAAAAATCTTTTAAAAAATCCACGTTTTGTGGCCTTTTTGTTGATTTGAAAAATCTTTTAAAAAATCCACGTTCTGTGGCCTTTTTGTTGATTTGAAAAATCTTTTAAAAAATCCACGTTTTGTGGCCTTTTTGTTGATTTGAAAAATCTTTTAAAAATCCACGTCTTGTGGCTTTTTTGTTGATTTGAAAAATCTTTTAAAAAATCCACGTTTTGTGGCCTTTTTGTTGATTTGAAAAATCTTTTAAAAAATCCACGTTTTGTGGCCTTTTTGTTGATTTGAAAAATCTTTTAAAAAATCCACGTTCTGTGGCCTTTTTGTTGATTTGAAAAATCTTTTAAAAAATCCACGTTCTGTGGCCTTTTTGTTGATTTGAAAAATCTTTTAAAAATCCACGTCTTGTGGCCTTTTTGTTGATTTGAAAAATCTTTTAAAAAATCCACGTTTTGTGGCCTTTTTGTTGATTTGAAAAATCTTTTAAAAAATCTACGTTTTGTGGCCTTTTTGTTGATTTGAAAAATCTTTTAAAAAATCCACGTTTTGTGGCCTTTTTGTTGATTTGAAAAATCTTTTAAAAATCCACGTTTTGTTACCTTTTTGGTGATTCCAAAAAATATATTAAAAAATCCATGTTTTGTGGTCTTTCTGGTGATTTGAAAAAATCAGCTGTGTTCCAGAACTAAAAAGTTTTTACAATTTTTACGACTTTTACACATTTTACTCGAAAAAGCGTTCCCGTTCACAAAAAATTTGTAAAATGTTCACTTCTCTTTAAACAAAAATGGCGCTGAATGACGCTCTCTTTTACACGACAAATTTGGGCGAGTAAAAAAATAGTAACATGGTTGCCGGCGTCTGATTGGCTGATACGCCGACTTTGACATTTGTTCCAGTTTTTTGACGTATATTCCATTTTTCCGTTCCCGAACAATTTTAAAAAACTTGTGTGTGAGAACAAATTTTTTGCAGTTCTCTCTTTTACGAGTTTTACCATTAAAAAGTACGGGAACGAAGCTATCGTTTGAAAATTCCACGTTTTTTGGCCTCTTTGGTTGTTGCTAAAAATCATTAAATAATTTACGTTTTGTGGCCTCTTTGTTTTCTCCAAAAACCTTTGTAAAAATCTAGGTTTTATGTATTTTTTGGTAATTAAAAAAAAAAAAATAAAAAAATTACGATTTGTGGCCTAAAAAAAATAAAAAAATCCTTTTCGGTGATTAAATTTTTTTTTTAAAAAATCCAAGTTTTGTGTCATTTTTGGTGACTTCAGAAACATTTTGGAAAAATTTAAATTTTGTGGCATTTTTGGTGCTTTCAAAAAATCTCTTTAAAATCGATGTTTGGTGGCTCCAGATAAAACTTTGAAAATCTACGTTTTGTGCCGTTTCTTGTTGCTCCAAAAACATTTTGTGTCCTATAAAACCCTATGGTACCTACGTTGCCAACCCTCGCATCATATCTTAGAGCAACATATGTTAACTTTCAATGTCAGCCAAATTCAAGTTTCCCCTTTGTGAATGATGGGGGAAAAGTGAAACCCATGCTTGAAGAAGGTATTGTGGCGGGAGGGATTTGTAAAAGAGACTTGTTATACTTATAAATCCTACCTGCCTTTTGCCAAACGTTTTCTCCCACACAATAAAGGAGCAAAAAAGTACCAAAATCGTAAAACCCCCATATGTATGAACATCATAAACAACCTTAATACCGGAAGGAAACGTCTGATGACTATTCACATTTGCTCCATGTTGCTTTTTTCCTGCTCTTCTTCTTCTGCTGATGGGTCTCAAACAAGAATATATGACTTCTATTGCTTTATTAAATTCGTATGAATGGCAGTGAATGCGATGAGTGTGCTAGGGCATTTGTCTGCCTGAGAGCATCTCAAAAAATATAGAAGCGAATATAAAAACGGAAAGCCTAACATTTGCCATTGAATATAAATACAGTTATTTTATTATTCTAAATGTGAATTATTGGTATATTTGAATTTTCCTTCTTATGGAAACGGGCATATTAACTAAGTCATGCTCTATGGTTTTATATGTAAGAAGAGCTATGGAAAAGTGCGGCTGGATGGTGGGTGGGGTGGTTGTAACAAAATATTGCCTGGCTAAGCTAAATGGCGCTTTGAATTATGACTTTTTTGTGGCATTTTCATTAGGCAATTTTGTGCCAACAAATGGCAGGCAACATCCTGTGGAGCAGTGAAACAACCAACAAAGTCATTCCATGGCCGTAATCATCTTTTGTTAACAAAGTTGTTGTTTACTATGCGGCTCTTACTAATGTTATTATTGTATTTGTTTACGGAATTTATGCTAGCGTCGGCCAGTTTACACATTGTGAATACCTGATTTGATTAATGTAATAAACATTTGTTCCATTCCCTTTCCCATGGTGGATATGCATTGAATTTTCTCCCTCTCCTACCACTAATCTCTTTAGTTTGTTAGCAGTAGAGTGTTAATCTTTATGTAGAAATTCTAACATCATCGATGATGACCATTTGAAAATAATAAGGCAATGTTTTAGTTAAGGCGTGTGCTAACAGCTCCCCTCCCTTCAGCTTTTCAGTCTGCCTTTCATAACTAAATCACATATGATTTTGTTAAACATAATTGCGTGAGCCACAATAAAGTCATTCCTTTAATCCTCATCCCTCATCGTTTTATGGCTAGCGCTGCAGCCTTTGGAATTTGCTTCATTAGAAGAACACCCCTTCTTTTGACAATCAAATGGAAGCATGATGTTGTATTCATGTCCTGATTGTTGTCCACTGAGGCAGTCTTGTCAGGAATGTAGGAGGAGGAGATTTTTTTGTATTAATTTAATCTTGTTAGCAATGGTCAATCAGCTGTATTTGTTTGTAAATGGCCGTCCGACTGCCGCTGCTTACCTAGCAGCAAGCATTTGGACAATTCCTTGCCACAACGCATACATTCATACATTCATTTTAAGTTATTCAATATAGTGTGTATGTGTGGAACATATAAAAGTTAGGAAAATAATGATGGGTGTATGAACGATTTATGGGAGGTATTCCATATGTTTGTAGTCATCAAGACAATATTTCATAATGCAAAGTGGTTTGCAAGGGTCAATTGGGGGGAACAAATCAGTAAACGTGAAGCATAAAAATGTGGATTTTTGAAGGCCGTGTTTAAAGGATCTGACGATAAAAGTAGGCTACATTCATTGGTAGTTTCAAAAGTAGGTATATAACAAATATTTTCTCGGACGCTATACTTGGTTTTTAAAACAAATTTTCATGTACCATCGGAGGCTTCAAATGTGAATTGAATAGAACACAATAGGAGGTTCCGGAAGTGGATTTTTAAATGTCCACACGTGGCTTCAAATGTGCAGTATTTTTTCAAACACTATACATTTTTTAAGGACGAGAATTTTCCAAAAAAAATTTTGTAAGAAAAGGACTTTTTCAAAATATTTGTTCAAGGACGTGATAATTTTTTAAGGACGTGGACCTTTAAAAATGTTTTTCAAGGAATTGGATCTTTTAATATATTTTTTCAACGACGCGCAGTGGTTCAGAAATCGATTTTCCTGGCCCCCATTTTTTGTTTTCACCGACTGTTAATTTCTATATGGGATTCGATAGTAAACATATTGAAACTAAAGGAAGCAAAAAATTAGATAAAAAATTTCAATTTTTTTTTTAATTTGTTTGTTTGTACTTTTATGGTTTGTTTATTGGGGTTTGACTTTTTTAAATAGTTAGAACATACGAAAAAATCAAAAATACTCATATTATGATGCAAAATATGAAAATAAAATGAAAATAATTCAGACCTTGAATTCTCTGCAACCGAATTTGGTGGCTTTCGGAAAGCTGAAAGTGTTATCTGTCGAACCAAAAAAGAATTATGAAAATATCTATATCCGTTCAAAAGCTACAGACTTTTGAGCAGGAAAAAACGATTCTGAACCACTGTGTGACGTGGGTTTTTTTTAAATATTTTTTCAAGGACGTGGGTTTTTAAAATATTTGTTCAACGACGTAAATTGTTTCAAAAGGTTTTTTCAATGGCGTGATTTGTTTTAAAATGTTTTTTTTTTAATATTTTTTCAAGGACGTGTTTTTTTAAAACTATTTTTTCAAGGACTTAGATTTCATAAAACATTTTTAAATTTTTTTTCAAGAAGTGGACGTTTTTCAATGACTTTTTTCGAGAACGTAGATTTTATAAAACATTTTTAAAATGTTTTTCCAAGGACATGTATTTTTAAAAATATTGTTTCATGAACGTAGATTTTATTAATCATTTTCAAAACAGTTTTCAAGAACGTCGATTTGATCGAACATTTTTAATATATTTTTTCAATGACGTGGCATTTTTTTAAAATTTTTAAAGCACTCGGATTTTTTTAAAATATTTTTCAAGGGCGACGATTTTTTTAAATGTTTTTTCAGGGACTTGGTTTTTTTTTAAATATTTTTTCAAGGACGTGGTTTTTTTAATATTTTTTTTCAAGAACGTGTGTTTTTAAAAACATTTTTTTCAAGGACGTGTATTTTTTAAAACTTTTTTTCAAGGACTTGAATTTTATAAAACATTTTTAAATTTTTTTCAATACGTGGATGTTTTTTCAGTGAGGTGGATTTTTAAACGTTTTTTTCAAGAACGTAGATTTTATAAAACATTTTTTAAATATTTTTCCAAGGACATGTATTTTTAAAAATATTATTTCATGAACGTAGATTTTATTAATCAATTTCAAAACAGCTTTCTAGAACGTAGATTTTATCGAACATTTTTAAAATGTTTTTTTAAGGACGTGGCATTTTTTTTTTAATATTTTTAAAGGACGCGGATTTTTTTAAAATATTTTTTCAAGACGTCGATTTTTTAAACGTTTTTTCAGGGACGTGGATTTTTTAAATATCTTTTCAAGGACGTGGATTTTTTAACGTTTTTTTAGGGACGTGTTTTTTATATTTTTTCAAGGACGTGGATTTTTTAAAATATTTTTTAAATAAATGGATTTTTTAAATTTTTTAAAGAAATAGATTTTTTTAATTTTTAAAGGAATGTTTTTTTTTAATTTTTTTAAGAAATGGAAGTTTTTAAATTTTTTTTAAAGAAATGGAATTTTTTTAAATTTTTTAAAAAATAATTTTTTTTAAATTTTTAAAGATAATAATTTTTAAAGATTTGTAATTTTTTTAAACTTTTTAAAGGAATAGATTTTTTTTAATTTTTTTTAAAGAAATAGAATTTTTTTTAAAGAAATGGAATTCTTTAATTTTTTTTTAAATAAATGGTATTCTTTATTTTTTTTTTAATTTTGTTTAAATTTTTTTAATTTCTATATTTTTTTTAAAGAAATTGATTTTTTTAAAGTTTTGTCTTTAAAAATGATTTTTTAAACTTTTATTCAAGATCATGGATTTTTTACATATTTTTCATGGACGTGGATTTTTTAAAGTGTTTTTTTCAAGGACGTGGATTTTTTTTAAACTTTCTTCAAGGAAATTGAATTTTTTTGTAAATGTTTTTAAAGAAATGGAATTTTTTTAAAAAAATTAAATTTTTAAAATTATTTTTAAGGAAATGGAACTTTTTAAAAATTTTTAAAGAAATAGATTTTTTTTAAATTGTTTAAATAAATGATTTTTTTAAATGGATTTTTTTTAAATTTTTTTAAAGAAATGTAATTTTTTTCAAATTTTTTAAAGAAATGGAATATTTTTAAAATTTTTTCAAATATATTTTAAATAAATGGATTTTTTAAATTTTTAAAGAAATGGATTTTTTAATTTTTAAAAGGAATGATTTCTTTTTAATTTTTTTAAGAAATGGAACTTTTTAAAATTTTTTAAAGAAATGTAATTGTTTACATTTTTTAAAAAATACATTTTTTTTAATTTTTAAAGATTTGTAATTTTTTTTAAATTTTTTAAAGAAATAGATTTTTTTAATTTTTTTAAAGAAATTGAATTCTTTAATTTTTTTTTAAAGAAATGGAATTCTTTAATTTTTTTTAATTTTGTTAAAATTTTTTTAACAAATTTTAAACAAATTCTATAATTTTTTTAAAGAAATGGATTTTTTAATGTTGTGTCTTTAAAAATGATTTTTTAAACGATTATTCAAGGACATGGATTTTTTTACATATTTTTCAAGGACGTGGATTTTTTTTAAAGTGTTTTTGCAAGGGCGTGTTTTTAAATATTTTTTCAAGGACGTTGATTTTTTTAATTTTTTTCAAGGACGTGGATTTTTTTAATTTTTTTTCAAGGACGTGGATTTTTTAAATTTTTTTCAAGGAAATTGTTTTTTTTCTAAAGTTTTTTAAAGAAATGGACTTTAAAATAATTTTTAAGGAAATGAAACATTTTAAAATTTTTAAAGAAATAAAATTTTTCTTAAATTTTTGAAATAAATGCATTTTTTTAAATGGATTTTTTTTAATTGTTTTAAAGAAATGGATTTTGTTAAAACTTTTTTAAAGATATGGAATATTTTTAAAAAATTTTTAAATATATGGAATTATTAATAATTTTTTAAGGAAATGGATCTTTTTAAAATTTTTGAAAGAAATGGATTTTTTTTAAATTTTTTAAGAAAATGCATTTTTTAAAGAAATTGCTTTTTTTAATTTTTTAAATAAAAGATTTTTTTATTTTTTTTTTCAAAGAAATGGAATTTTATTAAATATTTTTTAAAGAAATGATTTTTTAAAATATTTTTTAAAGAAATGATTTGTTTTAAATATTTTTTGAAGTTATGGAGGGATTTTTTATTTTCTAAAGGACGTGGTTTTTTAAACACTATATTTTAAAAATTTTAATTTTTTAAAAATTATTTTTTAAGGTTTCGACTTTTTACAAAAATTTTTTCAAGGACGGCAATTTTTTCAAATATTTTTGAAGGTCTTGTATTTAATATAAACAATATATTTCCAAATGCTTGTGTATAAAAAAATTAGGGACGTGCAATTAAAAAAAAAATTAGAAAAAATTAAGGACGTGACTTTTTTACAAATATGTTATAAGGACTTAAATTGTTTTAAATATATTTTTTCCAGGACATGAATTTTTTAAAAATATTTTTTAATGTCGTGGATTTTTCAAATTATTGTTTTTAATATTATTCATAGTGGATTGTTTAAAAATATATTTTCAAGGACAAGGAGGTTTTGCAAAATTTGTTTTCAAGGAATTGGATTTTTAAATATCTTTCTCAAGGACGGCGATTTTTTAAAATTTTTTAAGGTCTTGTATTTAATAAAAACAAGTGCTTGTGTTTAAAAAAAACATTTTTTAGGGACGTGCAATTAAAAAAATTAAGGACGTGTTTTTTTAAATATGTTATAAGGACTTAAATTATTTTAAATATATTTTTTCAAGGACATGAATTTGTTAAAAATATTTTTTAATGTCGTGGATTTTTCAAAATAATTTTTTTTAATATTATTCAAAGCAGTTGTTCAAAAATATTTTTATTTTTTTTAAGCAAGTGAAGTTCTTCGGTTTTTTTTAAAGTATATTTTTTTTAAGTAAATTTTTAACTTAAGAAAAACATTTATGAATGATCCACATTTTAACGTTCCTTGAAAAAACATTTTATAAAAGATACACATTTTTAGTGTACTTGAAAAAAAAATATTTTTAAAAGGAACACGTTTTGAGAGTCCTTGGAAAAAATATTTATTTTTTAAATTTACGTTTTGATGGTCCTTAAAATGTCTCCTTTCATTATTAATTAAAAGATCAACGTTTTGGCGGTCCTTGAAAAATATTTTATAAAAGTTACACATGTTGAGGGTCATTAAAAAATATTTTTAAAAGAAATATATTTTTAAGATACTTTAAAAAATATTTTTTAAAGATCTACGTTTTGACGATCATTGAAGAAATCTTTTTTTAAAGCCCCACTTTTTTAGGGTCCTTAAAAAAGATTTTTTATAAAATGGAATTTTTTTAAAAGATCTACTTTTTGGGGATCGTTGCAAAACAATTTTTAAAATATTCATGCTTTGAGGGTCCTTGGGAAAAAATATTGTTTTATAAGATACACGCTTTGAGTATTTTGTAAGACATTCAAGTATTGAGGGTCCTTGAAAAAACATTTTTTTAAAGATCCAAGTTTTGAGGGTCCTTGAAAAAAATATTTTGTTAACATTCACGCATTGATGGTCTGTCAAAAAAGATTGTTCAAAAAATCTACATTTAGATTGCCCTTAAAAAATAATTGTTTAAAATATCCACGTTTTGATGGTAATTGAAAAAAAAAATATTTTTCTCTAATTTGATGACTCTGGAAAAATGATTTTTAAATTAATCCACGTTTGATGGCAATTGAAAAAAAAAATTAAATATACTATTTTTAATGGTTCTCGATTTTTTTAATTAACCTTAAAATCTTTGAACAAAAAACAAAGGGTTCGAATCTTCCGCTTTCCTTTTTCACTTGCAAAAATCATTGGTCATTAAGCTCGACTCTAATAAGAAATTAATTAAAATTAATATTAAAAATGATCTTCGCCCTAATAAGCAAAATTTTCAAAATAAATAAAATCAGCTTGAGCCATGATCCAGGCTGGGGTTTGAACCCACGTCATTGAAAACACACATGAAAAAAATGTTGTCACGGCGTGTTAGCGTTCAGAGCCAAACTCATAATTTTCAAGGACTACGCTAAGCGTTTGTCATGGAAGCCATACAATGAGTGAACAAATATTCAGCGTTGTAAAAACAAATTGCATTTGAAAGAAGAAAAGTTAGATAGTAACGAATCCGCTCCACTGCCGATATGTCCGATGAGCCTCTACCAAAGGCAAAACATGTCACATAATAGTGGTTGTATGGGTTCGAATCTTCCTCTTTCCTTTTTCACTTGCAAAAATCATTGGTCATTAAGCTCGAAAATCTTTTTAAAAATTCCATGTTTCAAAACCTCGTTTTAAAAAGTCCAGGATTGGTGGCTCTGACAGTTTTTGTAAAAAATCAAAGTTCTTATGGCTGACAGTCTTTGAAATATGTTCTTTGAAAATCCATGGTTATTGATCGGCAGTCCTTGAAAAAATATTTACTTTAAAGCTTCCGAAGCTAAAAAAATATTAAAAAAAAAAACCTACTTCCGAGGCATTTGTTAGCTCACTACTTTTAACGAGGGTCAAAAGTAGTTCCTCGGGTGACACTACAGGGAAACCAAACAAAGCTTAATGTCTGTGCATACTTTTAGGAGCCCAATATAAACGAATGGTACCTGTATTTCTTATACATGTCCTTATGTCGCACTAAGTTTAGTTACATACTAGACATAACAATCTGAGTGTTTCTCTAGCCTCATTCAAAGCTTCGGCTGACAATGGAAAAAAATACAATAAAATACAAAAAAAACAATAATTCATTTATCAACCACGCGATTCTGATTTCCATTTCCTTTATCGAATTATGCTGCAAATGAAGTCTACCTTAAGTTTTGACCATGAACCTTCCGAATTTGACGTTATTTCCATCCTATATAAACAAATGATTTTTTTTCCATTTTAATGCTCCTTCCCCTTTCCATATTTGGATAATTAATAAATATGTTTTCCCCTTTTCATTTTCATCCTTTACAAATCCCTGTGAATGCCTCAAAACGGCTTTACGCACATTTCTATTAAAAATAAATGTTTGTATTCATCATGTTAAACTATAGTCAAACACATTTGGTAGTCAATATGCGTCATAAGAACGTACCTCCACCTTTGTTTTCCCCTTCCATCCCACCCTTAATGTTCACAATTTCTCTGCAATGCAAACAACAGCATTCTAATCACAGTCAGGAGGATCCTTTTTGTATACAGGCCGAGAGGACTAGGAAAATTACCGTGCCGCTGACTATTTTCGCTCGTGCGGATATGTTTATTCATCGGATTTGTGTAAAAGCAAATGTTGTTTGGGATGAGGATTCCTCTACTCTACCACCACCCCTGTTCCAATGGCCGGCCGTTGGTTTATAATCACTAGCATGTCCTTTTCACATGTGTGTACTACGGACATACATACACATGTAACCACCACGTATGGTTATTGTATGTGTTACATTCGTAATGCGTGTGTGTGTTTGATGATGTATGACCATGTGATGCGTTTGTTTTGTTAGTTGTTGTAAGGTATGTTTCGTAATTCTTGGCATTTTTCCTTTTTATGCTGTAGTTTGCTTTTTTTTCAACGTTCCCCACTTTTGATGAATGTCCAATGCTTTTAAGCATATTAACATTCACGCAGTCAGTCCATTTGTTATTTGCACGACTATGACATGCTACCACTACTACCACTGATGGTGATGATGATGATATGTTGCTGAGGTGGTGGAGGTAATGCCCGTTTCGCGCTAACGGCTACTACCATGCCATAAATATAGAGGGGCATAAAATATTTTTCTCTTTGCCCTTTTTATTTTTTACAAATTTCCTAACATTTCTTTATTTCCAATCTCAGATTTCCATTCCATTTTTTGCTTTAGAATAAAATTGTTAATGTTAGTTGTGTGTGACTGAGTGACTGATGGGCCGTCGGCAGAGGGGGTGAAGGTTCTACCTCCATACTAATATTTGCTTTACATAAGCAGTTTTTTATGAAGTTTATTTCCTCCTGTCCTCATTGTTGTTGTTGTTTTATTAATGTAATCTTTTTGTTAAAAAAATGTGCGGCATACAACTATCCTTACGTCGCATCGCATGCCGTAGAGGGGGGCTGTTTGCTGTTTAACTGCGGCATAAATTGGCTTTGCCTTAACAAAAAAATCTTTGTTCAGAAAATCAGATAAGCAGACCAAGATTTATTATGTATGCAAACAAAAGGATCAAATGCGGAATCCTTACACTCGCTCTCCCTTGCCCTCCCACCCCCGTTAACAGTTGCTGTTTTCACATTTATTTGAAGTTGATGTCTTTTTGACATAGTGGTTAAATGTTTGAATGACTAAATGAACGAACGAATGAATGAATGAATGTGTCGCAGAGGTCGAGGTTAAGCTGTAGCATGAACTTGCGATAAATTTACAGATGTTTTTTTTTTCTAGGTGGTGGTTGGCAGTAGTGGTCTCATCAAATGCTATTGAAATTAAAAAGAGATCACAAGAAAGATATTGGGAAGGATTAAATTAATGATTTTGGAAGAAATATAAATACAAAAAAACTAATTTATTTATAGATAAATAAAATTCGTCTTAATCGACGACCTTAAAGTCGCCTCAATAGACGACCTTAAAGTCGTTTCAATAGGCGACGTTAAAGTCGTCTCAATAGACGACCATAAAGTCGTCTCAATATACGACCTTAAAGTCGTCTCAATAGACGACCTTAATGACGTCTTTATAGACGACCTTAAAGTCATCTTTATCGTCTGAATAGACGACCTTATAGTCGTCTGAATAGACGACCTTAAAGTCATCGCAATAGACGATCTTAAAGTCGTCTTTATAAACGACCTTAAAGTCGTTTTAATAGACGACCTTAAAGTCGCCTTTATAAACGACTTTAAAGTCGTTTTAATAAACGATCTTAAAGTCGTCTAATAGACGACCTTAAAGTCGTCTCAATTGACGACATTGAAGTCGTCTCAATTGGCGACCTTGAAGTCGTCTCAATTGACGACCTTAAATTCGTCTCGATATACGGCTTTAAAGTCGTCTCGATAGACGGCCTTAAAGTCGTCTCGATAGACGACGTTAAAGTCGTCTCTATAGACGACCTTAAAGTCGTATCTATAGACGACCTTAAAGTCGTCTCTATAGACGACCTTAAAGTCGTCTCTATAGACGACCTTAAAGTCGTCTCTATAGACGACCTTAAAGTCGTCTCTATAGACGACCTTAAAGTCGTCTCTATAGACGACCTTAAAGTCGTCTCTATAGACGACCTTAAAGTCGTCTCTATAGACGACCTTAAAGTCGTCTCTATAGACGACCTTAAAGTCGTCTTATAGGGTGACCTTAAAGTCATCTTATTTGACAACCTTTAAGTCTATTGTACAACTTTAAGGTCGTCTATTGAGACGACCTTAATGTCGTCTATTGAGACGACCTTAATGTCGTCTATTGAGACGACCGTAATGTCGTCTTTTGAGACGACCTTAATGTCGTCTATTGAGACGACCTTAATGTCGTCTATTGAGACGACCTTAATGTCGTCTATTGAGACGACCTTAATGTCGTCTATTGAGACGACCTTAATGTCGTCTATTGAGACGACCTTAATGTCGTCTATTGAGACGACCTTAATGTCGTCTATTGAGACGACCTTAATGTCGTCTATTGAGACGACCTTAATGTCGTCTATTGAGACGACCTTAATGTCGTCTATTGAGACGACCTTAATGTCGTCTATTGAGACGATCTTAACGTCTATTGAGACGACCTTAATGTCGTCTATTGAGACGACTTTAATGTCGTCTATTGAGACGACTTTAATGTCGTCTATTGAGACGACTTTAATGTCGTCTATTGAGACGACTTTAATGTCGTCTATTGAGACGACTTTAAGGTCGTCTATTGAGACGACTTTAAGGTCGTCTATTGAGACGACTTTAAGTTCGTCTATTGAGACGACCTTACGATCGTCTATTGAGACGATCTTAACGTCTATTGAGACGACCTTAACGTCGTCTGTTGAGGCGACCTTAACGTCGTCTATTGAGACGACCTTAATGTCGTCTATTGAGACGACCTTAACGTCGTCTATTGAGACTACCTTAACGTCGTCTATTGAGACGATCTTAACGTCTATTGAGACGACCTTAACGTCGTCTATTCAGACGACCTTCACGTCGTCTGTTGAGGCGACCTTAACGTCGTCTATTGAGACGACTTTAACGTCGTCTATTGAGACGACCTTAATGTCGTCTATTGAGACGACCTTACGATCGTCTATTGAGACGACTTTAATGTCGTCTATTGGGACGACTTTAAGGTCGTCTATTGAGACGACTTTAAGGTCGTCTATTGGGACGACTTTAAGGTCGTCTATTGGTACGACTTTAATGTCGTCTATTGAGACGACTTCAAGGTCGTCTATTGAGACGACTTTAAGGTCGTCTATTGAGACGACTTTAAGTTCGTCTATTGAGACGACTTTAAGGTCGTCTATTGAGACGACTTTAATGTCGTCTATTGGGACGACTTTAAGGTCGTCTATTGAGACGGCTTTAAGGTCGTCTGTTGGGACGACTTTTAGGTCGTCTATGGAGACGACTTTAAGGTCGTCTATTGAGACGACATTAAGGTCGTATATTGAGACGACATTAAGGTCGTATATTGAGACGACTTTAAGGTAGTCTATTGAGACGACTTTAAGGTCGTCTATTGAGACGACTTTGAGGTCATCTATTGAGACGACTTTAAGGTCGTCTATTGAGACGACTTTAAGTTCGTCTATTGAGACGACTTTACGGTCGTCTATTGAGACGACTTTAAGGTCGTCTATTGGGACGACTTTAAGGTCGTCTATTGAGACGACTTCAAGGTCGTCTATTGAGACGACCTTACGATCGTCTATTGAGACGGCTTTAAGGTCGTCTATTGGGACGACTTTTAGGTCGTCTATGGAGACGACTTTAAGGTCGTCTATTGAGACGACTTTAAGGTCGTCTATTGAGACGACTTTAAGGTCGTCTATTGAGACGACTTTAAGGTCGTCTATTGAGACGACTTTACGATCGTCTATTGGGACGACTTTAAGGTCGTCTATTGAGACGGCTTTAAGGTCGTCTGTAGGGACGACTTTTAGGTCGTCTATGGAGACGACTTTAAGGTCGTCTATTGAGTCGACATAAGGTCGTATATTGAGACGACTTTAAGGTCGTCTTTTGAGACGACTTTAAGGTCGTCTATTGAGACGACTTTAAGGTCGTCTATTGAGACGACTTTAAGGTCGTCTATTGGGACGACTTTAATGTCGTCTATTGAGACGACTTCAAGGTCGTCTATTGAGACGACTTTAAGGTCGTCTATTGAGACGACTTTAAGGTCGTCTGTTGGGACGACTTTTAGGTCGTCTATGGAGACGACTTTAAGGTCGTCTATTGAGACGACATTAAGGTCGTATATTGAGACGACTTTAAGGTCGTCTATTGAGACGACTTTAAGGTCGTCTATTGAGACGACTTTGAGGTCATCTATTGAGACGACTTTAAGGTCGTCTATTGAGACGACTTTAAGGTCGTCTATTGAGACGACTTTAAGGTCGTCTATTCAGACGACTTTAAGGTCGTCTATTGAGACGACTTTAAGGTCGTCTATTGGGACGACTTTAATGTCGTCTATTGAGACGACTTCAAGGTCGTCTATTGAGACGACTTTAAGGTCGTCTATTGAGACGACCTTACGATCGTCTATTGAGACGGCTTTAAGGTCGTCTGTTGGGACGACTTTTAGGTCGTCTATGGAGACGTATATTGAGACGACTTTAAGGTCGTCTATTGAGACGACTTTAAGGTCGTCTATTGAGACGACTTTAAGGTCGTCTATTGAGACGACTTTAAGGTCGTCTATTGAGACGACTTTAAGGTCGTCTATTGAGACGACTTTAAGGTCGTCTATTGAGACGACTTTAAGGTCGTCTATTGAGACGACTTTAAGGTCGTCTATTGAGACGACTTTAAGGTCGTCTATTGAGACGACTTTAAGGTCGTCTATTGAGACGACTTTAAGGTCGTCTATTGAGACGACTTTAAGGTCGTCTATTGAGACGACTTTAAGGTCGTCTATTGAGACGACTTTAAGGTCGTCTATTGAGACGACTTTAAGGTCGTCTATTGAGACGACTTTAAGGTCGTCTATTAAGACAACTGTAAGGTCGTCTATTGAGACTACTTTAAGGTCGTCTATTAAGACGACTTTAAGGTCGTGTATTGAGACGACATTGACGTCGTCTATTGATACGACTTTAAGGTCGTCTATGGAGACTACTTTAAAGTCGTCTATTGAGACGACTTTATGACGCCGTTCTTAAAGTCGTCACAAAAGTGGATCAAAATTATTTATATAACCCTCGAAATTATTCTCAATTATATCCTTCTTCGTCAATTCCTTTGTCATTCTTCATTATACGGAGTGATGTTAATTTTTAGCAAGTTCTTTGACAAACTCTGACAAATTCAAATTTATGTCAAATATTTGCAGTAGTAGACAGCCAAAGGCTAACCAAAAAACCATTACGCTGGTGGACAATAAAGAAAATATGTGATGAACCAAAGGATGATAGATGGAAGCTTAACAAGTAAAATCTTCACACAAAAAATTAAAATTGCCTAGATCCCTTGCCCCCCCCCTTTTAGTCATAGATTAATCATTTTTAGATAACTAAAGGGTAAAGGGGTAGCATTCAAACAAGCGTGGAAAATATTATCCTTCGCATATTTTTCTTTTTCTAGTTTCCATCATAATCAAAAAGCCTATCTAAGGCAGATCATTAATATTCCGGGAAATGAAAATCATAATTGACATTGATTTGTTTCCACCAAATGATTTGTTCCTTCAGTAGCTTCTTCTTCTTCGGGCAAAGGACCGACATGGCAATGCCATTTATTTATTATGGCAACAAAAATTTATGGAAATTTTCATTTAATTCAATATAACATTTCAAATCAAGAGCTTGTCTCGGGTAAAGGAAAGGAAGTTGAGGTTTTGTTGGGGCACGTTAGATGCCTCGAAAGCATAGAAAACTCAACTCAATGGAGCCAATCATTAAACTTTCTTTGTTTGGAAATAAAAGTTTGAATGAAATTTATTAAAATATGGCTTTTAATAGAGATAGCCTTTGGTTAAGAGGGGTAGAAGGGAGTTGAAATACGAGATTAGAATTTTTCATCATTTGTTTTCCAAATGGAAGTTTTGCATGAATGCCATTGGAATTGGATGGCTGCGTTGTGAAATTTAAAACATTGATCCACCGCCACCACTAGTCAGTCAATCACTCAACTCGATTCCATTGGAGTATGGACATCCTATTTGTTGTTCCTGTTGTTGTTTTATTATTCTTATTATTTATTTAGCTCATGTATTGCTGAGGGGTATAGTGTGTGCGTGTTGTTGCTGTTGCTTTTGGATTTGTATGCCCACAAGCGCCACATTATGTTAAACTCATTAAGTTAACGAGCTCTATTGTAAAGCATAAAAGGATTATTAACAAATCAGTGGTTTTTTGTGTGTAAGGTTTAAACCATCCTAATGCACGAACGGGCGTTCGACCACCAACAACCCGTCAAGAGCACTAACATTACTGGTTCTCATTGTTGTCAACCCAAAGAGGACAACAACAACAGCAACAACAATAAAAGGAAAGGTTATGACACCCCATATCCCCTAATACAGGCATAAAATCTACCAGTAATCGCCATTTCAAGCGTAAACATACGCGTAACCGCAGATTTCTATCTGCATTAAATACGTTGTCCCCACGCAAACACGCACACACAAACAGCAACCACACCACATACAAAATAAAAGCAGAAAATAAAAAAACGTGACAAAGGAAAGGGTAAGCATTAGCCGACTGGCTACAAATATGTTTTCAAATAAATCAAAAGACCTCATCATCATCTTCTGCGGATGCTTCGACTTTGTATGAATGTTGCCAGCCTTTTGTTTGGGTTAAAAAGGTCATGTAACTCTGAGCTTTTGATCTCTAATTGAGCAAATTAGCTTAACGAATAAAGACAACAATGTCACATAATGTCATAAACACAACCACTCCCACTCACACGCGAAGAAAAGGGACCGTATAGAAGATAAACAGCATTACTTTTTTGTTTTGTCATGAAATAATTGAAGTAATGCAGTTCCGTGTGGGCGGAACAATGATAATCAGTTTTTTTCTAAGTTTAAAATTCTATCATTGATATAACCCCAGACAATTCCTTTGTTTAAAGAAATTGTGAAAAAAAAGTTATGGGAAACATTTTTAATTGGCTTAACAGTTCGGACATGTGTTTGATGGATATAATAATCAGATTTTTTTGAAATTTGTTCCGTTCTATGTGAAAGCACAGCTTAGTGCTAACGGAAGTGTCTAATTGCCTTCGTTGGTTTTCAAATTCCGGGATTTATATTGATCATTATTTTATCTCAGGTGGACACTAACTGGGAACTGCCTTTAACACCCTTTATAGGTAGTGGTTTAGGCGTCTGGTAAGTCCCCACTCTTATTTAAAGAGCCCATGTAATATTGACTACCCCCGTAGAAATATGATAATATGAAATATGATCAGCGAATCTGCACTGAACGTGAAGACTTTTAAACAGATAATGTAGTTTACGCTTTGAAATATGTACGAAATTTGAAAAGAAAGGCTGCCAAGGACCTATAATATATACAGTGGTTCAGGAATCGATTTTCCTGGCCACAACCCCTGTTAGATAGTAAACATATTGAAACTAAGGAAACCCAAAAATTAGGTCAACATATTGAAGGTGTGGGCGTGGTGCGCACCTAAAGCTGACCATTTTTCCGCAAATTTTGGTAAATACGTCATTTTTGAAAATTTCTGAAGAAATAGCTTCGTCTCTGAAACTATAACAAATATTGTGTTCGTTGTTTATTTTGTTAGGTAGGTAGAATTGTTGTCTTTAAGAACAGTTTCAATAAATTACCATAGTGTTTACACGAAGTGAGCTATGTTATTTTTCCTCATGTACTCAATTTTAGTGAACTTTTAGGGAACAGCTTGGAACAAAGTTCCGTTTTCACAGAATGATGTCTGAGAGTGTCCTCTTTCACCTCTAATATACTGTTGCACCAGTCCCGTTCCGTCCACTTAACCGTTTTTAACATTTTTTGAAACTACTTGGGTAAAGATGTGTGTTTTTTCCATACAGTTTCCCATATAAATTATAGCTTTTTACACAAATGGACATTTTTTAAAATATATGAGTTTCTATAAGAGTTCTATGAGTTTTACGAAACCCCAAGGAGGATTTTTTTTAATTTTGAAAAAAAATAATTTTTTGGAATAGAAATTTGGAAAAAAATTTTGAAAAAAAAAGTTTTCCATTTTTTTTTAATTTTTTGTATCTTTTTGGTTTGCTTATTGGTGTTTGACCTTGTTTAAATAGTTAGCAATATAGATAGCAATTTTGCTGGAGTCGGAGACTGAGTCGAAAAAAATAACTCGACTCCGACTCCGGGCAAAATTTTTTCCACGTTATAGAAGTATAACATAAAATTTGGAACAAGAACATTTTTTTAAAAATCATTTTTTATTTTAAAAGAAATGTATAATAGTACGGTTACACTGCAGTTTTTTGCCGGGTTAACCCACTTCGAGAGGATTTATTTGACGTTTGGCCTATGGAATTGACATTTTAAATCCAAACCCACTGGGTTAATGCGGTTAAGTGTAACCGGGGTATAAGAAAACATATATGCAAACGGTATATTAGACTAAGTTAAGGGACGATTCACAGGATATTTACTATCCTCTGAAGTGTAGTCTATTCATCCCTATTTTGTTGATCCAATTGATTCTTTACATTTTTGCAAACAAAAGTAATGCTCTATGACAATCGAATTAAGATTGGACCTGCAACCTCTTTCGTCAGAAGTCTTACTGCTCTTCTCACAAAGGTCTATTGGTATTCTCATCCAGTTTTTTTTGAGAAGTCACCCTTGTCTTCTATTAAAGACAGTGTGGTCTCTATGGGAAATCTTACTGACGCAGGGTACAAAATGGAATTCAAGATTTTGGGGGTGGAAAAATTCCTTTTCGGAATGAAAGCCCCAATTGAGAACCCCAAAGGATCCCATAGCTGAAATTTCTGAGTTATGACATAATGAATTTTTTCATTGACCTCATATATCATTGAGAAAATAGCTTTATATCTCAGTTTGGATACATTGTTTCATCATTTTTAAATGACATGTTTTTAGTGAGGAACCTTTCTTTCTATATACTCGATGAGGGCTTTAGATGTAGACATTCAAATAACCGGATCTGTCCGCCAGGAACAGGTATAGTTCATGTGTATCCGAGTTTTCTACACAATCACATACAATGAAATATATAATCATAGTTTTCATGAAAAAGGATCGGGTAAAAGTGATCAAGAAGTGAAAACATGGCAATATCGATTTCATGAAATGGCGATTGTCCATCTACCTACGTGCTGAGTAGAATACACACTATATCTCAAATATTTCCACACCAATGTTCACAATGTGTATAAATTTCAGAAAATGTATAAATATCATAGAATAGGTGGTGAAATTTTTAAGTCGATCGGAACATTATTGCCTTAGTGTGAGCGTTGGATTGGAACAATTTGTTTTGTTTGCAGCATAAACTGCAAAACACCACAGAAATATATGACAATTTATTTATTCGTTTTCGAGCTAAAGTCGGCACCCCACAATGCTTTAATAAAAACAGGGTTTCGTAGACGGCCTCAAAACTTCGTAATATTTTTCGCTTTCAGATGAAGAAAACAAAACTGCCAGAAAGTTACGTAGTTTTCTCCGAAAAAATCAAGAAAAATGGCTGTTATTGAGCTTTACAACTGGGGGTCTCCTTTTGAGGCTAAGCACACTAAAATGTTGGCCTACAACCAGTTTGAAACTTCGTCATGAATTGCCTATAATTGTTTTTCATGTAGTCCTTATGATTTGTATTGCTCCTTTATTTTCACTTATTTTGAAAGCTTAACGATTTTCTCACGTGGAAGATTTCCGTCCAGAATATACTCGTCCAAAAAGGAAAACCGACAAAAACGTTCTAACTCTGCTATTTTTCAATTTTGGGATTTCGAACCGAAAAAAATTTTCATTAGGATTAGAGATCAAAAGTTTTGCGGAGGAGATTCTAAAAGGAATGGATCTACATTGACCATTATGGGAGTGGATCTCCAGCCACTACATATGGTGCCATAGGGGGTTTTTATACCCTTCGGGCTGTTTGCTCAAGAAGTATGGACTTGCCCCTTGAAAAAACGTTTACCATCGTAATTGAGGCAGCGAATACAAGTTGCTTCAACAAAAATCAAAGTGATACGATAGCAGGTCTTAAAGTGAACTTATCCGAAATTTTGTGTGGGAGGTACCGGATGGAGTGGAAAAATATAGTCCATATTTGAACATGATCTATATCTAGTAGATATATTAGGATGTGTAAAGTATGGATCAATTCGGACATTCTCTTCAAGAGTTACCGTATGAAAAAATTTTCCGAACATTTTTGAACTTTTGTAGGGGAGGTACCTGAAGGAGTGGACTGATATGGCCCATCTTCGAACTTAAACTAAGTTTGGGCAAAATATTACGAAAGCCAAAATTTGAACCGAATCGGTTCATCGGTTTGCGAGTTATCGTGCGCATCAGCCAGACAGACGGACGGACGGACATTGCTCAATCGACTCAAAATTGTCTGAAACACATTTCGCCCAAACATACTTAGGGTCTAAAACCATTATTTCGTTGAGGCACATTTTGCCCGTATGAAAGTGTACATTAGGGTTAGTCATTTTTTTTAGATTCAAAATCTGTGGAAATAGCATATAGGGCAGGCAAAAACAAGCAGAATTGCGTTTTTACTTTTTCGAAATTGTGAAAAAACGTTCCGCACAAAATGTAATTACTTTAGCTCAAAACCAACTTTTTTATTTGAATTTTTTTGTGATTTTTAAAATTTGATAATATTTTTTTTTTAATTTCTCAAGCACTAATCCTCTATATCTTTCAATTATATTGATTTCTTTCGGAAATTCGTATAAATGGTATAGCGCAAAACAGCTTTTTTATTTCATTCGGTCTTTTTGCTTTAAAATTTTTGACCCAGTTATCACTGTTTTTTTGGACATTTTTGCAACTTTTTTAAACGACATGGCGATGTGAACACAAACTATGAAAAAATAATTTAAAACTCAAAACGATATAAATTATGTATTATGACATTACTTCTGTATTGTCAAACTTTTATTAGAGCAACTCGTTTAAAATTTTTAAAACTGGGAAATGAAACCGAGTTGCAAATTTTCAAATCGATGTAGCTTAAAAACTAAATGACAGATTTTTGATCAAATTGCATATTTAAAATCGATGCACTAAAACCAACTAAAAAAAATTATTTCCAAGAACAACTATTGCAGAAAAAAATTTCTCAAATTTAAAAAAAAGTAAACTAAAAAAGTTTGTTTTTAGCTGAAGTAATTGCATGTTGTGCGGAAGGTTTTTTTACAATTTCGAAAAAGTAAAAACGCAATTCTTATTATTTTTGCCTGCCCTACATGCCATTTCCACAGATTTTTGATATTCGAAAAAAAGAAAATTAAAAAATGACTAACCCTAGTGTACATACCCTCGTTAGCATAAATGCTGAGGGTATAATAAGAGTAGGAGTCTAAATGCTCGAAAAAGATTAAGAATTTACTCCATGAATGAAGTCGAATGGAAAAATTGTTTCGTTTGTTGCTGTAGAATGAGAAAATACGCACAATTAAAGAGAGAGTTCCACTCTCTACTCCAATTCGAGTTAGCATTTCGGAGCCCATGTGCCACCGTGGTGCAACGGTATGCACACCTGCCTTGCACGCTAAAGGTCGTGGGTTCGATTCCCAGGTCAGGCAACATCAAATTTCCTGAGTATTTCAGCCGTGTCAAAATTCTCTACAAGTGGTGTCTTAGGGCACGCCTTTCGGACTCGGCGATAAACAGTAGGTCTCGTATCATTGAGCTAATATGAATCGGGGCGCACTCATTGATATAAGAGAAGTCTTCTTTGTCCCGCCTGGGATGTTTGTGGAACAATTATATTATGATCAACTAAAATGACTGGCTGAATGAGTGAATTAAATTATATCCAGTTTCAAGATGGACTATGTCGTTCCATTTTTTTACGTATACTTGTCGGGTCGTGTTCAAATTGTAGAAAGGGAGTTGTACTTTTGATCTTCACAACAACATTACAATTTGGTTCTAGGGCTAGCCAATGCTTTCCAAGACATAGTCCAAGAATTGTAATATTTGTCGTCTTTGTTAGAACGGATAATTTTAATTTACCTCCATAATAGCAAATCTTCTATTACCTTGGGAAAATAGTATTTATTTTTAAAACTGGGGAATTGTACATAGCACGTTTAGGTCCAAAACTGTTCTTTTTTTACTGAGAGTACTTAACTGTGAGCAAAGCTGGCTGATTCTGTTTTACATCACCTCACCAGCTAAAGGATATTGTAATGGCATTATTATATCCTTGGTATGTCTGTAATTGTCTTCGGTCGGTCACTCTGTAATTTTGTTTGGGTCACAAACACCCTCTAGTGAACTGACAAACCATTTCAGAATTGTCGATGCATCATCGCTGCAACGACCCATTTATGTACTGTAATTAAATCGTGAAGTGTTTGTTTGTCTTATCCGCTAAAATTCGTAAAACATACACTTTTTGAAATTCCAGTGTACTTACCGCTCGAATACCCGAAATTGTGAAGCATTAAGACATGTGATAGCGTGTAGATATAAAGATCTTTTCCAACAGGGGAGATATTGATGTGTAGCAAGATGAAACCACCCTTGAAACCACACCATAACAATTTTTTTTTTAAATCCTATGGTTGAAGATGGGCGCTTTGACATTAAGTTGTGGATTTGTATATCATTTTAAGTCCGAGGCCATTTATATTACTTTTCATAACAAAAGGTCAAAAGTTGTGTATAAGAAATCCCACAATAACATCCTTAGCAAGTTTAAAGTATTCTATAAAACAGTTCTCAATCAAAAAGCTTTATTCTCAAAACAAAATAAAGAAATCCGAATGTTCTTCTATGTTATAAAAACAGGACCTTTATTCCTCAATTTTTAAATTTAAAACACCACATCAAGTTCCACAAAAATGTATTCTGTAATTTTAATTTTTCATTTGCCCCTTGAATGGAATGTGGATGAACATTGCATCCCTCTAAGAATGTTGACATTTCAAACAAAAACAACTAAACCTCAAAACCTTATTAAAATTTACCATTCCCTTTATGGCAGCAAATGTGGCCGTCAAATGTGGAAAAAATTACTAGAGCAATGATAATATCAACGACCTCAAAAAACGACGACAAAAGAAAAAGGACACAACACAACCTGTGATAAATATTTCAACTAACCTCAAAATGAAAAAAAAAGAAACACAAAACTCTTCTCAAATACCGCACAAATCGGAAAACTTTTAAAATTGAAAAAAAATAAGGTATGGAAAACCTACAAATAGTCTCATTTCCTAACCACACGATGAACAACATTTGCAAATACGAAATACTCGTACATTCATCAAGTCACTTCAAGCGTTGTTGGTTTCTGTGGATTCAACATTTACATTCAACAAATAACAAGCAACAACCTAAATTCACTTTGTCATCAATTAATCATTTGTTTACCTTATTTGTAGTTTGTAGTAGTTGTTGTTGTTGTTGCGGCATCATAAACATGACACAAAAAACCATGATGGAAAAGAAAGAAAAACTACAAATCTACCCTCGACCAACTATCCAACCCTTGTAGGATTAGAAGAAGAAGAACAAGTTTATGGCAAAGTTTGCAACTCATCATCATCTCATTCGTTCATATATCATCTTAACTGTAATTTAGTTATAGCTATACCCAGCCAGGTCATGTTTAACTTGCGAAGCAAACAAACCACACTTAAATACGCACACACACACACCCATCAAGAAGCACCCACCACAGAGCTTGAGCTATAACCTTAGAATAGCATCAACTAATTTACATTCCACATCAGTGAAACTGTGTCATTGACCACTTGTCACTTTTCTCAGAGTTACCCATCATGGCCATACCCATTGTTGTTATTCCTGCTGCTACTGATGTTCTTGTTGTTGTTGCTCTATCTATCCAACTTTCATTATTCCATGAATCCTTAACGTCCATATACCGGACCGACCGACCAACCATCCATCCACTGGCATTATTTCATTTCCTTACCTTGGTGTAGTGGTGGTGCATGGAAAATTTGTCATGTTCACTTGTCTGCATTCTCTGTGGGGATTGATACTCTGACATTCTTCACTCTCCGTGGCATAGAGCCCATAATATGCCTCTGACATAGCCTTGGTCATAGTTACCATTTCCAACATAGTCGGAATTTTGTGTCACATTACTTTGTTGTTAGATAGATAACCTAAAAACGTTCTTCAGAGGATGGCTAAGGTGATAGGCACAGTGGTATGGAAGGGGAGAACAATTGCTTAGAATAGACCAGTTTGAAAGCGAGGAATATTTTTTTGTAAGACGAAAAGTTCCCCAGAGGCTGAGAAAAGATAATTTCAACAGAAATCTCTGATATTGAAGACGTTTATAACAAATATGAAATTGTGCAGAACGTTCGTCCCATAAGGATAGGTAAGAGTCAATTTCAACCCGACCTAATATTTTACTTTGTGTCTTCAGTTTGAGATAACTATTATATTATATCCTCAGCCTTATTGCTACAGAGGTAAATACAATTTGTCACGAGCAGAAAAAAGCTCCATTGAAATAATGATTTTAGATCTCGTACATAATTTAGACCCCAAACAAGCCGATTTGACTCAAACATTGCAAATCCATATATTACTTCCAAGCGTACAACATGTTCCATGAACATATATGTCGGACAAGTTCTACATTTTTGGGGTCTTTTATAAGACCACCTCAAACTTAATTTCTATTAGGAGATTCACTTCCCTACAGTTCTTCCTCTTATGATATTCATAGCTAAGTGAATTACTTTTATCAAGTAACTCTCTCTTCCACCTATCTTCCCATTATGGTCTTCATAATACAGTGAAAAAATTTATATGAAAATATATGTGATAATCTAAAAATAAACTTCCCTGTTGCTGGTTGAGTACAACACTCTACAAATGCGAAAAAGAAAAATGTATTTTTTTTGTATCCTTTTCACTTTCATTTATTATCCTACATTTGTGCTACTCACTAATTTAATAAATATTAATATTCTATTCACAGCAAACATTCATTATTCGCACACTCACACACACACACACTGTCATTTGTCATCATATTTTGTTATCTCAACACCCACCCATTCATCATTTAGAGTGTAGAACATAGTAATAGTTGCTCTCTCTCTGGAGTTTCTGTAGCCCTAGTTTTAGATGCAGTAGGAGGTAATAGCCGTTGTGACAACGATATCACATCTTTTGTTATTATTCTTGTTGTCGTTGTTGTCGTGTTAAAAGTCATTTTTCCTCATCAAATAACTGGAATACATTAAGAGTTTTATTGCTATTCCTGATGCTGCATTTTCAAGCCTTCCTTCATCCGTCCATTTCACCTCATTCACATAGCTCATCTCTCCGATCATTCCAACCAGCAGCCAATGGTTTTGTTGTTTGCAAAGTTTTCATTCCTTACTTTTTTACCTAGCATTCTATTAAAGCAAGTTTTCAACACTCACATGAACACATATATAGTCACATATACATTCTTCACTTATTCATTCATTCATTCTTAGCAAACATCTAGTAATACATACATTCATTCAAATATATATTCACATCCACATATATACTTTGTGTATAAAATGAAGATCCAATTTACACAGTGTTAGAAATTGTGATTATCAAGAAAAGGATATTGTTTGTTGGAAATAAATTGGTACTTGGGACCGGACATAATGACATAATATTAAGGTGTGAAAATGTTTTAAAATATTCTTAAAAATATCAGAGGATCCAAACTTGCGAAATCGGAATATGCTTAAATAACTTTTTTTTAAAAATATCAATACACCATTATTTGTGTATTACTTGTATAGCTTGCAGCTCCGTCATTCCAGCTATAACATTCTAAATTTGAAAATTTATCACAAAATTAATTGTTGGAGTAGAAAGCCTAACGGTAGTATTTGAATAATGGAAATTATGATTAAATTCATTGAAATTAAAAATTATAAAATAATTCACAATCAGAAATGTTTAATTATATCCTAATTTCTAAGAAATTCTTCTAAATTCTGTCCAGTTTTGATGAAATTTGGAATGTGTGACGGAATTTGGCCTTGAAAAAAGTGTCAATTTATATCGACATCAGTTTAGATTTGGATATAGCTCCCACATATGTTTCGGCCGATAATATTTATCCACAAACGTGAATAATATTTATCCACAAACGTGGATAATATTTATCCACAAACGTGGATAATATTTATCCACAAATTTTTATCCACAAACGTGGATAATATTTATCCACAAATTTTTATCCACAAATGTGGATAATATTTATCCACAAATTTTTATCCACAAAAGTGGATAATATTTATCCACAAATTTTTATCCACAAACGTGGATAATATTTATCCACGAACGTGGATAATATTTATCCACGAACGTGGATAATATTTATCCACAAACGTGGATAATATTTATCCACAAACGTGGATAATATTTATCCACAAATTTTTATCCACAAACGTGGATAATATTTATCCACAAATTTTTATCCACAAACGTGGATAATATTTATCCACAAACGTGGATAATATTTATCCACAAATTGTTATCCACAAACGTGGATAATATTTATCCACAAATTGTTATCCACAAACGTGGATAATATTTATCCACAAATTGTTATCCACAAACGTGGATAATATTTATCCACAAATTGTTATCCACAAACGTGGATAATATTTATCCACAAACGTGGATAATATTTATCCACAAACGTGGATAATATTTATCCACAAACGTGGATAATATTTATCCACAAACGTGGATAATATTTATCCACAAATTTTTATCCACAAACGTGGATAATATTTATCCACAAATTTTTATCCACAAACGTGGATAATATTTATCCACAAATTTTTATCCACAAACGTGGATAATATTTATCCACAAATTTTTATCCACAAACAAGGATAATATTTATCCACACATTTTTATCCACAAACAATGATAATATTTATCCACAAATTGTTATCCACAAACGTGGATAATATTTATCCACAAACGTGGATAATATTTATCCACAAACGTGGATAATATTTATCCACAAATTTTTATCCACAAACGGGGATAATATTTATTTATCCACAAACGTGGATTATATTTATTTATCCACAAACGTGGATAATATTTCTCCGTGGTTAGAATTTATTTATCCACAAACGTGGACTATATTTATTTATCCACAAACGTGGATAATATTTCTCCGTGGTTAGAATTTATTTATCCACAAACGTGGATAATATTTATTTACCCACCAACGTGGATAATATTTATTTATCCACAAACGTGGAGATTATTTATTTATCCACAAACGTGGATAATATTTATCCACAAATTTTTATCCACAAACGTGGATAATATTTATCCACAAATTTTTATCCACAAACGTGGATAATATTTATCCACAAATTTTTATCCACAAACAAGGATAATATTTATCCACACATTTTTATCCACAAACAATGATAATATTTATCCACAAATTGTTATCCACAAACGTGGATAATATTTATCCACAAACGTGGATAATATTTATCCACAAACGTGGATAATATTTATCCACAAATTTTTATCCACAAACGGGGATAATATTTATTTATCCACAAACGTGGATTATATTTATTTATCCACAAACGTGGATAATATTTCTCCGTGGTTAGAATTTATTTATCCACAAACGTGGATACTATTTATTTAACCACCAACGTGGATAATATTTATTTATCCACAAACGTGGATAATATTTATTTACCCACCAACGTGGATAATATTTATTTATCCACAAACGTGGAGATTATTTATTTATCCACAAACGTGGATAATATTTATCCACAAATTTTTATCCACAAACGTGGATAATATTTATCCACAAATTTTTATCCACAAACGTGGATAATATTTATCCACAAATTTTTATCCACAAACAAGGATAATATTTATCCACACATTTTTATCCACAAACAATGATAATATTTATCCACAAATTGTTATCCACAAACGTGGATAATATTTATCCACAAACGTGGATAATATTTATCCACAAACGTGGATAATATTTATCCACAAATTTTTATCCACAAACGGGGATAATATTTATTTATCCACAAACGTGGATTATATTTATTTATCCACAAACGTGGATAATATTTCTCCGTGGTTAGAATTTATTTATCCACAAACGTGGATACTATTTATTTAACCACCAACGTGGATAATATTTATTTATCCACAAACGTGGAGATTATTTATTTATCCACAAACGTGGATAATATTTATCCACAAACGTGGATAATATTTATCCACAAATTTTTATCCACAAACAAGGATAATATTTATCCACACATTTTTATCCACAAACAATGATAATATTTATCCACAAATTGTTATCCACAAACGTGGATAATATTTATCCACAAACGTGGATAATATTTATCCACAAATTTTTATCCACAAACGGGGATAATATTTATTTATCCACAAACGTGGATTATATTTATTTATCCACAAACGTGGATAATATTTCTCCGTGGTTAGAATTTATTTATCCACAAACGTGGATACTATTTATTTAACCACCAACGTGGATAATATTTATTTATCCACAAACGTGGATAATATTTATTAATCCACAAACGTGGATAATATTTATTTATCCACAAACGTGGATAATATTTATTTATAAACAACCGTGGATAATTGTTATTTATCCACAAACGTGGATACTATTTATATACCCACCAACGTGGATAATATTTATTTATCCACAAACGTGGATAATATTTATTTATCCACAAACGTGGATAATATTTATTTATCCACAAAAGTGGATAATATTTATTTATCCACAAACGTGGATAATATTTATTTATCCACAAAAGTGGATAATATTTATTTATCCACAAACGTGGATAATATTTATTTATCCACAAACGTGGATACTATATGTCCACAAACGTGGATGCTATTTATCCACAAACGTGGATAATATTTATTTATCCACAAACGTGGATAATATTTATTTATCCACAAACGTGGATACTATATGTCCACAAACGTGGATGCTATTTATCCACAAACGTGGATAATATTTTTCAGTGGATAATATTTATTATTCCACAAACGTGGATAATATTTATTTATCCACAAACGTGGATAATATTTATTTATAAACAACCGTGGATAATTGTTATTTATCCACAAACGTGGATAATATTTATTTATCCACAAACGTGGATACTATTTATTTAACCACCAACGTGGATAATATTTATTTATCCACAAACGTGGAGAATATTTATTTATCCACAAACGTGGATAATATTTATTAATCCGCAAACGTGGAGAATATTTATTTATCCACAAACGTGGATAATATTTATTAATCCGCAAACGTGGATAATATTTTTCCGTGAATAATATTTATTTTTCCACAAATGTGAATAATATTTATTTATCCACAAACGTAGAGAATATTTTTCAGTGGATAGTATTTATTTTTCAACAAACGTGGATAATATTGTGGTTAATATTTTTCCACAAACGTGGATAATATTTATCCACACACGTCTATAATATTTAAATAATATATAACTCTTCGCCTGAGATTGAAATTTTTGTGTAAGTTCTTGCCTATTTTATCTGAGAACCACATATGAGTTAAAATCGTCTTGCAAAGCCGTTTAAACTTTGAGAGTATAACGACCTTTGACCGCATTGGGCTATCGAAACAAGTCTTGTGGTAGACAATAACGGGCATAGTATACTCAGGTACCAATCATCGAATATGTGGTTTTCTGGTATTTAGAACTCGTACTGGAGCTAGGCGAGAACCGGTTTCGAAAATTGTTGAATCCCGAAAACCCTGTTTTGGAAAAAATTTAAATTTCGGTTAACCGAAACCTTGTTGTTTTTGGAAAAACAGGGGTTTGGGACACCCTAATTGAGACTACAACAAACAATATCCTTTAAAATTACAATTTCTTACCGTGTACCTGAAAACATTTGCAAATATCCTTTAACATTTGTCAGATATTGAATGGGGATTCTTTAAACAGACATGCCGTAACACATACAAATTTAACCAAAGCATAGTAGCAACAACAAAAACATCAAACATTCATACGCTTACACACCTACATACAAGTATTGTTGTTGGATTTGTTGTCGTTTTGTCAAGTTATCCCTACCCGACATGCTTGAAAATGACACTCTGAGCTTGAGCCATGGCTGGGGCAGGAATCAACCTTTACATACATATGTATGCCAAACACATACCCACAAACACCAACACATTCTTCGAAAGGAAAAAAATGAGACACAAGGTGACCATAGAGGAGCCTTGGAGAACATATATAGTAGCTACATATCTTCTTCTCTGGCAACTTTGTTTTGTTCCCCATATTCTCATAACTCAAATCCTTTGGATGGATGTGTGTGTTTTTGTGTGGTTGTAGCTGCTGCAGCCTAACTCTTCACATAGCCAATGTGTAACTGTGGTGTTTATGCGCTTTTTTGCCATTTGTTTCTTTTCTTTTTTTTTCATCTTCTTGTTCTTGTTCTTCTTTTGTATATTTTGTTTTTCTTCTTGTTCTTTTAGGATGGACAACGTGGTCATTTAGAGGGCCTAGCATCCGTTTATTGTGAATTGTTAATGGCTCCCTTTGGAGATATTTTAAGTGCTTTAGAAAATGCCAGACAAGCAGCATGGGCTGAACGCAGTCCCATGAATCCTGCCGGCGGCAGTGGGAGTAGCGGTAGTGGCAGTGGCGTGAGTGGTATTGCCACCCAACGACTCCACGGTCATCGAGGTAGCTCCAGCCGTGGTGGTCATTTACCCAATAGTCATAGTCAGCCCATATATGTGCCAGGAAAATATTCGGTATGTATGATGAAGCTACCCTCTCAAACTCATGTTCACCCTCACCCCCACCCTACCTCCAAGTCAGCTCACATTACTAACTGAAAATCACATAGCAACATCATCATCATCACTACCATCTATCTCACCATCCTCTAACCACAATATCCCATAACATATATTTTATGTCCATGCCACACATACGAAAAAAAACAACAAAACTATCAACTAAAACTATTTCAAACCACAATGTCGAGGAGGAGAAAGATGATGTGGACGACGGCCATCTAGAATATCCTTGAATGGAATTGAATGACTTGTTTTATGTTTTTTTCTCGATTTGTTATTTTTTTGTGTTTTTGCTTTGGTCTGATTTGATTTGCTTGGTTTTATTCCCTTTTGGTCTCTCCTGATTGTGCCATTTCTATTTGTGGTAACACCAAATTCAATAATCCCAAAATATATTCCGCCCCGGCTGCCAATAATATTCCATGGCATGCCACATAAAAACAAGATGTTATGATGCATGTTTGTTTTTTGTGAGTATTGCTGCGATGTGCGTGTGTGTTCTGTTTGTCGTCTGCTTGCCAAACATTTGCGTGTATGTCCTTTCTTTGCATGTATGTATGTTTTGTCTGCTTGTCTGTCTGTATAATGCTGTATATGTTATGCTTTCTTGTTGGAATTGTTTTCAAATGTTTCTATTTTTTGGGCCTAAGAGAGCCTCAACCAAAGAGTGCCAAAGGTGGTGACGGTTTTGATGAAGTGTTACAATAAACATACATCATAACATGAGTGGGAAAAGGGGCTTATGGGAGTTGTATATAGTTGGGTATGTGCGTGTTGGCACGAATGGGGTTCCTTGTTTTTTCCTCTCATTTCTACCACACATTCACCACAAGAATGCGTTAAGTAAGAAAATTTGATTTGAGGGAGGTTTAATTCGAATTGTTAATGTTACAACATTAAATAGGGCTTTAGATCTGCCATAAAGCTCTCAATGTTGGTTTTTAGTCAGAACACCTTCCAAGGTTCCACTGTGGTCAGAAGATCTGTCAGAAAGAGTCAATCGAAGCAGCCTTTCTTTGACAAAGGGTCAATCGGAGCACCCTTTCTTTAGAAAAGGACAATCGAAACACCCTTTTTATTGAGAAAGGGTCAAAGGAAGCAACCTTTCTTTGAGAAAGGGTCAATCGAAGCACCTTTTCTTTGAGAAAGGGTCAATAGAAGCACATATTCTTCGAGAAAGGGTCGATCGAAGCACCCTTTCCGAAAAAAGGGTCAATCGAAGCACCCTTTCCGAAAAAAGGGTCTAACGAAGAAAGGGTCTATCAAAGCACCTTTTTTCAGAAAGGATCTATTGAAGCACCCTTTTTTCAGAAAGGGTCTATCGAAGCATCTTTTCTTTGACAAAGAATCTATCGAAGCACCCTTTCTTTAAGGAAGGGTCAATAGATAGATCCTTTCTGAAAAAAGAGTGCTTCCATAGACCTTTTCTAAAATAAAGGGTGCTCCGATAGACCTTTTATAAAGGAAAGGGTGATTCGATAGACCCTTTCTTAACGAAAGGGTGCTTCGATGGACCCTTTCTCAAAGAAAGGGTGCTTCGATTGACCCTTTCTCAAAGAAAGGGTGCTTCGATTGACCCTTTCTCAAAGAAAGGGTGCTTCGATTGACCCTTTCTCAAAGAAAGGGTGCTTCGATTGACCCTTTCTCAAAGAAAGGGTGCTTCGATTGACCCTTTCTTATAGAAAGGGTGCTTCGATTTACCCTTTCTCAAAGAAAGGGTGCTTCGATTGACCCTTTCTCAAAGAAAGGGTGTTTCGATTGACACTTTCTCAAAGAAAGGGTGCTTCGATTGACCCTTTCTCAAAGAAAGGGTGCTTCGATTGACCCTTTCTCAAAGAAAGGGTGCTTCGATTGACCCTTTCTCAAAGAAAGGGTGCTTCGTTTGACCCTTTCTCAAAGAAAGGGTGCTTCGTTTGACCCTTTCTCAAAGAAAGGGTGCTTCGATTGACCCTTTCTCAAAGAAAGGGGGCTTCGATTGACCCTTTCTCAAAGAAAGGGTGCTTCGATTGACCCTTTCTCAAAGAAAGGGTGCTTCGATTGAACCTTTCTCAAAGAAAGGGTGCTTCGATTGACCCTTTCTCAAAGAAAGGGTGCTTCGTTTGACCCTTTCTCAAAGAAAGGGTGATTCGATTGACCCTTTCTCAAAGAAAGGGGGCTTCGATTGAGCCTTTCTTAAAGAAAGGGGGCTTCGTTTGACCCTTTCTCAAAGAAAGGGTGCTTCGATTGACCCTTTCTCAAAGAAAGGGTGCTTCGATTGACCCTTTCTCAAAGAAAGGGTGCTTCGATTGACCCTTTCTCAAAGAAAGGGTGCTTCGATTGACCCTTTCTCAAAGAAAGGGTGCTTCGATTGACCCTTTCTCAAAGAAAGGGTGCTTCGATTGACCCTTTCTCAAAGAAAGGGTGCTTCGATTGACCCTTTCTCAAAGAAAGGGTGCTTCGATTGACCCTTTCTCAAAGAAAGGGTGCTTCGATTGACCCTTTCTCAAAGAAAGGGTGCTTCGATTGACCCTTTCTCAAAGAAAGGGTGCTTCGATTGACCCTTTCTCAAAGAAAGGGTGCTTAGATTGACCCTTTCTCAAAGAAAGGGTGGTTAGATTGACCCTTTCTCAAAGAAAGGGTGCTTCGATTGACCCTTTCTCAAAGAAAGGGTGCTTCGATTGACCCTTTCTCAAAGAAAGGGTGCTTCGATTGACCCTTTCTCAAAGAAAGGGTGCTTCGATTGACCCTTTCTCAAAGAAAGGGTGCTTCGATTGACCCTTTCTCAAAGAAAGGGTGCTTAGATTGACCCTTTCTCACAGAAAGGGTGCTTCGATTGACCCTTTCTCAAAGAAAGGGTGCTTCGATTGACCCTTTCTCAAAGAAAGGGTGCTTCGATTGACCCTTTCTCAAAGAAAGGGTGCTTCGATTGACCCTTTCTCAAAGAAAGGGTGCTTCGATTGACCCTTTCTCAAAGAAAGGGTGCTTCGAGTGACCCTTTCTCAAAGAAAGGGTGCTTCGATTGACCCTTTCTCAAAGAAAGGGTGCTTCGATTGACCCTTTCTCAAAGAAAGGGTGCTTCGATTGACCCTTTCTCAAAGAAAGGGTGCTTCGATTGACCCTTTCTCAAAGAAAAAAGGAAGGGTGCTTCGATTGACCCTTTGTCAAAGAAAGAGTGCTTCTATGGACCCTTTCTCAAAGAAAGGGTGCTTCGATTGACCCTTTCTCAAAGAAAGGGTGCTTCGTTTGACCCTTTCTCAAAGAAAGGGTGCTTCGATTGACCCTTTCTCAAAGAAAGGGTGCTTCGATTGACCCTTTCTCAAAGAAAGGGTGCTTCGATTGACCCTTTCTCACAGAAAGGGTGCTTCGATTGACCCTTTCTCACAGAAAGGGTGCTTCGATTGACCCTTTCTCACAGAAAGGGTGCTTCGATTGACCCTTTCTTTGAGAAAGAGTATATTGAAACATCCCTTCTTTGAGAAAGCGTCTATCGAAGCACCCTTTCTTTGAGAAAGGGTCAAACGAAGCACCCTTTTTTTGAGAAAGGGTCAATCGAAGCTTCCTTTCTTTGAGAAAGGGTATATCGAAGCACCTTTTTTTTGAGAAAGGGTCAATCGAAGCTTCCTTTCTTTGAGAAAGGGTATATCGAAGCACCCTTTCTTTGAGAAAGGGTCTGTCGAAGCACCGTTTCCTTCAGAAAGGGTCTGTCGAAGTTTTAATGACTTTCGCCAAAAAATCCCAAATCGCTTTTAGATTGATCTGTAATCCTCTTGTGCATCATTCCGATTATCCGACCGCTTCTACTTTATTTTTCAAAAACAAAATTCTGTGTTTTTTTCAAATGTAAAGAAATACTTGGCTTCCCTCTGTTACCCTCTGCTCGTGGGTAACATTTATTCAAACATAACATACCCACACAAACATACATATGTACATGTATGTGATCATACATATACATATACACATACCTTGTTTCGATTTGTTTCTATTTTCGTTTTAACTTATTTGTACCTTGGTTTTTTCTTGTTCCGTTAACAATTCCCAGGATGCCTCAAAGGCGATAGGAAAAAAAGAATCGTCTAAAGCAAATGTGGAACTCAACAAGAGCGTAGAATAACTTTGACGTTGCAGCAAAGGAAAGGAAGCAAGCCCCCTTTAGCCGGTCTACTTACAAGCGGAATATTCCGAGAAAGATGCCTTACACGAATGTGTGTAGTGTTGCATGGCCTTAAGGGGATTATCTTCTATAGCCCCCTCTTCAAGCGTTAGGATAGACTAACTGACTGACTGCAATCAGCTGGCAGGCGGCTAAGCAGGAACAAACGCAGTAGACTTTGAAATAAAAATAGCAAACACTTCTTCAATTTCTTGTTGTACCTTTGCCTTGATGATGTTTCTTTGCATTTTCACCATAAACAAAATAGAAGAAAAAAGTTCCGGCATATGAAGAAGATACAAACATGCAGGGGTTTCATGTTGTGTTTTTTAACTTAGCCAGGCATTTCTAGCTGGTTGTTTTGGTTTCATTTTCATCTGTTAAGCCTAGTGTTGCTGTTCTTACTTTCCTTGCGTTGTGAGTGGGAGTTTTATGTGATGTGTCCTTTTTCTCAGTTCCATCTTCTTCCACCTTTGCGGGTCCTCGGTGTTTGGCTGCATTTTAATGCAAAACAAGCAAATTGTTTTCTCGTCGTGTTAAGGCACAACACAACTTGACTTGGCAATAAAAAACAACAACGACACCAACAACCTAACTAAACTTCAAAACTCAAACACGAAATACTTCTTATTCCCAAAAGGGTTGAAGATAAGCACAGACAAGTACATGTACACACACAGAAAGAAATATACATACATACAGTGAAACAACATGTTGATGATGTGACAAAAATGCCCACCACTCAAAACAGTTGACCAGAGTTTTTTTCTTTGAGAAAGAATCCTTCGAAAGGTTGTTTTCAATTTGTTTTCTCCTTTGAAAGGTTCCACTGTACACCTTTAAAAGTAACTAAAAATCTTTTACCATTAGGTTTGAGTTGAGAAAGGCTTGTATTTGGTTTTTTTCGTTTCGTTTCTCATTTTTTTTTCCCTAAGCAAATAATCTTGAAATAAAACTTGTATGGTGGGAAAGTTGCAGACATGTGTGAATACCATCAAATATTCCTTTGGCACATAAGTGTCCTTTCACTTTACAGTTGCTGCTGCTGCTCCTGAAAATCATGTACATACAAATTTCTAGGCAAATTTAATATTTGTACAAAGGTGTCAAATAAAATTGTCTGGAATTTTCTTTCGGAAAGACAATTAGAGATGGAAAGAATGAAGTCCAAATAGAAATCCCACTTCATATATTTCAGAATTTGCAAGAAAAGTAGCAAAAAAAACATGTATAAATGTAGATATTCTACGAAATTTTAAAGTGTACATGAATGGATAGAAATGGTAGAAAATTTAAAATTTCAATTAAAAAATATTTGGAAAAATATTTTTAAAAATTCGCAATTGCAAAAATATTTTTAAAAAAATCGACAATTGGTAAAATATTTGTAAAAAATCTACAATTGAACAAGTATTTTTAAAAAATATCCACCATTGAAAAATATTTTAAAATTCCACGAATGAAAAAATATTTCCAAAAAAGCAACGACTGAAATACCCTTTCAGAAAATCGACGAAGAAATATTTTAAAAAAATCCTCGATTGGAAAATATTTTTAAAAAATTCACGATTGGAAAATATTTTTTAAAGAATCCACGAATAGAAAATATTTTAAAAAATCCACGAATGAAAAATATTCAAAAAATCCACGATTACAAATAGTTTTAAAACAATCCACGACTAAAAATAGTTTAAAAAATCATCGATTGGAAAAATGTTATAAAATGCAGAATTAAAAATCCACGATTGGAAAAATTGTTTTTATAAAATTGGAAAAAATATCCACGATTGGATTTTTTTTTTATAAAATCAAAAAGATCTTTTTAAAAAATCCATGATTGGAAAAAATTTTATAAAATTCCAAAAAAATTATAAAAAAATCTACAATGGAAAAAAAAAATTTATAAAATTGAAAAAAATATTTTTATTTGAAAAAATATAAAAAAACACGATTGAAACAGTATTTTTAAACAAATCCACGATTAAAATAATATTTGTAAAAATCCAAGATTGAAGAATCTACGACTGGATAAAAATCTACGATTGAAAAATATTTTCAAAAATCCACTTTATTGAAAACCATATTTTCAAAAAATCCACGATTGAAAAAAAATTCTACGATGCGAAACATATTTTTAAAATTCCACGATTGAAAAAATCTACTATTGGAAAATATTTTTAAAATTGAAAGATATTTTTAAGAATCGTTTATTTTTAAATTTAAATTAAATAAAAAAAAATATTTTTAAAAAATCCACCGTTTAAAAAAACTTTTTTAACAAAATCTGCGATTGAAAAAATATTTAAAAAATCCATGATAGAAAAAATGTTTAAAAAATCCATGATAGAAAAAATATATTTAATAAATCCACGATTGGAATTTTTTTTTAATAAATTCACGATTGATAGCATTTTGAAAAAACTCACGATTGAAAATTATTTGTAAAAAATCCATTGGAAAATATTTTTAAACGTTTGGAAAATATTTTCAAAGGTTTGGAAACTAGTTTAAAAAATCCATGATTAGAAAATATTTAAACAAAATCAACGATTTGAAAATATTTAAACAAAATCAACGATTTACAAATATTTAAAAAAACCCACGTTTGGAAAAGTATTTGATTTTAAAAAATCCACGTTTATAAAAATTGATTTTAAAAAATCAACGTTAGCAAAAGTTGAGACAATAAAATCCACGTTTTCAAAGATTGAATTTAAAAAATCGACTTTCCAAAAATTTCTTTTTAAAAAATCGACGTTTCCAAAAATTCATTTTAAAAAAATCCACGTTTGCAAAAATTCATTTTAAAAAATCCACGTTTGCAAAAGTTGATTTTAAAAAATCCACTTTTATAAAAATTGATATTAAAAATCATCGTTTGCAAAAAAATTGATTTAAAAAAATCCACGTTTGGAAACATTATTTTAAAAGAATCAAAGTTTGGAAAAATATTTTTAAAAAATCGAAGTTTGGAAAAATATTTTTAAAAAATCCACGTCGATGGAAAAAATATTTTTAAAAAATCCAGGTCGATGGAAACAAATATTTTTAAAAAATCCACGTCGATGGAAAAAATATTTTTAAAAACTCCACGACGATGGAAAACATTCTATAAAAAATCCACATCGATGGAAAAATAATCTTTAAAAAATCCACGTCGATGGAAAAAATATTTTTAAAATATATATTTAAAAAAATATATTTAAAAAAATCCACATCGATGGAAAAATAATCTTTAAAAAATCCACGTCGATGGAAAAAATATTTTTAAAAAATCCACATCGATGGAAAAAATATGGAAATGGAAAAAATATTTTTAAAAAATCCACGTCGATGGAAAACATTCTTTAAAAAATCCACGTCGATGGAAAAATAATCTTTAAAAATTCCACGTCGATGGAAAAAATATTCTTTAAAAAATCCACGTCGATGGAAAAATAATCTTTAAAAAAATCCACGTCGATGGAAAAATAATCTTTAAAAAAATCCACGTCGATGGAAAAATAATCTTTAAAAAAATCCACGTCGATGGAAAACATTCTTTAAAAAATCCACGTCGATGGAAAAAATATTCTTTAAAAAATACCCGTCGATGGAAAAAAATATTCTTTAAAAAATCCACGTTCTTAAAAAATTCTTTAAAAAATCCACGTTCTTAAAAAAAAATTCTTTAAAAAATCCCCGTTCTTAAAAAAAATTCCTTAAAAAATCCACGTTCTTAAACAAATTCTTTAAAAAATACCCGTCGATGGAAAAAAATATTCTTTAAAAAATCCACGTCGATGGAAAACATTCTATAAAAAATCCACATCGATGGAAAAATAATCTTTAAAAAATCCACGTCGATGGAAAAAATATTTTTAAAAAATCCACGTCGATGGAAAACATTCTTTAAAAAATCCACGTCGATGGAAAACATTCTTTAAAAAATCCACGTCGATGGAAAAAATATTTTTAAAAAATCCACGTCGATGGAAAAATAATCTTTAAAAAAATCCACGTCGATGGAAAACATTCTTTAAAAAATCCACTTCGATGGAAAAATAATTTTTAAAAAATCCACGTCGATGGAAAAATAATTTTTAAAAAATCCACGTCGATGGAAAAAATATTCTTTAAAAAATCCACGTCGATGGAAAAAATATTCTTTAAAAAATCCATGTCGATGGAAAAAATATTCTTTAAAAAATCCACGTCGATGGAAAAAATATTCTTTGAAAAATTCACTTTCTTAAAAAAAATCTTTAAAAAATCCACTTTCTTACAAAAAAAAATTCCTTAAAAATCAACGTTCTTAAAAAAATTCTTTAAAAAATCCACGTCGATGGAAAAAAATATTCTTTAAAATATCCACGTAGATGGAAAAAAATATTCTTTAAAAAATCCACGTCGATGGAAAAAAATATTCTTTAAAAAATCCACGTTTGGAAAAATATTCGTAAAAATCCACGTTTGGAAAAATATTTGTAAAAAATCCAAGATTAGAAAAAATATTTGTAAAAAATCCAAGTTTGGAAAAATAATTAAAGAAAAAAAAAAAATGGAAAAAATATTTTTAAAAAATCCACATTTGGAAAAATATTTTTAAAAAATTCACGTTTGGAAAAATATTTTTAAATAATACACTTTTTTATACCCTCAGCCTTTAGGCTAAGGAGGGTATATACACTTTGATACGACGAAAATGTGCCTCATCGAAATAATGGTTTTAGACCCCAAGTATGTTTGGACGAAATGTGTTTCAGACAATTTAGAGTCGATCTAGCCATGTCCGTCCGTCTGTCTGTCTGTCTGTCTGTCCTGCTGGCTGGAGCGCACGATAACTCTCGAACGGATGAACCGATTTGGTTCAAATTTTGGCTTTCGTAATATTTTGTCCAAACTTAGTTTAAGTTCGAAGATGAGCTACATCGGTCCACTCCTTCCGGTACCTCCCCCACAAAAGTTCGAAAATGTTCGGAAAGTTTGTGCGCACGATAACTCTTGAAGGGAGTGACCGATTTGGTCCATACTTTGAATAGTGTAAACTTCCTACCAGAGTAATATGAGGTTCCAATATAGTCTCAGTAGGTCCACTCCTTCGGGTACTTCCCACACAAAATTTCGGAAAAATTCAGTTTAGGGCCATCTCTCGAATCGCTTTGATTTTTGTTTTAGCATGTTGTATTCACTGCCCTCCATACGACGGTACAAGTTTCATCAGGGGCAAGTCTATACGTCCTGAGAAAATAGCATGAAAGTTGCAAAAAACCCCTATGACACCGTGTAAGGTGGTTGGGGCGCAAGATAACTCTCGAACGGATCTGCCGATTCGGTCCAAAATATGGTCTTAGTAATATTTTGTACAAACATAGTTTAAGTTTGAAGATAAGCCATATCGGTCCACTCCTTAAGGTACCTCCCCCACAAAAGTTCAAAAATGTTTGGAAAAATTGTTCGTACGATAACTCTTGAAGGGAGTGGCCGAATTGGTCTATACTTTACACATCCTAATATATCTACAAGATATAGATCAGGTTCAAATATGGACTATATTTGTCAACTCCATCCGGTACCTCCCACACAAAATTTCGGATAAGTTCACTTTAAGACCTGATATCGAATCACTTTGATTTTTGTTGAAGCAACTTGCATTCGCTGCCTCATTTACGATGGTAAAAATTTTTTAGGGGCAAGTCCATACTTCTTGAGCAAACAGACCGAAGAGTGTAAAAACCCCCTATGGCACCATATGTTGCGGCTGGAGATCCACTTCCATAACGGTCAATGTCGATCCATTCCTTTTAGTATCTCCTCCGCAAAACTTTTGATTTTTAATCCTAATCAACGTTTTTGTCTGTTCAAACGCCCAAAATTTTTAAAACCCCCTAAATAAATACTTATTTTGGGAAAAAAATTGTTTCAATATACACAGGCTGAGGGTATATCTCTGTCGGCAAAGCCGACTGATACTTTTTTACTTGTTAATAACATTTTTAAAAAATCTACGTTTGGATTTTTTTTAATCTACATCTACATCTAATCCACAATTGAAAAAAATATTTTCAAAAATCCACGCTTGGAAAAAAATTTTTAAAAAATCAACTTTTGTTAATTTTTTTTTTAAAAAAATATTGGAAATATTGGAAAATATTTTTAAAAAATCAACGTTTGAAAAAATATTTAAAAAACACGTTTGGAAAAATATTTTTAAAAATTCCGCGTTGGGAAAAATATTTTTAAAAATCCAAGTTTATTTATTTGAACTGAAAAAATATTTTTTTATAGGAAAACTATTTGAACTGAAATAATATTTTTTATAGGAAAACTATTTGAACTGAAATAATATTTTTTTATAGGAAAACTATTTGAACTGAAATAATATTTTTAAAAAATCCACGATTTGACTTGAAAAAATGTTTTTAAAAAATCCAGGATTTGACTTGAAAACATATTTTTAAAAAATCCAGGATTTGACTTGAAAAAATATTTTTAAAAAATCCACGATTTGACATGAAAAATATTTTTAAAAAATCCACGATTTGACTTGAAAAAATATTTTTAAAAAATCCACGATTTGATTTGAAAAAATATTTTTAAAAAATCCACGATTTGACTTGAAAAATATTTTTAAAAAATCCAGGATTTGACTTGAAAAAATATTTTTAAAAAATCCAGGATTTGACTTGAAAAAATATTTTTAAAAAATCCACGATTTGATTTGAAAAACATATTTTTAAAACACCTATGATTGAATCGGGTGCCACCGTGGTGCAATGGCATGTACACCCGCCTTGCTCGCTGAAGGTCGTGGGTTCGATTCCCCGGCCAGTCAACATCAAAATTTTCAACGGTGGCAAAATATCCCTCAGTAATGTTGGCGACATTTCCAGAGTATTTGAAGCCATAAAAAACTTCTCTACAAAGTGGTGTCTTAAGACACGCCGTTCGGACTCGGCGATAAACAGTAGGTCCCATATTATTGAGATAATATGAATCGGATGCACTCATTGATATGAGAGAAGTCTCCCTTGTCCCGTATGGGATGTTTGTGGAATAATTATATTATTGAAAAATATATTTTTAAAAAATCCACGATTGAAAAAATCATTCATGATCAATCCTAATTCTGATTGCCTTTAAGGCTGTTCTCCATGATGAGCTGAGAGAGAGGCCTATATAAGGTGTGGATTTTTCCCAGTTAAAGCTAATTAAGGTAGCTATAAGGCAATTTCTTTTGTAAAATAATTATATTCATTATCTGGCAGTAAAATTCCATACCGCCTCCACCACATTTTGTATGTCTTCAACATCCATTTACATACATCAAATGGCTTTGTTATTAACTCCCTGCCAAAGTTTATTGGTCTTACAAAAATAGGTAATAAGTTGTAAAGAAAATGTCATGAAAATCTGGTCAAAAGAACGGTTCGCTTAGCTCTTCAATGTGAGCGACAATTGTTTTAATTTCTCAAAATGCGCACAACTTATTTGCTGGAATGGTGAAAGTTTGTTTTATTTTTTTTTTTTAAACAAGGTTTTCGCTATGGTCGTCATTACAAGCTATAGCCCATGTTAGGTGTAAAAAACATGACCCCCTTCCTTCTTCCTGGTGCGCCCACCTATCCCACGGGGGATCTATGGCCAAGGAATGTGTGATTAACATTTGATTGGGCCAAGTTAAAAAACCATTTTGTTGGATTTTCTATTTGTTATGTGGTCGCGTTTGCAGTTGACATTAAATCGAAAGTTTTTCGTTCTCAGGGCAAAAGTTTTTTTTATTATTATTGTTGTTGTTCTGGGGTTTTGTGTTATGGCTCCATTTTGTGTTGTTTTTTGTTGGTTTTGACAAAATAACTTTGTTTAAAGTTATAACTGGAAATGCTATAACTTAGTAAAGTGAGAAGGGAGGTGGGGAAGAGGGAGACCGAGGCGGTTTAGGTATATAAGATGTCGTATATCCATCCATCCATCCATCCAGCAGTGGATTTATTTTATTAGAAACTTTTTTTATGAACAAATTCTACGTGTTTTGTGTTTTTGTTTTGTTTGTTTCTTTGCTTTGTTATGAGGTGATTCCTTAGGCCTGGTTGGTCTGGGCTGGCCTTAGTTAGCTTTCTTGCGGCAATTCCTTTAAATAATTTGTGCCTGTGTCTCAGTGGGTTTTCAAGTAGTCCAGCAACCAGTCAGGGTTCGTGTTTTGTTTTTTTGCTGTTGTTGTGGGTCCTCAAGTAGCCTCTTGAAATTATGCTACTTAACAAAGTTTGACAACGTTGTTAACTTGGCCATTTATTTAGTTTAGAGGCCATCAAGGGTGTGAAGTTTTGGGTGGCTTTTGTGTCCCTGTGTGAGAGAGAGTGGGAAAGTGTGTGTGTTGTTTTTTTATTATGCCCCAAGGTGTTGAGTCAAAGAAGCCACTTGTAAAAGCAATTTCTAGCAAAAACTTAACTACAAATAAATGAGAATAGAAGAAGAACAAGACGTGGGGGAAACTTTGTGAACCATCAAAACAACAACTAAACGTTTGTTTTGGAAAATTAACAGAAATTAAATGTTCATTCTTTTCTGAGGCTTCCTTTTGTCAGTTGTTTTCCACTTGTGTTGTTTTTGTTGCCTTTGGTTTCCTCATTGTCCTTTATTTAATTTTTGTGTGGCAACCAAGCTTTTTTTGTTGGTTGCTTTTGTGTTAAGTGTTGTAGTGAAGAAGGTGAAGAAGTTATCCGTTGTTTTTTCTTGCCTTTTTTGCAGTTAAGCTAGTTAAGTTTTCTTTCCTTTTCCAGCCACAGTTTGCCTTTAGCCTTAAGGATTTTGACCAGCATGTTGCATGTCCTTCATTATGAAGTAGTCCTTTACTGTTATTATTATGATTATTTCGGTTTTTTTGTTGTTCCCTTTGCTTTCCTACTTGTTTTCTTTTCGTTTAGTTCCGTTTGTTTTTGCCTTATTCAGCATATTTAAGTGGCATTTAACTTGACCATGAATTATGAAATGGTCTCGCCTCAAAGAAAACTAATTTTTCCCCCAAACCTTAATCTATTTCTTGTTGTTTATGTTTTCATGGTCTTGACCATAAAAATTATGGGTTATAAGTTTTTGGTGCTGGTTGCCTTACGGCGATGTCGTTGTTCAGTCAGGGGTCAAGGAGGAAAAAATGTTGAAAAGTAAAAGGAGGGGAGACTTGCCCCAAAGATGCTCTACAAATCCTCTCAAATTGTCTTATTTGCCTTGATGAAATAATCTTTAAAAAATCCATGTTTAGCGGACTTTTTGGTTGTTCCAAAAATTCTTTTAAAACATCCACGTTTTGTGGCATTTTTGGTTGCTCCAAAAATTCTTTTAAAACATCCACGTTTTGTGGCATTTTTGGTTGCTCCAAAAATTCTTTTAAAACATCCACGTTTTGTGGCATTTTTGGTTGTTCCAAAAATTCTTTTAAAAATCCATTTTGTGGCCTTTTTGGTTGTTCCAAAATTCTTTAAAAAATCCACGTTTTGTGGCCTTTTTGGTTGTTCCAAAATTCTTTTAAAAAATCCAAGTTTTGTGGCCTTTTTGGTTAATTCAAAAATTCTTTTAAAAATCCATTTTGTGGCCTTTTTGGTTATTTCAAAAATTCTTTTAAAAAATCCACGTTTTGTGGCCTTTTTGGCTATTCCAAAAATTCTTTTAAAAATCCACGTTTTGTGGCCTTTTTGATTGTTCCAAAAATTCTTTTAAAAATCCACCTTTCATGGCCTTTTTGGTTGTTCCAAAAATTCTTTTAAAAATCCACCTTTCATGGCCTTTTTGGTTGTTCCAAAAATTCTTTTAAAAAATCCACGTTTTGTGGCCTTTTTGGTTGTTCCAAAAATTCTTTTAAAAAATCCACGTTTTGTGGCCTTTTTGGTGGTTCCAAAAATTCTTTTAAAAAATCCCCGATTTTGTGGCCTTTGTGGTTGTTCCAAAAATTCTTTTAAAAAATCCACGTTTTGTGGCCTTTGTGGTTGTTCCAAAAATTCTTTTAAAAAATCCATGTTTTGTGGCCTTTGTGGTTGTTCCAAAAATTCTTTTAAAAAATCCACGTTTTGTGGCCTTTGTGGTTGTTCCAAAAATTCTTTTAAAAAATCCATGTTTAGCGGACTTTTTGGTTGTTCCAAAAATTCTTTTAAAACATCCACGTTTTGTGGCATTTTTGGTTGCTCCAAAAATTCTTTTAAAACATCCACGTTTTGTGGCATTTTTGGTTGCTCCAAAAATTCTTTTAAAACATCTACGTTTTGTGGCATTTTTGGTTGTTCCAAAAATTCTTTTAAAAATCCATTTTGTGGCCTTTTTGGTTGTTCCAAAATTCTTTAAAAAATCCACGTTTTGTGGCCTTTTTGGTTGTTCCAAAATTCTTTTAAAAAATCCAAGTTTTGTGGCCTTTTTGGTTAATTCAAAAATTCTTTTAAAAATCCATTTTGTGGCCTTTTTGGTTATTTCAAAAATTCTTTTAAAAAATCCACGTTTTGTGGCCTTTTTGGCTATTCCAAAAATTCTTTTAAAAAATCCACGTTTTGTGGCCTTTTTGATTGTTCCAAAAATTCTTTTAAAAATCCACCTTTCATGGCCTTTTTGGTTGTTCCAAAAATTCTTTTAAAAATCCACCTTTCATGGCCTTTTTGGTTGTTCCAAAAATTCTTTTAAAAAATCCACGTTTTGTGGCCTTTTTGGTTGTTCCAAAAATTCTTTTAAAAAATCCACGTTTTGTGGCCTTTTTGGTGGTTCCAAAAATTCTTTTAAAAAATCCCCGATTTTGTGGCCTTTTTGGTGGTTCCAAAAATTCTTTTAAAAAATCCCCGATTTTGTGGCCTTTTTGGTGGTTCCAAAAATTCTTTTAAAAAATCCACGTTTTGTGGCCTTTTTGGTGGTTCCAAAAATTCTTTTAAAAAATCCACCTTTTGTGGCCTTTTTGGTGGTTCCAAAAATTCTTTTAAAAAATCCACGTTTTGTGGCCTTTGTGGTTGATCCAAAAATTCTTTTAAAAAATCCACGTTGTGTGGCCTTTGTGGTTGTTTCAAAAATTCTTTTAAAAAATCCACGTTTTGTGGCCTTTGTGGTTGTTTCAAAAATTCTTTTAAAAAATCCACGTTTTGTGGCCTTTGTGGTTGTTTCAAAAATTCTTTTAAAAAATCCACGTTTTGTGGCCTTTGTGGTTGTTTCAAAAATTCTTTTAAAAAATCCACGTTTTGTGGCCTTTGTGGTTGATCCAAAAATTCTTTTAAAAAATCCACGTTTTGTGGCCTTTGTGGTTGATCCAAAAATTCTTTTAAAAAATCCACGTTTTGTGGCCTTTGTGGTTGTTCCAAAAATTCTTTTAAAAAATCCACGTTTTGTGGCCTTTGTGGTTGTTCCAAAAATTCTTTTAAAAAATCCACGCTTTGTGGACTTTTTGGTTGTTCCAAAAATCCTTTAAAAAAATCCACGTTTTGTGGCCTTTTTGGTTGTTCCAAAAATTCTTTTAAAAAATCTACGTCTTCTGGCCTTTTTGGTTGTTCCAAAAATTCTTTTAAAAAATCCACGTTTTGTGGCCTTTTTGGTTGTTCCAAAATTCTTTTAAAAAATCCAAGTTTTGTGGCCTTTTTGGTTAATTCAAAAATTCTTTTAAAAAATCCACGTTTTGTGGCCTTTGTGGTTGTTCCAAAAATTCTTTTAAAAAATCCACGTTTTGTGGCCTTTGTGGTTGTTCCAAAAATTCTTTTAAAAAATCCACGTTTTGTGGCCTTTGTGGTTGTTCCAAAAATTCTTTTAAAAAATCCACGTTTTGTGGCCTTTGTGGTTGTTCCAAAAATTCTTTTAAAAAATCCACGTTTTGTGGCCTTTGTGGTTGTTCCAAAAATTCTTTTAAAAAATCCACGTTTTGTGGCCTTTGTGGTTGTTCCAAAAATTCTTTTAAAAAATCCACGTTTTGTGGCCTTTGTGGTTGTTCCAAAAATTCTTTTAAAAAATCCACGTTTTGTGGCCTTTGTGGTTGTTCCAAAAATTCTTTTAAAAAATCCACGTTTTGTGGCCTTTGTGGTTGTTCCAAAAATTCTTTTAAAAAATCCACGTTTTGTGGCCTTTGTGGTTGTTCCAAAAATTCTTTTAAAAAATCCACGTTTTGTGGCCTTTGTGGTTGTTCCAAAAATTCTTTTAAAAAATCCACGTTTTGTGGCCTTTGTGGTTGTTCCAAAAATTCTTTTAAAAAATCCACGTTTTCTGGCCTTTTTGGTTGTTCCAAAAATTCTTTTAAAAAATCCACGTTTTGTGGCCTTTTTGGTTGTTCCAAAAATTCTTTTAAAAAATCCACGTTTTGTGGCCTTTGTGGTTGTTCCAAAAATTCTTTTAAAAAATCCACGTTTTGTGGCCTTTGTGGTTGTTCCAAAAATTCTTTTAAAAAATCCACGTTTTGTGGTCTTTTTGGTGGTTCCAAAAATTCTTTTAAAAAATCCACGTTTTGTGGCCTTTTTGGTGGTTCCAAATATTCTTTTAAAAAATCCACGTTTTGTGGCTTTTTGGTTGTTCCAAAAATTCTTTTAAAAAATCCACGTTTTGTGGCTTTTTGGTTGTTCCAAAAATCCTTTTAAAAATCCACGTTTTGTAGCCTTTTTGGTGGTTCCAAAAATTCTTTTAAAAAATCCACGTTTTGTGGCCTTTTTGGTGGTTCCAAAAATTCTTTTAAAAAATCCGCGTTTTGTGGCCTTTTTGGTGGTTCCAAAAATTCTTTTAAAAAATCCACGTTTTGTGGCCTTTTTGGTTGTTCCAAAAATCCTTTTAAAAATCCCCGTTTTGCGGCCTTTTTGGTTGTTCCAAAAATTCTTTTAAAAAATCCACTTTTTGTGGCCTTTTTGGTTGTTCCAAAAATTCTTTTAAAAAATCCACGTTTTGTGGCCTTTTTGGTTGTTCCAAAAATTCTTTTAAAAATCCACGTTTAGTGGCCTTTTTGGTTGTTCCAAAAATTCTTTTAAAAAATCCACGTTTTGTGGCCTTTGTGGTTGTGCCAAAAATTCTTTTAAAAAATCCACGTTTTGTGGCCTTTGTGGTTGTTCCAAAAATTCTTTTAAAAAATCCACGTTTTCTGGCCTTTTTGGTTGTTCCAAAAATTCTTTTAAAAAATCCACGTTTTGTGGCCTTTGTGGTTGTTCCAAAAATTCTTTTAAAAAATCCACGTTTTGTGGCCTTTGTGGTTGTTCCAAAAATTCTTTTAAAAAATCCACGTTTTGTGGCCTTTGTGGTTGTTCCCAAAATTCTTTTAAAAAATCCACGTTTTGTGGCCTTTATGGTTGTTCCAAAAATTCTTTTAAAAATCCACGTTTTGTGGCCTTTGTGGTTGTTCCAAAAATTCTTCTAAAAATCCACGTTTTGTGGCCTTTTTGTTTGATCCAAAAATGTTGTTTCTTGTTAAAAATCTTTAAAAAATCCATTTTTGGGTATCTTCCGTTTTTGCTAAAAATCTTTAAAAAATCCACGTTGTGTGGCCTCTTTGGTTGCTGCTAAAAATCTTTAATAAATCCACGCTTATTGTCCCTTTTTATAGCCTTTTTGTTGTCCTTTTAGTTTTAGCATAATTTCCATCTCAATTTCGTCCACTTCATGTCACTTTCTCATTTTATTGTTATTTTTTTCTTTCACTTTCATTAATGTTCACCTCTCTTCCTGCAATTTCTTTTTCCAGCCCTCCAGTTGCCTATCGGACAAGGAAGAAGATGAAATTTATGGTTTCGGTTATGGTGTGTTTGCACCACGTGTTGGTCGTGGCACGCTAACGCAACAGCAACATTTCATACAACAACAAACGCTGCAACAACAAGCACAAATAAGTCAGCAGCAACAGCAAATGGCATTAATACAAGGTGGCGGTGGTCATCAATTACAGCAACGCCTTCCACAAAGTTTACAATCAATCCCGCCCAATGCTGCCCACTTAAATTTTGTACAACAAAAGTAAGTTTATTAACGTTTTTTTCTAAAGGCCAAAAAACAATCAATTTAAATAAAATTTATTGTTTTTCATTTTTTTCTTCCGTATTTCTTTTCAACAGTTGCCTAAGTCCTCGCTCCGCTTATTTTTATGAATTTCCACCAACGACGGGTAAGTTTCAAATTTATTTATTTTTTCGATTGTTAAAATAAATGCAACAACAAAATCTCATAAATCCTTGAAAATCATTAAATATTTTCTCTACGTTTTGTTGCTGTTGTTCAATACATCACTCACTCAAGTCATAAATTTTTCAATAAAAAATATTTCCCCAATTTTTTCGGCTAAAAACCCATAAACTCAGTTTTTCCGGACAATGCGTTTTTAATGACACCCTGGGCTTTTTTGGTTTATGATGAGGCCTTTTTTAAAAGTCGCCGGGCTTAAAAGCTTCCTGTGGCGTTTTTTTGGTGCTTCCCAAAAAAGGGTGACAAATCATTAAGTTGCCATTTTCTTTTTCTTGGTTACTTTTTTTTTGCTCATTTAATGTGCAACCTTCCCCCACGTGGGAGGAAGGAAATGTAAGCAACACATTGCCAAGTTATAAAAGCTTCCGCTTTAAATTGATTTTACCGGAAACCCGTTAAGTAATTTGCTTATTTATACTTAAAAACCTGCTTGCTCTCCATACATACATATTATGTATGTATGTGTATGTATGCAAATGTGTTACCTTAATGTCTTCCCATATCTCTATGGCCATTAGCACTCACCAAAAGGAGTAGGGGTTACCCATTAACTAAGCCACTTGTTCGTCCGCCCATTTAACCATAGCAAATCGGAAGTTTGAAATGCCAAGTTATCGAACTCTGCAGATACATAATTCATTTAGACAAATGTAAGGTTAGTTTCCCCTGGGGAGTAAGCAAAAAAAAAGGAGATGAGTAAAAGGGGGAGCCATTTTAATGGGTTAGAAGTCATTAGTGTCGTTAATAATTCGTTTAGGTTAATTGTTTCATTTTTTTGCTGAACCTGAGGATAGAATATGTTAGTTAACCTAATTGAAAAATGAAAACAGTTACCATACCATGAGAATACTAGACACTTAAAGAGTTCGGTTTTTCGCTAAAAATGGCATCATTTCAAAAACTGAGAAGCCAATTGATAATTCCCTTCGCCGGGATGAAATCATGATATTGGTAGCGATCAGTAAAATTTTGCAACACTGTCAGTTCGTTTTGAAAAACATTACTCTCTGTAATAGAGGGTAATAAATGAAGTTGAGCCAATGGGGGAATACTCCACTCAAACAATCGAAAATTTTTGAACATTTTTTTAAATCGTGTATTTTTAGAACATTTTTAAATCCTGGATCTTTAAAATGCCTTTTAGATCGTGGATTCTTAAAGTATTTTCTATATATTTCTATATTTTAAATCGTTAAATCATTTTTTTAATAAAATATTTTTTAATTTTAAAATATTTATTAAAATCGTTGATTTTTTAAAAAAATTAAATTTTTTATTTTTTTAAATACTGGATTTTTAAAACATTTTTTTAAATACTGGATTTTTAAAAAAAATGTTAATCGTGGATTTGTTAAACATTTTTTTAATCGTGATTTTTTAAATTACTGTTTTAAATTCTGTATTTTTAAATAATGGATTTTTTAAAAAATTTCTAAAATCGTCGATTTTTAAAAAGATTTCTAAAATCGTGGATTTAAAAAAAAATTCTAAAATCGTGGATTTTTAAAATATTTTTTTTAAATCGTGGATTTTTAAAATATTTTTTGTAAATCGTGGATTTTTGAAATACTTTTTTTAAATCGTGGATTTTTAAAATATTTTTTTTTAATCGTGGATTTTTAAAATATTTTTTTTAAATCGTGGATTTTTAAAATATTTTTTTTAAATCGTGGATTTTTAAAATATTTTTTTTAAATCGTGGATTTTTAAAATATTTTTTTTAAATCGTGGATTTTTAAAATATTTTTTTTAAATCGTGGATTTTTAAAATATTTTTTTTTTTAAATCGTGGTTATTTAAATATTTTTTTAAATCGTGGATTTTAAAAAAATATTTTTTTTTATCGATAAATATTTTTTTAAATCGTAGATTTTTAAAATTTTTTTCTAAATCGTGGATTTTTTAACTATTTTTTAAATCGTGGATTTAAATACCGAATTTAAAAAATATTTAAAAAATCCAAAATTAAAAAAAAAAGTATTTCAAAAATCCACGATTTAAAAAAATATTTTAAAAATCCACAATTTAAAAAAATATTTCAAAAATCCACGATTTAAAAAAATATTTTAAAAATCCACAATTTAAAAAAAGTATTTCAAAAATCCACGATTTAAAAAAATATTTTAAAAATCCACGAAAAAAAAATATTTTAAAAATACACTATTTAAAAAAAATATTTTAAAAACCCACGATTTAACAAAACATTTTAAAAATCCACGATTTAAAAAAATATTTTAAAAACCCACGATTTAAAAAAATATATTTAAAAATCCACGATTTGAAAAAATATTTTAAAAATCCACGATTTTAACAATATTTTAAATATTTATTTAAAAATACACGATTTTTAAAATTTTTTTTGTGGATTTTTAAAATATTTTTTTTAAATTGTGGGTTTTTAAACTATTTTTTTAAATCGTGGATTTTTGAAAAATTTTTTTAAATTGTGGATTTTTAAAATATTTTTTTAAATCGCGGATTTTTTTAAATATTTTTTTTGAATTTTTTAAATTCTGTATTTTTAAAATAGTTTTTTAAGTCTTGGTTTTTAAAAAAACTTTTTTAAATCGTGAATTTTTAAAATATTTGTTTAAATTGCAGAGTTTTATAATATTTTCTTAAATCGTTTAGTTTTAAAATGTTTTTTTTTTTTTAAATGGTGGAATTTTGAAATATTCAATTTTTTAAATATTGTTTTTTAAATCCTGGTTCTTGAAAACGAGATTTAAAAAAATCCTGGATTTTTAAAACAATTTTAAATCGTGGATCTTTAAAATATTTTTTAAATCGTGATTTTTTAAATACTTTTTAAACCATGGATTCTTTTTTTTTCGTCGAATATTTTTAAAATATTTTCTTTAAATCGTAGATTTTTTAAATATTTTCTTTAATTCGTGGATTTTTTAAATATTTTCTTTAAATCGTGGATTTTTTAAATATTTTCTTTAAATCGTGGATTTTTTAAATATTTTCTTTTAATCGTGGAGTTTTTAAATATTTTCTTTAAATCGTGGATTTTTAAAATATTTTCTTTAAATCGTGGATTTTTTAAATATTTTCTTTAAATCGTGGATTTTTTAAATATTTTCTTTAAATCGTGGATTTTTTAAATATTTTCTTTAAATCGTGGATTTTTTAAATATTTTCTTTAAATCGTGGATTTTTAAACTATTTTCTTTAAATCGTGGATTTTTAAACTATTTTCTTTAAATCGTGGATTTTTAAACTATTTTCTTTAAATCGTGGATTTTTTAAATATTTTTTTTTAAATCGTGGATTTTTAAAATATTTCTTTTAAACGTGGATTTTTTAAATATTTCTTTAAATCGTGGATTTTTAAAATATTTTCTTTAAATCGTGGATTTTTAAAATATTTTCTTTAAATCGTGGATTTTTAAATATTTTCTTTAAATCGTGAATTTTTTAAACATTTCTTTTAATCGTGGATTTTTTAAATATTTTCTTTAAATCGTGGATTTTTAAAATATTTTCTTTAAATCGTGGATTTTTAAAATATTTTCTTTAAATCGTGGATTTTTAAAATAGTTTCTTTAAATCGTGGATTTTTAAATATTTTCTTTAAATCGTGAATTTTTTAAACATTTCTTTTAATCGTGGATTTTTTAAATATTTTCTTTAAATCGTGGATTTTTAAAATATTTTCTTTAAATCGTGGATTTTTAAAATATTTTCTTTAAATCGTGGATTTTTAAAATATTTTCTTTAAATCGTGGATTTTTAAAATATTTTCTTTAAATCGTGGATTTTTAAAATATTTTCTTTAAATCGTGGATTTTTAAAATATTTTCTTTAAATCGTGGATTTTTAAAATATTTTCTTTAAATCGTGGATTTTAAAATATTTTCTTTAAATCGTGGATTTTTAAAATATTTTCTTTAAATCGTGGATTTTTAAAATATTTTCTTTAAATCGTGGATATTTTAAACATTTCTTTTAATCGAGGATTTTTTAAACATTTCTTTTAATCGTGGATTTTTTAAACATTTCTTTTAATCGTGGATTTTTTAAATATTTCTTTTAATCGTGGATTTTTTAAATATTTCTTTAAATCGTGAGTTTCTATAACATTTTTTAAATCGTTAATTTTTTAATCGTAGTGTTTTAAATATGTTTTTTTTTTAATATTAATGTATTTATTTAAATCGTGGATTTTTAAATCTTTTATTTTTTAAATATTTTTTTTAAATCCTGGATTTTCAAATATTTTTTTAAATCTTGGATTTTCAAATATTTTTATAAATCCTGGATTTTTTAAAAAATGTTTTTGTAAATCCTGGATTTTTAGAAATTGTTTTAAATAGTGGATTTTTTAAATATTTTTTTAATCGTGGATTTTTTTAATTATTGTTTCATATCCTGTATTTTTTAAATCATGGATTTTTAAAACACTGTCTTAAATCATGGATTTTTAAAATATGTTTTTAACCGTCGATTTTAAAACATTTTTTTAATCGAGGACTTTTGAAATGTTCTTTTTTAATTTTGGGTTTGAAATATTTTTTAAATTCTGGATTTTAACATTTGTTTTTAAATCGTGGATTTTTAAAATATTTTTTTAAATTGTGTGTTTTTAAAATATTTTTTTAAATTGTGTGTTTTTAAAATATTTTTTAAATTGTGGATTTTTAAAATATTTTCTTAAATTTTTTTTTAATCGTGGATTTTATTTTTTTTTAAACCATATTTTGTGGTTTTTTTAAATCGTGGATTTTAATTTTTTTTTTTTTTAAATCGTGAATTTGTAAAATATTTTGTTTTAATCGTGGTTTTGTAATATATTTTGTTTTTTAAGTCGTGGCTTTTAAAAATATTTTTTTAAAAATATTTTATATCGTGGATTTTTAAAATACTGTTTAAAATCATGTATTTTTAAAAATTTTGTTTTAATTCATGTATTTTTAAAAATTTGGTTTTAAATCGTGTATTTTTAAAATATTTTCTAATTTGTGGATTTTTAAAATATTTCTTAAATTTTAGATTTGTAACTTTTTTAAATCGTGGACTTTTAAAATATTTTTTACGTCGTGAATTTTTTTTAAATCGTGGATTTTTAAAATATTTTTTAAATCGTGGATTTTTAAAATATTTTTTAAATCGTGGATTTTTAAAATATTTTTTAAATCGTGGATTTTTAAAATATTTTTTAAATCGTGGATTTTTAAAATATTTTTTAAATCGTGGATTTTTAAAATATTTTTTAAATCGTGGATTTTTAAAATATTTTTTAGATCGTGGATTTTTAAAATATTTTTTAAATCGTGGATTTTTAAAATATTTTTTAAATCGTGGATTTTTAAAATATTTTTTAAATCGTGGATTTTTAAAATATTTTTTAAATCGTGGATTTTTAAAATATTTTTTAAATCGTGGATTTTTGAAATATTTTTTAAATCGTGGATTTTTAAAATATTTTTTAAATCGTGGATTTTTAAAATATTTTTTAAATCGTGGATTTTTAAAATGTTTTTTTTTTTAAATCGTGGATTTTTAAAATGTTTTTTTTTTAAATCGTGGATTTTTAAAATGTTTTTTTTAATTGTGGTTTCCTAACTTTTTTAATCGTCGATTTTTAAAATATGTTTTAAATTGTTAATCTTTAAAATATATTTTTGTAATCGTAATTTGAAAAAATATATTTTTTTAAATCGTGAATTTTGAAAATATTTTTTTAATCGTCTTCTCTTGATCTTCTATATGAAGACGTTTTTGTCGTCTATGAAAAGACATTTGGTCTTCTATGAGAATACCATGTGGTCTTCTATAAGAAGTCCGTTAGGTCTTCTATAAGGAGACCTTTGGGTCTTCTATAAGAAGATTTTTGGTCTTCTATCAGAAGACCTTTGGGTCTATAAAGAGATTGATTGGTCTTCTATAAACAAAATGTTGATCTTCTTTAAGAAATTTTTTTGGTTTTCTATAAGAAGGCCTGTTTCTCTTCTATAAAAAAGACCTTTTGCTTTGTAAGAAGACATTTTGCTCTTGTATAAAAAGACCTTTAGGACTGCTATAGGAAGACTTTTTAACTTCTATTAGAAGACCATTGGGTCTATTAGAAGACTATTGGGTCTTCTGTTAGAAGACCATTGGGTTTTCTATTAGAAGACCATTGGGTCTTTTATAAGGAGGCCTTTTGGTCTTCTTATAAGAAGACATTTGGATATTCTTATAAGGACACCTTTGGAAACAACTTACTCTTCTATAAAAAGACATTTTGCTTGTTTATAAGAAGACTTTTTGGTCTTCTATTAGAAGACTTTTAGGCCTTCTATAACAAAACCTTCTATAGAAAAACCCTGTACTCAACATTAAGAGGACGTTTTCTGTATCTGTAAGAAGATCTCCTGGTCTTTTCGGTCTTCCCTAAAAAGACCTTTTGGTCTTCTCTAAGAAGACCTTTTGGTCATCTGTAAAAACAGCTTTTAGTCTTCATGTTTTTTTGGATAAGTGTCGTCTCCAAGATTTTTCTGTTTCTTCATTTTTGCCAATTCAACACTACCAAATTTATTTTATTAAATATATTTTCATTTTAAAATTTTGTCAATTGCAAACATTTTATGGGGGGCATCATTGTTAGGGGTTATTGAAAAGTGTCATTGAAAGTGTGTACAAAAAACCATTTTATTTGGTAAACAGGTTTTTGCCATAAAATTGAAATGGCAAATATTTGTACACTAAACTAACATGTCCTAACACCACTATAATAACACTCCATACTCAAGAGGTCCTTCTCTGTTTGCAGTATTATCCCTTGTTAACAAATAACCAGAGAAAAATCATCCTCAAAATTCTGCAAATGACCTTATCGAGTATGTTTTTCAAATTCAAATCCTTTATTATTGCGTGTCCTAAATTCAAGTGCTGTTTTCCCCCTGTCTTTACAAATATCAAATGTCAGCATTCAAAAATGTCAAGAGCTCGTTGCTTCGTTTGTGGATGTCTGCAGCAGAATCTATAGACTTTGCGTTTTTGCCAATGAGTTGGATAAATTGACAAGAAATCTAAATGGGCCATCCTTTCTAGTTTTTCTTTGAGGAAATCTTGAAAAAAAAAACTGCCAACAAATTGAGATAAATGGTCCCCAATCAAAGGATGAAAAAAAAAAACAAATTCAAACAAATCAAAAGAAATTTCATAATGATGTCACACTGCAGCAGTCGACTAACAAAGATGACATACAGCAAGGAATTTATGGGGGACTCAAAGCAAAATGTTTTTTATTTTAAAGCAACATATTAACAACCATTCAAGCAAATCACTTTAGCAAGTGTGAGTGTGTGTGTTTAAACATAACAAAACTAATAATCCGGTTATTTGTTCGTTATGCTTTTCTTCTCTTTGTAGTTTTTTTATTGGTAATGACATTGTTGTCCTTATTTGTTTTTCTTCTTTATTCTTTCAGAGGGTCGTGAAACTAAAAAACGCACAACTCTAGCCCGTCTATTAAAAGGTTTAAAGACCGTCAATCGTCGAGATCGTGCCAGCCATCAAAATACCGCAGCTCAAGCCCAAGTCAGAGTAAGTAAAATCAATATTTGAAAATGAACTTTTTTATTACGACGGATACGCATACATCAAGGCGCAGGTTTCATATTTCGATCCTTAACTTTGTCTCATTAAAGCCAAAGTGAAAGATTGGCGAGGTTGGACATTTGTTCTAAGTTCCAGACAAATTTAGCAGTCATAAGCCCTTTATCTTGTAGCAAGAAATGCCATTGTAATATTAAAGTGTTTATTGATTTGTTCCGCTAGGTCTCTAAATCTGTGATAACCACCCACCCACTACCGCACATCCTTTAACAACAAGTAATATCTCGTTTAGAGTGCCATACTTTAGTTCCCAGCCGTCAGTCATATGCCATTCAAAACAAAACATAAATTTTACATATGTTCGCGTTTTTACATAATCAGACAGTAACAGTAAATCATCGAAACAACATTGGGAACGATTATCATAAAATATTTTAAATATTTACATAGTAGCTACTCGATATATGCGCAAGAGAGTACTCAATATGCTGTTGTTGTTGTCATTGTTGTTTGCAAACTGAAAGTTGTAACATTTGTGTTGCGTGTGTTTGCGAAAATAACAAAACAAAAGTTTAATGTTTAGCAGACAAGTAAACATAACCCCCATTTCCAATCCCCCTCCCCTCCCTTCACCCACACATGTCTAAAACATATATATTTCACTTAAAATGTTTGCCAATCGTTAAAGCCCCGACATGGAGGGTGGATGATATCCTATGTTTGGCTTGGCGTTATGATGTTCGTAGCTCAAAAATTTGTTTCGCATAAATAATGTAAAGTCCGTCTGAGCAAAAAAAAAAGTCTCGTTTGTGTCTGTCTATAAACTCTAAAGAACAATTTTGGCGTTTTTGTGCATACTTGTTTTTTTTTTCTTTCTTTTTTTAATGCGAGACAATTTTCTTTATATGCTGAAAAGGACTTTTTTACTGTCTTTTAAAAACATAAACAAAAACAATAACGAAATAAGGAGTAACGAGAATAATAACATCAGTAAATTCATTTTTGCGAACATTAAACCAACCAAACAGTCAGCCAGCCATCCTGCCAGCTAGCTATCCATTGAAGCAAGCTACCAACAACATTGAACCCACCGCACCAACCAAGAACACTGGTAGTATGCAAACTTTTAGACATGTGTGTAAATGAATGGATAAATAAATGAATTTGGCAAGGGGGAAGGGGCGTGGAGGTAATGGCTAACCCCAGGGTGTTGTAGGTTGTGGGGATTATTTCCTTCCAATACGAGGGTTGGTTTGGGGGGACATTTGAAAAACGATATAAAAAATATTTTTAAATCAATTTCAAAAAAAAAAAAATTTAAAAAATTCTACAATTTAAAAAAATATTTTAAAAAATTACAAAATATATTTAAAAAAAACCCACGGTTAAAATTTTTTCAAAATTCTACGATTTAAAAAAATATTTAAAAAATCCACGATTTTAAAAAATTTTATAAATATTTTAAAACCCGTGATTTAAAAATCCACTATTAAACAAATTTGTTTAAATCCATGATTTAAATACAAAATCACGATTAAAAAAATATTATAAATATCTATGCTTTAAAAAGTATTTAAAAAATCCATGATTTTAAAGATATTTTAAATATCCATGATTTGAAAAATATTTTAAAACTCCATAATTTAAAAAATATTTTAAAAATCCTCGACTTAAAATATTTTTAAAAATACCCGATTAAAAAAAATATTTTGGAAAATCCAACATTTAAAAAAATATTTTTAAAAAATCCACGATTTGAAAACAGTAATTAAAAAATTCAAGATTTTAAAAAACAATATTTTTAAAAAAATTTAATAGTGAAAAAATATTCTGGAAAGTCCACTATTAAAAAAAATATATTTTTTAAAAATGCCAGATTCAAAAAAGATTTAAAAACTCCAAGAAAAAAAAAATTTTTTAAAAACATCCAAGATTTCAAAAATATTTTAAAAATCCACGATTTAAAAAATATTTTAAAAATCTACGATTTATGAAATATTTAAAAAATCCACGATTTAAAAAAACCATCATTTAAAAAATATTTTTAAAAATGTACGATTTATGAAATATTTAAAAAATCCACGATTTAAAAAAACCATCATTTAAAAAATATTTTTAAAAATCCACGATTAAAAAAAATATTTTTAGAAAACCACAGTTAAAACAAATATTTTTAAAAATCCACGATTAAAAAAAATATTTTTAGAAAACCACGGTTAAAACAAATATTTTTTAAAATCCACGATTTAAACGATACAATCCACTATTTACAAAATATTTTTAAAAATCCACGGTTTAAAAATATTTTAAAAATCCACGATTAAGAAAAGATTTTAAAAATCCACGATTAAAAAAATATTTTAAAAGTCCACGATTAAAAAAAGATTTTAAAAATCCACGATTAAGAAAAGATTTTAAAAATCCACGATTTAAAAAATATTTTAAAAATCCACGATTTAAAAAATGTTTTAAAAATCCACGATTTAAAAAAATATTTAAGAAATCTACGATTTAAAAAATATTTTAAAAATCAACAATTTTTAAAAAAATTACGATTGAAAAATATTGTTCAAAAATCCACGATTATAAAATATTGTTCAAAAATCCACGATTAAAAAATATTTTTAAAAATCCACGATTGAGAAAATATTTTAAAAATCTACGATTTAAAAAAAATATTTTAAAAATCTACGATTTAAAAAAAATATTTTAAAAATCTACGATTTAAAATAATATTTAAAAATCCACAATTTAAAAAACATTTAAAAATCCACAATTTCAAAATATTTTAAAAATCTACGATTTAAAATAATATTTAAAAATCCACAATTTAAAAAATATTTAAAAATCCACAATTTCAAAAATATTTTAAAAATCCACTATTTAAAAAATATTTTTAAAATCCACGATTAAAAAATATTTTAAAATCAACGATTTAAAAAATATTTTCAAAATCTACAATTTAAAAAATATTTTAAAAATCTACAATTCAAAAAATATTTTAAAAATCCACGATTGAAAAATATTTTTTAAAAATCCACGATTAAAAAAATATTATTAAAAATCAACGATTTAAGAAAATATTTTAAAAATCCACGATTTAAGAAAATATATTTAAAAATCCACGATTGAAAAATATTTTTTAAAAATCCACGATTTAAGAAAATCTTTTAAAATCCACGATTTAAGAAAATCTTTTAAAATCCACGATTTAAGAAAATCTTTTAAAATCCACGATTTAAGAAAATCTTTTAAAATCCACGATTTAAGAAAATCTTTTAAAATCCACGATTTAAAAACTATTTTTAAAAATCCGCGATTGTAAATATATTTAAAAAAATCCACGAAATATAAAAAATATTTTAAAAATCCACGATTTAAGAAGATATTTTAAAAATCCCCGATTTAAGAAGATATTTTAAAAATCCACGATTTAAGAAAATAATTGAAAAATCCACGATTTAAGAAAATCATTAAAAAATCCACGATTTAGAAAATATTTTAAAAATCCACGATTAAAAAAATATTTTAAAAATCCACGATTTAAAAAATATTTTAAAAATCTACGATTTAAAAAATGTTTTAAAAATATACGATTTAAAAAATGTTTTAAAAATCTACGATTTAAAAAATGTTTTAAAAATCTACGATTTAAAAAAATATTTTTAAAAATCCACGATTTAAAAAAATATTTTTAAAAATCCACGATTTAAAAAAATTTTAAAATCCACGATTTAAAAAAAAATTAAAAATCCACGATTTAAGAACATTTTTTGAGAATCCGCGATTTAAAAAAGTATTTTAAAAATCCACGATTTAAGAAAATCTTTTGAGAATCCACGATTTAAAAAATGTTTTAAAAATCCACGATTTAAAAAAATATTTTTAAAAATCCACGATTTAGAAAATATTTTAAAAATACACATTTTAAAAAATATTTTGAAGATCCACGATTCAAAAATTAAAGATTTAAAAATATTTAAAAAATTCACAATTTAAAAATATTTTAAAAATCCACAATTTAAAAAATATTTTAAAATCCACGATTTAAAAAATAGTTTGAAATCCACGATTTAAAAAATATATGTATATTAAAAATCCACGATTTAAAAAATATTTTAAAAATCCAAGATTTAAGAAAATAATTTAAAAACCCACGATTTGGAAAATATTTTAAAAATTCACAACTTAAAAAATATTTTAAAAATCCACGATTTAAAACATATTTTAAAAATCCACGATTTAAAAAAAAATTAAAAACCCACGATTTAAACAAAAAATTAAAAATCCACGAATTAAAAAATATTTTAAAAATCCACGAATTAAAAAATATTTTAAAATTCACGATTTTAACACTATTTTTAAAAATCCACGATTTAAAATATATTTTTAAAAATTCACGATTTAAAATATATTTTTAAAATCCACGATTTAGAAAATATTTTAAAAATACACGATTAAGAAAATATTTAAAAAATCCACGATTTAAAAAAATATTTAAAAAATCCAAGAGTAAAAAAACAAATAATAAATAAATTCAAGATTGAAAAATAATTCCACAATTAAATAAATATTTTTCAAATATTTAAATACCAACATTTTTTTAAAAATGGAAATTTAGAATATCATGTTTCAAAAGAAATGTTTTTATTCCAATATTGAAAAAATATTTTAAAAAATCGACTAAAAATAATGATTAAAAAAACAGTCTAAAAATCCGTGATTAAAAAATGTTTTAATAAATCCATGGTTTAAACATATGTTTTTAAGAAATCCACGATTGAAAAAATATTTTTAAAAAGTCCATGATTAAAAAATATTTTTTAAAATTTTAAAAATCCAATATTAAAATAATTATTATAAAAAATTGAAAACAATATTTAAAAAACCTCGATTAAAAATGTTTTTAAAAAATTCACGATTAAAAGCAAATTATTAAAAAAAAATACACCATTGAATAATAAAACATTTTGAAAAAATCCATGATAAAACATTTTTTTTAAAAAATAGTTTTAAAACATTGATTAAAGAATATATTTAAAAAATTGACAATTTTTAACAAACATCAACAATTAAAAATTTAAAAATCCAATATTATAAAAATTTTAAAAAAATATTTAAAAACCTCGATAGAAAAAAATCCACGATTAAATACAAATTATTAAAAAACACACGATTGAATAATAAAATATTTTTAAAAATCCATTTTTAAAAAAAAAACTTTGATTGAAAAATATTAAAAATATTTGCATTAAAAAAGAAATAATTTTACAAAATGCACAATTGTTTACAAAAATCCACGATTGATTTTCAAAATCCCCTATTGAAAAATATTGAAAAATACATGACACAATATTTGAAAAAAAATTAAAAAAAATATTTAAAAAAAGATAAAAAAATATTTAAAAAAATTGAAAAAAATTATTTTAAAATTTTTGTATAAAATTTAAGTATTCCCACATTCTCTTAACTAAACTATTTGATCTTTTTTTCGAAAATAACAACAACCAATCTTGCACCGTGCTGTGCGTGTCTATTTTAGATTCACTTAAAAAAAATCTAAAAAAATATTTTAAAAATCCACGATTAAAGAAATATTTAAACTAAAATCCGCAACTAATTTTTTTTAACTTTAAGAATAGGAAAAATGTTCTTAAAAAACAGGATTGATTCCACTATTAATAAATATTAAAATTCTGCACTATTAAAAAAAAAACATTTTTCAAAACTACACTATTGAAAAAAAATCACGAATCAAAAAAATTATCCCACGAAAAAAAAAAATATTTTAATTATAGTTTTTTTTATATTATGGTAATTTTTTTATTTTTCTTGAATATTTTACTCACAAAAATTAAAATGTTGTGTAATTTGTATTTTTAAAAAAATAATTTTAAAAATTCCATGAATAACTAAAAAATATATTTTTAAAAATTTCGTGATTGACTAAAAAATGTTTTAAAACATTTCGTGATTGACTAAAAAAATACAAAATAATCCTCGATTAATTTAGAAAATGTTTTTTAAAAATCAACGATTAATTTAAAAAAAATATTTTCAAAAAATCCATGACTAATTTAAAATATATTTTTAAAAAACCCACGATTAATTTAAAAAATATTTTTAAAAAATCCACAGTTAATGAAAAAATAATTTAAAAAAATCCACAGTTGATGAAAAAATAATTTTAAAAATCCACGATCAAAAAAAAAATATTTTTAAAAATCCACGATCGAAAAAAAATATTTTTAAAAAAATCCACAATTGAAATTTTTTTAAAAGTTCCAGGATTTAAAGATATATTTTTAAAAAATTAACGAATGTAGAAAATATTTTGAAAAACAATTTTAAAAAAATTCTCGACTGGAGAAACCCCGCTCACCTTGCATCAGTTAGGCTGTATGTACTGCAGCAAACTTTTTTGCCCTTGACATGGTTTAGAACGTACAGGCCTGCTCCTTTATAGGAAAAGTGCACTGTTTTTTCTGTAACCCTTTAAAAGGATAATAATAACGATATCCTAATTTCAATTCTATCCTTAAAGAGCTCCCCAAAAATTCCATTCACCGGCAACATTCATCCCTCGTAGATTTACGAAATTTCATGTTACAAAGAAAGCTTTTAATATCCCCCTCTTCGCATGTATGTAAAAATTTAATGCCATTCAGAATATTTACTTAACTCTGTCAAAGAATGGAAGAAAGAATGAAAGGAAGAACAAGAGAATGAAAGTTTCCGTTGGATGGGGTAGGCAACGGAAGTTTGAGGTTTTCTTTTGCCTTCACAAAACTTGTAATGGTGGGTGCATTTCATTTTGATCCCTTCCCCCCCAACAATTGTTGGACCCAAAGAATAAAAACACAAAAAAATCTTTTAGATTTATATTATTTGAAAATATTGTTGCCGCTGTGTTGTTGTAATTTTTATTATTTGTGCTTATTGCTTAATGCTGTTGTTTATAGAAGACGCTTCACTAAATTTACTGAGAATATTAAAGTTATGGTTATTCTCTAAATAATAAAAATAAAAAAGGCTTTCAAATCTTCACAGATTTTGTTTTTTTAGTGCTTGGGCCCCATATTCATTTCCTGTTTCCAAAAAAAGAACATATAACCAGCAATGACCTTTTATGCTCTGCAAATATTTTTTATTACAAAATGTAAGGGGGGAGAGCATGGAATTCCGTACCCTTACCACAAAGATGCTTCAAGTAAAAAAATGTTAATTTAATCAAAAGAAGAAGAGCCAAGTGGTGGTGGTCCACTTTCGCTTTTGTGTGCCATAAAGTGGTGCAAGGGGTGGTGGGGGGTTAGTGGTTACAAAAGTTAATATTTTGTTAAGAAACCAACAACCTGCCTCAAGAGGGGTGAGGTGAACATGAACAACAAAATCACAAACAATAAATATTTTTATATCCGTAAGCAATTAATTTTTTTCTGTAGCTGTTGCTGTTGTGGTGCGTCCTTCCTTAAAAAAAAATAAACAAGCAAACAGCAAACAAAAATAACTGGCCACCCATCTCTACCTTGTGTCCTTATGGCCATTTAGCGTTTCCTACTACTGTTGTTTTTTTAACAAATGTGGGATTACATTCCCCCCAGAAACGAGATAGTAGCCTACGCAAAAGGCCAACAATCCGGCCACATTGTTTGGATTTTTGTGTAAATGTTGAGCCATGGTAGGTAGATCCCAGATTTAAACATTTTTCAGGCAGAACTCTTTTTTTCCTCTGTTGCAAAATTGCAATCTCTTTTATTTGCTTTTGCTCAAACTTGACATTATTAATTAGAGGTTAATGCTTATCTTATATTTCAAGAGTGTCGTCGTCGTGTCGTCTGTGGTGGCACATTGCCTGATGATGGCAAACCAATGACGCATTTTCTGCCATCCTCGCAGCCAGGCAGGTGATAAAGCACGCATTGTATTGCTACTTGTCGCTTAAACGCCTTTGGATGGAAGCCAATGAAATTTCCCTTTTATTTGCCATCATCCATTCATTGTTGGATGTCAGTCAGTCAGCAGCTGACTGCCTTGCCTGGCAGGTTAAGCTGTTGGCAAATTGTTCTTTGGTTGGTTGCATTTTTGCGTTACCTCCTCCCAGACTGCTGATGGTGGGGGGTAAAACTTGGTTACAAATTGTTTCAATCTAATTACGTTGATGATAATCATGATGACATGAAGTGGTTGGTTGGCTGCAAGGCTGTTGGCTGCTGGGTTGCATGGAAATGCATTGAATTACGTTTTTTCGGAGTTCTTTGCCGTTGTAACAAAAGTTTACTTAAGAAGTGCAATTTATATTCAGATTGTGGCAAGGTATTCTTTTTTTAAGCAATCTCTCAAAGTGGTTTCATTATGGCTTCGTCAATGAGATTTTCGTCTTTTTAGTTTAAAATTTAATTAGAGCTGCTTTTGTCTCAATATGGGGAATGCTCGGAGAATGTGAAGAGCTCTTGAGGACTTTAATGTTTTTGGGGGGATTTATTTTGATTTTTTAGAAAGTTTCAAAATGCAATTGACATGTTCAGGCTGAGGGGAGCCGTAAGAGAATTGTGGAAATATTTCCAATCGAATGCATCAACGTGGCTTGAATTTAGATTTATAAGTTTAAGAAAATAATATATCATATAATACCAGATGTTTCTTAAAATTATTTTTCAATTGTGGACTTCTTAAAAAATATTTTTCAATCGTAGATTTTTTAAAAAATATTATTTTAACCGTGGATTTTTAAAGAAGGGTTTTCAATGAGGTTTTTATGAATATTTTCCAATAATAATTTTTTTAAGAAAATTTTTTAATCGTGGTCTTTTTTTAATTATTTTATTCATCGTGGAATTCTAAAAACATTTCTTCAGTCGGGAATTTTTGTCAGCCGTGATTTTTTTTAATCATGGATTTTTTTAAAATACGTTTTTTTTAATGTGAATTTTTCAAAAATATTTTTCTGTAGAACATTTTTGAACAAGCTTTTTTAACGGTGGACCATTTAGAAATATAATTAATGTTGGATTTTTAAAAATAGTTTTCCAATCGTAGATATTTTAAAATGTTTTTTTTCAGCTGTGAATGTTTTAAATATTTTTTTTAATCGTGGATTTTTAAAAATATTTTTTTTAAATATTTTTCCAATCGTGAATTTTTTAAAATTCTTTTTCAATCGTGGATTTTTTAAAATTCTTTTTCAATAGTTGGTTTTTTTAAAATTCTTTTTCAATCGTAGATGTTTTAAAAATATTATTCAAAGTTAGATTTAAATCGAAAATTAAAAAATAAAAATAAAAAAAAATATTTTTATTTTTCATGCTTGGATTTCAATCCTAGATTTTTTAAAAATATTTTTTCCATAGTGGATTCCGACCGTAGCTTTTTTTAAAATATTTTTTCAGGAGTGAATTTCTATCGTATCAAAAAAAAAAAAAAAAATTCAAATTTGAATTTTTTTAAAAAAAAATTTGTACGCTTTCTCGAATCTTTTAAAAAATATTTTTAAAAAAATTAAAAAAATATATGTTTTCAATCGTGAGTTTTTTATGTGTGTTTTAAATATTTTTCAAGAGTGTATTTTATAAAAAATATATTTTTTTTCAATAGTGAATTTTTTATTCGTTTTCAATTTTTGATTTTTTTTTAAAAATATTGTTTAATGTTGTATTTTATAAAAAATGTTTTTTTTTCAATCGTGGATTTCTTTTTGTTTTTTATTTTGGATTTTTTAAATATTTTTTCGATCTTGGATATTATAAAAAATATAATCGTGGTTAAAAAAATATTTTTAAATCTTGGATTTTTTTAAATATTTTTTCAATCGTGGATTTTTCTTAAAACATATTTTTCAATCGTAGATTTTTTAAATATTTTTCCAATCGTGTTTCTTTTTAATTTATTCTGATTGTCTATGTCTGGAATTTATTCTTTAATGGTTTTTAATATTTGTCAAATCGTGGATTTTTTAAAATATTTTTTCAAATCATGGAATTTTTAAAATATTTTTTCAAATCATGGAATTTTTAAAATATTTTTTTTCGGTAGTGGATTTTTTTTTAAATATATTGTTCAATCGTGGATTTTTTAAAATACTTTTTCAAATCATGGAATTCTTAAAATATTTTTTCAAATCATGGAATTTTTAAAATATTTTTTTCAGTAGTAGATTTTCTTAAAATATATTTTTCAATCGTGGATTTTTTAATATTTTTTCAGTAGTAGATTTTCTTAAAATATATTTTTCAATCGTTGATTTTTTATTATTTTTTTTAATCGTGGAATTTTCATAAATTTATTTTTCAATCCTGTATTTTTTAATAACATTTTTTACAGTAGTGGATTGATTATTTTTTCAATCGTGAATTTTTCCTATTTTTTCAATCTTGGCTTTTTTATTAATATTTTTTTCAATAGTGCTTTTTAAATATTTTTTCAATCGTGGAGATTTTCTAAAATTATTTTTCAAAAAAATTATTTTTATTAAAATTATTATTCAAAAAAAAATTTTCAATGTTGAATTTTTAAAAAAATATTTGTTCGCTTTCTCGATTCTTTAAAAATATATTTTTTAGAAAAAATTAAAAAACTAAGTTTTCAATCGTGAGTTTTTTATATATTTTCAATTTTGGATTTTTTTAAATATTTTTGCAAGAGTGTATTTTATAAAAAATATTTTTTTTCAATAGTGAATTTTTTATTCGTTTTCAATTTTTAATTTTTTTAAAAAATATTTTTTCAAGGTTGTATTTGATAAAAAAATATTTTATTCAATCGTGGATTTCTTATTTGTTTACAATTTTGGATTTTTTAAATATTTTTTAACCGTGTATTTTAAATAAAATATTTGCTTCCAATCGTGGATTTTTAAATAAAATATTTGTTTCCTATCGTGGATATTTAAATAAAATATGTTTTGTAATCGTAGATTTTTAAGTACAATATTTTAGAATTTTTTAAATATATTGCTTTTCAATCGTAAGTTTTTTAAAAATATTTTTTTCAATCGTGAATTTGTTAAGAAATTAATTATATTTTCTAATCGTAGAATTTTAAAAAATATTTCTTTCAATTGTAAATTTTTTAAGAAATATTTTTTTCAATCGTGGATTTTTTTTAATATTTTTGCAATCGTGGATTTTTTTAATATTTTTTTTAATCGTGGATTTTTCTTAAAATATTTTTTTCAATCATAGATTTTTTAAATATTTTTCCTATCGTGGTTTTTTTAAATTTATTCTATCATGGTTTTCAATATTTTTCAAATCGTGGATTTTTTAAAATATATTTTTCAATCGTAGATTTTTTAAAATATATTTTCAAATCATGGATTTTTTAAAATATTTTTTTCAGTAGTGGATTTTCTTAAAATATATTTTTCAATGCTGGATTTTTTAATATTTTTTTCAATCGTGGAATTTTCCTAAATTTATTTTTCAATCCTGTATTTTAAAATAAAATTTTTTTCAATATTGGATTATTTTTAATATTTGTCCAATCGTGAATTTTTTCTATTTTTTCAATTTTGGATTTTTTAATTAAATTTTTTTTCAATAGTGGTTTTTTAAATATTTTTTCAATCGTGGAGTTTTCCTAAATTTTGTTATTCAATCGCGGATTATTAATTGACTTTTTTTCAACAGTGGATTTTCTTAAAATATATTTTTCAATAGTGGACTTATTTAAAAATACTTTTTATAAATATTTTTTCTTAATTGGAGAATTTGATTGCTTTAAGCCTGTAGAATGATGCTCACTTTTAGCCTTTCCCAATTTTTTTTAAAATATTTTTTCAATTTCAAGTTTTTAAGAAATATTTTTTTCAATTTTGGATTTAAAAAAAAAAATCCAATCGTGGATGTTATAAAACTATTTGTTTAAGCGTGGTTTTTAAAAATATTTTTTGTTCAATCGTCAGTTTTTTTAAAAATATTTTTTCAATGGTCGAGTATTTAAAAATGTTTTTTGAGTGGTTGAGTATTTAAAAATGTTTTTTCAATGGTCGATTTTTTAAAAATAATTTTTTAAACGTGTTTTTACAAATATTTTTATTTTCAAGGTGGATTTTTTAAAAATATTTTTTTTTAATCGAGGATTTTTTAAAAATATTCTTTTCAAACTTGGATTTATAAAATATTTTTTAATATTGAAATTTTTAATATTTTTCAATCGTGGCTTTAAAAAAACAATTTTTCATTCGTGACTTTAAAATACGTTTTTTCATTCGTGGATTTAAAAAAATAAATTTTTTCAATCGTGGAATCGTAGACAAGTTGTTGAGATGCAACTTTTCGTATAGAAGAACTGCTGAGAGACAACTTTTCGTATAGAAAAATTGCCGACAGGCAACTTTTCGTATAGAAAAATTGCCGAGAGGCAACTTTTCGTATAGAAAAATTGCCGAGAGGCAACTTTTCGTATAGAAAAATTGCCGAGAGGCAACTTTTCGTATAGAAAAATTGCCGAGAGGCAACTTTTCGTATAGAAAAATTGCCGAGAGGCAACTTTTCGTATAGAAAAATTGCCGAGAGGCAACTTTTCGTATAGAAAAATTGCCGAGAGGCAACTTTTCGTATAGAAAAATTGCCGAGAGGCAACTTTTCGTATAGAAAAATTGCCGAGAGGCAACTTTTCGTATAGAAAAATTGCCGAGAGGCAACTTTTCGTATAGAAAAATTGCCGAGAGGCAACTTTTCGTATAGAAAAATTGCCGAGAGGCAACTTTTCGTATAGAAAAATTGCCGAGAGGCAACTTTTCGTATAGAAAAATTGCCGAGAGGCAACTTTTCGTATAGAAAAATTGCCGAGAGGCAACTTTTCGTATAGAAAAATTGCCGAGAGGCAACTTTTCGTATAGAAAAATTGCCGAGAGGCAACTTTTCGTATAGAAAAATTGCCGAGAGGCAACTTTTCGTATAGAAAAATTGCCGAGAGGCAACTTTTCGTATAGAAAAATTGCCGAGAGGCAACTTTTCGTATAGAAAAATTGCCGAGAGGCAACTTTTCGTATAGAAAAATTGCCGAGAGGCAACTTTTCGTATAGAAAAATTGCCGAGAGGCAACTTTTCATATAGAAATTAGCGCAGAGGCAACTTTTCGTTTGGACGAGAAGTCTCCTCTCAACATCAACTTTTCTTTAGACGAAAAGTCGTTTGTCTTACCAACTTTTTTATAGAATATTATGCCACTGGACTTTCTTTAGACCATAATCTAATCTACATTTGATTAATTTTAATTTTACAATGATCATACGTCACCGTGTACTTCCAATTAATATTATTTATAACTTTATTTCATTATTAAACCTTCAATGGAGCCCTCTTTAAAGTTATTCCTTTAAAATTCATTAGAGGTCATCTACTTTCAATTAAGACTTGAGGAAATATTTCTATGTCTAGCAAGAAAACAATTTACTGGCTATCTGATTGCAAGATTAAAAAAAAACCCGCATGTCTTAAAGACATTTTTGTCCTTCATTAAAGGTCATTCATTGATGTAGATAATTTTGTTATCCCACTCGAATGGAAGTGCATTTTTTCGTGCTATGAATTCCAGTAGTTGGCTGGATGGCAAGCTAGTGAATAAGCATATAACATAACAAATAATGATATTATCATATTTTTGTACTCCCTCCTTTTAACATTATGTGTGTTGTTGTTTTTTTCTTTTTTTCATTGCAGGCGGCAAACGAACGTTTACGGCACTTTCAAACACTAAATGGTGGCCATCAACACAGTTTCGAAGAGACAATCCATAGGGTAAGTATAATATTCTTTTTTGGTTTGATAGTTACATAAATTCGGTTTGCTATAATAGAAAAAAAAGGAGGAAAAGAAGAAGAAGCTAAACAACTATAAAACATAGCCCTGCTCTCTGGCAAACACTATGTAACTGCTGTAAAGTGAAGGTGAATGATAGAAATCTTATTATGCACTCCAAAGAGCATCAGCAGACTAAGGATTCCCAGCATATCCATACATCTGCGAATACCTATCTATAGCCTTCATCATTGACTCTCATACATATTCGTTCGCATATTTATAAGCCAAAGAATAAGTTGAAGAGGCAGAAGAGGAATAAGTATGATGTGATATTCTCTATAGTGTTGATAATGTAATGCCATAGGAAAAATTCTGAGTTTTACCTTGTTTCTGAGAGTTTTATTTTTTCATTTTTTTGTGGAGTAGAACACAACACTAAACGTTCAGCGTTTGAGGCAAAACAAAGACTAGAAACTAACATTTAAGAGTTCATTGCCGCTACCTTTTCGTTCAACGGCAGAATTCATTCATTATTAATGACAAACAACAAAACATCAACAAAACATCAACAGCATCATCATCAGAGGATAGACAACAACAAGAGGAACTACTACAACAAAAACATGTATATATGGGAAAACTACAAAACATAACGCCTTGCTAAGATGCATACATTGAAACAACATCAATATACACTTAGTGACAACAACAACAGCAGCAACAAGATTTGTAGAAGGAGCACCTAACACAGCTGCTGTTGTCTCCACACGAAAAACAATAGAATCATTGACGTCATTTACCTTTACAAGGCAGGGCATAAAACTAAACGGCTGCAACCAGCATTAATAACAACATAGAAAATAACAACAACAACAACGACATCGCCTTTTGCTTGCAAGTCATGAATGAGTGTCATAATATTTACTGCAAGCAAACTTTTTCTCTAGATTACAAGACACTCACCCACAATACATGCCAAGGCATTTGAGGGTAGACACTGGCATACAAACAAAGTACTGACAAAGGCCTTGTGGACATACAGACAGCATACATACATGGGATCATTCAACAACCTTAGTTTTTGATGCCAACACCTTTGTATTATAGACTACACCACCTCCACCCCCAACACAAAATAACGTGTGGGACATTTTCGTTTCCTTCTCCATCTCCATCATTATCTTCTTTTTCTCAGCTTATATTACAGTTATGCTGGAATGCCGTTTTTCTTTTTTCATAGAAAAATCATTAAACTTGGAATTGCTGCTAGCCGAAGTGCTTTTAAGCAACAACAGCAAAATGTTTCACATGTGTACAGGCTATTACACATGTAGCCCCTAAAAGTAGGCTTAAAAATATTCTTTAGAGTACAAAGAGCACTCAAATTTTATTAATATAGATACAACAACAAAAACACCAAATAGAAACTAAAATGTTGTTGTTCTCTGCATATGTTATTATAAGCGAAAAAAAGAGAGACGAAAAGTCTTATCTCATCGGACACATTTCTATAGATGAATAGAAGCCTCTCCGCAGCAACATCTCTGTCCAACTTTTCTAGACGAAAAGTTGCCTCTCACCAACTTTTCTAGACGAAAAGTTGCCTCTCACCAACTTTCCTAGACGAAAAGTTGCCTCTCACCAACTTTTTTAGACGAAGAGTTGCCTTTAACCAACTTTTCTAGACGAAAAGTTGCCTCACACCAACTTTTCTAGACGAGAAAAGTTGCCTCTCACCAACTTTTCTAGGCGAAAAGTTGCCTCTCACCAACATTTCTAGGCGAAAAGTTGCCTCTCACCTACTTTTCTAGACGAAAAGTTGCCTCTCACCAACTTTTCTAGACGAAAAGTTGCCTCTCACCTACTTTTCTAGACGAAAAGTTACCTCTCACCAACTTTTCTAGACGGAAAGTTGCCTCTCACCAACTTTCTAGACGAAAAGTTGCCTCTCACCAACTTTTCTAGACGAAAAGTTGCCTCTCACCAACTTTTCTAGACGAAAAGTTGCCTCTCACCAACTTTTCTAGATGAAAAGTTGCCTCTCACCAACTTTTCGAGATGAAAAGTTGCCTCTCACCAACTTTTCTATACGAGAAGTTGCCTCTTACCAACTTTTCTAGACGAGAAGTTGAATCTCACCAACTTTTCTAGACGAAAAGTTGCCTCTCAGTTGCCTCAGTTGCCAGTTCTAGACGAAAAGTTGCCTCTCACCAACTTTTCTAGACGAAAAGTTGCCTCTCACCAACTTTTCTAGACGAAAAGTTGCCTCTCACCAACTTTTCTAGACGAAAAGTTGCCTCTCACCAACTTTTCTAGACGAAAAAGTTGCCTCTCACCAACTTTTCTAGACGAAAAGTTGCCTCTCACCAACTTTTCTAGACGAAAAGTTGCCTCTCACCAACTTTTCTAGACGAAAAGTTGCCTCTCACCAACTTTTCTAGACGAAAAGTTGCCTCTCACCAACTTTTCTAGACGAAAAGTTGCCTCTCACCAACTTTTCTAGACGAAAAGTTGCCTCTCACCAACTTTTCTAGACGAAAAGTTGCCTCTCACCAACTTTTCTAGACGAAAAGTTGCCTCTCACCAACTTTTCTAGACGAAAAGTTGCCTCTCACCAACTTTTCTAGACGAAAAGTTGACTCTCACCAACTTTTCTAGACGAAAAGTTGACTCTCACCAACTTTTCTAGACGAAAAGTTGCCTCTCACCAACTTTTCTAGACGAAAAGTTGCCTCTCACCAACTTTTCTAGACGAAAAGTTGCCTCTCACCAACTTTTCTAGACGAAAAGTTGCCTCTCACCAACTTTTCTAGACGAAAAGTTGCCTCTCACCAACTTTTCTAGACGAAAAGTTGCCTCTCACCAACTTTTCTAGACGAAAAGTTGCCTCTCACCAACTTTTCTAGACGAAAAGTTGCCTCTCACCAACTTTTCTAGACGAAAAGTTGCCTCTCACCAACTTTTCTAGACGAAAAGTTGCCTCTCCAACTTTTCTCTACGAAAAGTAGCTTCTTACCAACTTTTCTCTACGAAAAATCGTCTCTCACCAACTTTTCTCTACGAAAAATCGTCTCTCACCAACTTGACTCTACAAAAAGTCGCCTCTCACCTATTTTTCTCTACGAAAAGTCGCCTCTTATCAACTTTTCTCTACAAAAAGTCGCCTCTCACCAACTTTTCTAGACGAAAAGTTGCCTCTCACCAACTTTTCTAGACGAAAAGTTGCCTCTCACCAACTTTTCTAGACGAAAAGTTGCCTCTCACCAACTTTTCTAGACGAAAAGTTGCCTCTCACCAACTTTTCTAGACGAAAAGTTGCCTCTCACCAACTTTTCTAGACGAAAAGTTGCCTCTCACCAACTTTTCTAGACGAAAAGTTGCCTCTCACCAACTTTTCTAGACGAAAAGTTGCCTCTCACCAACTTTTCTAGACGAAAAGTTGCCTCTCACCAACTTTTCTAGACGAAAAGTTGCCTCTCACCAACTTTTCTAGACGAAAAGTTGCCTCTCACCAACTTTTCTAGACGAAAAGTTGCCTCTCACCAACTTTTCTAGACGAAAAGTTGCCTCTCACCAACTTTTCTAGACGAAAGTTGCCTCTCACCAACTTTTCTAGACGAAAAGTTGCCTCTCACCAACTTTTCTAGACGAAAAGTTGCCTCTCACCAACTTTTCTAGACGAAAAGTTGCCTCTCACCAACTTTTCTAGACGAAAAGTTGCCTCTCACCAACTTTTCTAGACGAAAAGTTGCCTCTCACCAACTTTTCTAGACGAAAAGTTGCCTCTCACCAACTTTTCTAGACGAAAAGTTGCCTCTCACCAACTTTTCTAGACGAAAAGTTGCCTCTCCAACTTTTCTCTACGAAAAGTAGCTTCTTACCAACTTTTCTCTAGACGAAAAGTTGCCTCTCACCAACTTTTCTCTAGACGAAAAGTTGCCTCTCACCAACTTTTCTCTAGACGAAAAGTTGCCTCTCACCAACTTTTCTCTAGACGAAAAGTCGCCTCTCACCAACTTTTCTATAGACGAAAAGTCGCCTCTCACCAACTTTTCTATAGACGAAAAGTCGCTTCTCACCAACTTTTCTATAGACGAAAAGTCGCTTCTCACCAACTTTTCTAGACGAGAAAAGTTGCCTCTCACCAACTTTTCTAGACGAGAAAAGTTGCCTCTCACCAACTTTTCTAGACGAGAAAAGTTGCCTCTCACCAACTTTTCTAGACGAGAAAAGTTGCCTCTCACCAACTTTTCTAGACGAGAAAAGTTGCCTCTCACCAACTTTTCTAGACGAGAAAAGTTGCCTCTCACCAACTTTTCTAGACGAGAAAAGTTGCCTCTCACCAACTTTTCTAGACGAGAAAAGTTGCCTCTCACCAACTTTTCTAGACGAGAAAAGTTGCCTCTCACCAACTTTTCTAGACGAGAAAAGTTGCCTCTCACCAACTTTTCTAGACGAGAAAAGTTGCCTCTCACCAACTTTTCTAGACGAGAAAAGTTGCCTCTCACCAACTTTTCTAGACGAGAAAAGTTGCCTCTCACCAACTTTTCTAGACGAGAAAAGTTGCCTCTCACCAACTTTTCTAGACGAGAAAAGTTGCCTCTCACCAACTTTTCTAGACGAGAAAAGTTGCCTCTCACCAACTTTTCTAGACGAGAAAAGTTGCCTCTCACCAACTTTTCTAGACGAGAAAAGTTGCCTCTCACCAACTTTTCTAGACGAGAAAAGTTGCCTCTCACCAACTTTTCTAGACGAGAAAAGTTGCCTCTCACCAACTTTTCTAGACGAGAAAAGTTGCCTCTCACCAACTTTTCTAGACGAGAAAAGTTGCCTCTCACCAACTTTTCTAGACGAGAAAAGTTGCCTCTCACCAACTTTTCTAGACGAGAAAAGTTGCCTCTCACCAACTTTTCTAGACGAGAAAAGTTGCCTCTCACCAACTTTTCTAGACGAGAAAAGTTGCCTCTCACCAACTTTTCTAGACGAGAAAAGTTGCCTCTCACCAACTTTTCTAGACGAGAAAAGTTGCCTCTCACCAACTTTTCTAGACGAGAAAAGTTGCCTCTCACCAACTTTTCTAGACGAAAAGTTGCCTCTCACCAACTTTTCTAGACGAAAAGTTGCCTCTCACCAACTTTTCTAGACGAAAAGTTGCCTCTCACCAACTTTTCTAGACGAAAAGTTGCCTCTCACCAACTTTTCTAGACGAAAAGTTGCCTCTCACCAACTTTTCTAGACGAAAAGTTGCCTCTCACCAACTTTTCTAAACGAAAAGTTGCCTCTCACCAACTTTTCTAGACGAAAAGTTGCCTCTCACCAACTTTTCTAGACGAAAAGTTGCCTCTCACCAACTTTTCTAGACGAAAAGTTGCCTCTCACCAACTTTTCTAGACGAAAAGTTGCCTCTCACCAACTTTTCTAGACGAAAAGTTGCCTCTCACCAACTTTTCTAGACGAAAAGTTGCCTCTCACCAACTTTTCTAGACGAAAAGTTGCCTCTCACCAACTTTTCTAGACGAAAAGTTGCCTCTCACCAACTTTTCTAGACGAAAAGTTGCCTCTCACCAACTTTTCTAGGCGACAAGTTGCCTCTCACCAACTTTTCTAGACAAAAAGTTGCCTCTCACCAACTTTTCTAGACAAAAAGTTGCCTCTCACCAACTTTCTAGACGAAAAGTTGCCTCTCACCAAATTTTTCTAGACGAAAAGTTGCCTCTCACCAACTTTTCTAGACGAAAAGTTGCCTCTCACCAACTTTTCTAGACGAAAAGTTGCCTCTCACCAACTTTTCTAGACGAAAAGTTGCCTCTCACCAACTTTTCTAGACGAAAAGTTGCCTCTCACCAACTTTTCTAGACGAAAAGTTGCCTCTCACCAACTTTTCTAGACGAAAGGTTGCCTCTCACCAACTTTTCTAGACGAAAAGTTGCCTCTCACCAACTTTTCTAGACGAAAGGTTGCCTCTCACCAACTTTTCTAGACGAAAAGTTGCCTCTCACCAACTTTTCTAGACGAAAAGTTGCCTCTCACCAACTTTTCTAGACGAAAAGTTGCCTCTCACCAACTTTTCTAAACGAAAAGTTGCCTCTCACCAACTTTTCTAAACGAAAAGTTGCCTCTCACCAACTTTTCTAAACGAAAAGTTGCCTCTCACCAACTTTTCTAAACGAAAAGTTGCCTCTCACCAACTTTTCTAAACGAAAAGTTGCCTCTCACCAACTTTTCTAAACGAAAAGTTGCCTCTCAACAACTTTTCTAGACGAAAAGTTGCCTCTCACCAACTTATCTGGACGAAAAGTTGCTTCTCACCACCTGTCTCCGCAATTCGTGAAATGGATCTGGTTTCGGCTAATCCATTTAGGTCTAATTTTAAAAATTAAGGTCTGTGACCAATATTACGAACAGCTTGCCGTATTGGTACACCCTTCCCGCATTATATAGCAATTACCGCTGAGACAAAAAATAATAATAGAGAACAGCAAGTAAAGTGTCGAAAACTTTTATCAAACATTTACATACAAGCTGTGAGGTATGCTAAATTTCAGGATAATAGGAAACCAAGAGAGGCCGGGACATTATTGATAGAAGAAAAAATCCCAGCAGAGTAAGGGACAAGTCGTTGCATCATCAAGTAATAGCAGCAGATGTGACAAAAACATGCACTAAAAAGTAACAAACAGACAGACAGCAACAGTCTGTGTGAAACTTTTTCTCTTGACATAACAAGCCAGCCGGTGCCGCCGTTCAAAAGGACAAAATTTTACAAATGCAACAGACAGCACGCCAGCACCAGAAGCTCATTTGATGAGAATAGTTGAAATTTGCTCAAGCAAGCAGTATTTAGTGCAACTTAAAGACAATTTTGGTTGAAACAACAGACTGACAGACAAACAGGACACAGATAGACACAGACGGATATGCATGTGGCCAAACAAATAGAGACCGGTTAAACAGATAGACAGACAGACAGCAAACCAAATGGAAGCACACGTGCATTGTAAAAACAAATCCAAATACACAAACAACCTTAACGGTTAAATGCTAAACCTAAATGCTAGTCCTGCTATCTTCCTTGAAGACTGACAACAACAAAAAATCGCCCAGCAGAGCCAGACTTTTTAACAATCTAACCATTGCGAGGTCCATGAAACGAACAACGTTGCGCAAATTGAAACACATGCATGTGTAACATGGATGTTACAGCATACCATAGCTCCACGCATGATGCCGAGACAACGTTGACAAAAACAACAGCAACAACAAAAATAATGGAAAAACCAACAAATATTGCAACAACGACGAAGAAAAAAGACAAGAGCTAAACTTTAAATAAAGACAAAACCCTGCCACCAAAGCAGACAAGTGTCCTGTGTTCATAAAGAGGTTGAAAGGATGTGAGTGGGTGGGTGGCCGGTGATGGGGTAGCTGAGAATGTGTGTGGAGTATTTGAGAAATCTCTGATGTTTGCCAAAGTTAAAGTGTATCCTTGTAAGGTAATTTTTGTTGCTTGTCGTTTTTTCTTTTCTGTACCCGTTTTGGGATATTATAGCCAAACAAGTGCAGCCATCTATACCATGTCGTTTACATGACTTTGCATCTTCTATGACAGCATCATCGTCAGCGTCATCTTTCCGATGATGTTACCAGGCTGTTTGGATGGTTGGGGGCATCAACATAAAAGGTAAAGGGAAACAAAAACAACACGAAAATATTTACATTAAATTTTTGCTCTAAACACTTGACGAAATTTCATACAAGGTGGACGGATGATGGGATACAATTATTTAAGGAATTCAGTCAAACACACGTGGGAAATGTTAACGAAATATGAGGAAAACGGATCGAAAGGGAAAAAATATGACAGAAAAATATGTGACAAGCAGATTTTTTCTTAGGGAATTGTTGATGGGCGGCAACTTTTCGTAGAGAAAATTTGGTGAGAGGCAACTTTTCGTAGAGAAAATTTGGTGAGAGGCAACATTTCATAGAGAAAACTTGGTGAGTGAGAACTTTTCGTAGAGAAAAGTTGGTGAGTGGGAACTTTTCGTAGAGAAAAGTTGGTGAGTGGGAACTTTTCGTAGAGAAAAATTGGTGAGTGGGAACTTTTCGTAGAGAAAAGTTAAAGAGTGGGAACTTTTCGTAGAGAAAAGTTGGTAAGAGGCAACTTTTCGTCTAGAAAAGTAGGTGAGAGGCAACTTTTCGTCTAGAAAAGTTAGTGAGAGGCAACTTTTCGTCTAGAAAAGTTGGTGAGAGGCAACTTTTCGTCTAGAAAAGTTGGTGAGAGGCAACTTTTCGTCTAGAAAAGTTGGTGAGAGGCAACTTTTCGTCTAGAAAAGTTGGTGAGAGGCAACTTTTCGTCTAGAAAAGTTGGTGAGAGGCAACTTTTCGTCTAGAAAAGTTGGTGAGAGGCAACTTTTCGTCTAGAAAAGTTGGTGAGAGGCAACTTTTCGTCTAGAAAAGTTGGTGAGAGGCAACTTTTCGTCTAGAAAAGTTGGTGAGAGGCAACTTTTCGTCTAGAAAAGTTGGTGAGAGGCAACTTTTCGTCTAGAAAAGTTGGTGAGAGGCAACTTTTCGTCTAGAAAAGTTGGTGAGAGGCAACTTTTCGTCTAGAAAAGTTGGTGAGAGGCAACTTTTTGTCTAGAAAAGTTGGTGAGAGGCAACTTTTTGTCTAGAAAAGTTGGTGAGAGGCAACTTTTCGTCTAGAAAAGTTGGTGAGAGGCAACTTTTCGTCTAGAAAAGTTGGTGAGAGGCAACTTTTCGTCTAGAAAAGTTGGTGAGAGGCAACTTTTCGTCTAGAAAAGTTGGTGAGAGGCAACTTTTCGTCTAGAAAAGTTGGTGAGAGGCAACTTTTCGTCTAGAAAAGTTGGTGAGAGGCAACTTTTCGTCTAGAAAAGTTGGTGAGAGGCAACTTTTCGTCTAGAAAAGTTGGTGAGAGGCAACTTTTCGTCTAGAAAAGTTGGTGAGAGGCAACTTTTCGTCTAGAAAAGTTGGTGAGAGGCAACTTTTCGTCTAGAAAAGTTGGTGAGAGGCAACTTTTCGTCTAGAAAAGTTGGTGAGAGGCAACTTTTCGTCTAGAAAAGTTGGTGAGAGGCAACTTTTCGTCTAGAAAAGTTGGTGAGAGGCAACTTTTCGTCTAGAAAAGTTGGTGAGAGGCAAATTTTCGTCTAGAAAAGTTGGTGAGAGGCAACTTTTCGTCTAGAAAAGTTGGTGAGAGGCAACTTTTCGTCTAGAAAAGTTGGTGAGAGGCAACTTTTCGTCTAGAAAAGTTGGTGAGAGGCAACTTTTCGTCTAGAAAAGTTGGTGAGAGGCAACTTTTCGTCTAGAAAAGTTGGTGAGAGGCAACTTTTCGTCTAGAAAAGTTGGTGAGAGGCAACTTTTCGTCTAGAAAAGTTGGTGAGATGCAACTTTTCTTAGAGAAAATTGGTGAGAGGCGACTTTTCTTAGAGAAAAGTTGGTGAGAGCAACTTTTCTTAGGGAAAAGTTGGTGAGAGGCAAATTTTCGTAAAGAAAAGTTGGTGAGAGGTAACTTTTCTTAGGGAAAAGTTGGTGAGAGGTAACTTTTCTTAGGGAAAAGTTAGAGAGAGGCGACTTTTCGTCCATAGAAAAGTTGCTGCGGACTGCTGACTTTTCGTTTTATATTTACCATACTGCCTTTTTTCGAAGTTGAATATCAAAATCTCGATCCTATTAACCCCACTCAGCCTTATTACTTTTTCTCCACTTTCAATTCGCGTTTACTTATCATCTTCACTTAAAATCATTGTTTCCATATCAAACTTTTCACGATGTTGTCTCTTAAAGTTACCATGTTTATTTGCGAGGTGTGGATGTTTGTCGTTTAGGTTTTTCCGGGTTCTGGATATGCCACTTCGACTAGTACTTAAATTGCCCTTATTTTTTGTGTGGTTGCAACAACTTCTCCTGCTTCTTCTTGCTTGTTTTGGCAGAGTAGTTTTCAATGTGTGTCTTGTTAAAGTGTTTAATCTCCTTACTCGTCCTATTTTTTTGCTTATTTAAGTGCCCTATAATGTGTTGCTGGTGTGTGTGTGTGCGGTTGTCCTAAGAGAATCTTTGTCGTCTTTTTTCCCAATACTTATGCTTCTAATTTTGTAGTTAGAGACTAGTGTTGGAGGTATGCTTGCGCATACCGCACACTTTGTAAATTGTTTTACACTTGTCGGCGTTTTGTTGATGTTGCTGATGGCTGGCTGGTTGGTAGGTTTTTTTGAACCTGCTACTGTTGTTGTTGCTGGTGCTGGCTTGCCACGATGTTCTAAAAATGCCTTATCATTTAAATGCAATAACCAAACTATAAGTACACTTTGCTACTTTGCGACTACTTTTCTTGCATATCATCATTGCTATCACCAACACCATTCTTGTTGTCGTCATCCCATCCTAGTCATCCACGTGCCCATCAACGCCACGATGCAGTAGTGTTCTCTCTCATATCAGTTGCAAAAGGCTTACACTGTTAACTTTCTTTTCCTTAGCCACCAACCTCCGTAAATACCCTTTCATCCTATATTGTCTGTCTAGAACTCTTCTTCCTTGCTGCCTAGTTTCCTTTGGTTTTATTTTCTACATTTAAAGTTTGTTCCTATGAGCTGAGTTCGCTTTTTGTTGCTATTGTCGTTGTTGTTGTTTTTGCTCCTTACTTATTTGTTCTTTGTAAGTTTGGTTTTGCTATGGGTTTTCTATGTGGAAAAGTTCATTTTAATTAAGTATAAATTACAGTTGTGCGTTGTGCGGGTGTCAAAATGGTACTCAAGCGATTTACAAAAATGAGGCAAAAAACAGCAGCAACAAAAAACCCAACATGAAAAGAGAAAATGTTCTAAGACACATTGTGTTGAATTGCTGGTTGTGTTTGCAAAAGTGCTCGATTGGTTGGTGGAGGAGAGGCGTGCGCGCATAGACGTTGGAAGGTGTTATTATTATTAGTATTGTTTGCAAGCTTCTTATAATAACCGCTTGCCAGCCAGCCAGCCAGCCAGGGCACAAGAACAACAGCAACATAAATTTATGACTAAGCATACCTATTTAGAGAAACATCTTTCCGTACATAGTCTCTAATGTGCTTACAGTGCATGCACTTTGGGAAAGGATAATAAAATTGGGGAAAATATATTTTAATATTTTATTTTTTCTTAATTGTAAAGGGAAGGTATTTTTTTTAGTTTGAAAGAAGTAAGCAAAGATTTTTGTAGGGACAGGGCCGACCTTGTGATACCCATCATCTATATAATAGACCTTGTATGGTGCTTCCTCTAATCTTTTACAATTTTAAATTAAAAAAGTCCACCAACTTTTCAAAGTTATGGCGAATATAACAAAAGTTCAAAAATGGGTTATTGGGATAGTTTGACAACTTTTGATATCTGTTTAGGGGGTTTTCAACGTCGATCATCTAATTGGTACTATTTTAAAGCTCTGCTGGTCTTCTTTGATTAGAAGGTTCATTATTAGAATACACCTATTAGAAGCAGAAAAAAAAATTTAAATGTAAAAATTCGGATAGTACAGAGCTGTTTGTAATAACTCTGAAATTTGACCATTAAGGGGGACCCCCAGTTGTAAAGCCCAATTAAAGCCATTTTTCATGAATTGTTTCTAAAAAAATATGAAAAATTTTTAGTAGATGTTTTTTTCATCTGAAAGAGCACAACTTAATCTACTTTCTGAATGTTTCTTGTTGAAAAATATTACGCAGTTTTGTGGCAATTGACCATCTACCAAACCGTGTTTTTATTGAAGCGTTTTGCGGTGCCAACTCTAGCTGGAAAAGTAATAAACCAATGGTCATATATTTTTTTATGCTTATTAATAGACAGCGGAATTTTATGCAACCCCTATTTTTGGTCCGATTCATGTAAAATTTTGGGACTGGGCATATTTTTGGCTTCTGATTACATTGAAATCGAAACATATGACATATGCAAAATTATGCAACAAATATTTCAATAATAGGTACAAAAATGTTTGAGTGTACAATTTTTCTGTTTAAAATTCTCTTTAGACAAGTCAATAAAATAGAGAAATGTATAACCACAGCCACGACCTTCAAAATACCGAAAATCGGGAAGTATAGTTCTACGGGGGCTATATGAAGGCCTGAACGTAAACCGACAAATTTTAGGTGGACAGTTTTTTACCCCCAAAGGAAGACTTAATACCAAATTTCAGCCATTTCGGAGGGATATTGAGGGCACAACCTTCAAAATACCAGAAATCCGGAGGTACCGTTCTATGAGGGCTATATGAAGACATGGACCTATGCCGACAAATTTCAGGTGGAAAGGTTTATACCCACAACGAAGACAAAATACCAAATTTCAGTCATTTCTGTGGGATATTGAGGCCACAACCTTCAAAATACCGAAAATCGGGAGGTACCATTCTATGGGGGCTATATGCAGATGTGGACCTATACCGATAAATTTCAGGTGGAAAGTTTTATACCCACAACGAAGACAAAATGCCAAATTTCAGTCATTTCGGTGGGATATTGAGGCCAGAACCTTTAAAATACCGAAAATCGGGAGGTACCATTCTATGGGGCTATATGAAGACGTGGACCTATACCGACAAATTTTAGGTGGACAGTTTTTTACCCCCAAAGGAAGACTTAATACCAAATTTCAGCCATTTCGGAGGGATATTGAGGGCACAACCTTCAAAATACCAGAAATCCTGAGGTACCGTTCTATGGGAGCTATGTGAAGAAGTGGACCTATACCGACAAATTTCAGGTGAAAAGTTTTATACCCACAACGAAGAAAAAATGCCAAATATCAGTCATTTCGGTGGAATTTTGTGGCCACAACCTTCAAAATACCGAAAATCGGGAGGTACTATTCTATGGGGGCTATATGAAGTCGTGGACCTATGCCGACAAATTTCAGGCGGAATGTTTTATACCCCCAACGAAGACTAAATACTAATTTTCAGTCATTTCGGTGGGATATTGAGGCTACAACTTTCAAAATACCGAATATCGGTAGGTACCGTTCTATGGGGGCTATATGAGGACGTGGACCTATGCGGACAGATTTCAGTTGTAAAGTTGCATACCCCTAACGAAGACTTAATAACAAATTTCAGCCATTTCGGTGGGATATTTAGACCACAAATCCTTGAATATATTTTTGCATATGGTTTTGCATATGCTCATTTTATGCAGATATGTAAAAATATGTCAAAATATGCACGATATGCAGAACATGCAAAATATGCAAAATTTTCTGGGCCTAATTCGTTTTATTTTGTAATAAAACGAGTTACTGTCTAATCAGATTTTCTCTACGACCTAACCATATATGCATTTGCATAGGATTCCGCAGTCTACTTATTAAGAACATAAAGATCTACTCCTTAATCGATCGATTTGTTTAAAAAATATTAGGTTTTAAGGAAATGTTAGAACCAAAAAGTCAAAATTTCAATTGTTTGTTTAAAAAACTGAGATTTTTGGTCAAAAAAAGGACAAACAACATTTTTAAAAATAAAATTGATCGATGAAAGACTAGTTTTTGATGTCCTTGATAAGCCCACAAAATTATAGGACAATAGGTTTATTAGTTTTTGAGCTACAGTTGACACCGTTTTCAAAATGTCATTTCGAGAAAAACACGTTTTTTAGTTTTCACGTTACATACAAATCACAATGATTTTTTCCCTTCCAACACTCATATCACAGTCAATTTTATTGCGATCGACTTGAAAGTTTTACTACATATTCTATGATACTTATACTTTAAAATAGGCCTGTATTTTTTTCGATTTTCAAAAATTTACAAGTGGGTGTCACCCCTGATTTAATGCTTTTATTATCAGAAGTTTCTCCTGGAATACGTCCATGCTTCATGACGTAATGCGACGATATCTATCGAAAGGAGTGACTGACATTAGTCCAACCTTGACACATTACACTATTTCTCTCAACCTTAACTTAAGTTCGATCAACTCCTTCATATCTTTCACATACAAGTTCAAAATTTTTGATTAAAGGCTGTTCGGAGATAGTTTTGAAATTATTTCCAAGTCCACATTTCCTGACATAGTGGATTGAAAACTCTATAAATTCAAAGACGTAAGAAGGGGGGAGTTTCAAACCGGACTATGTTGAACCATTCTGTTTACTCCTCCTCTTAGGTTCAACACTTTGGATAATTAATCCGCTTTAAGGCTAATATTACATTTTTTCTCACGGTCCCGCAATGTCCCAAGATTTAGCACCAATCCAACATACACCTTCCACAAAAAAAATGCAGTTAACACCTGAAGTTTTATTCGAAGTTTTTATGGTTCTTTTGGGTAAGCGTTATAGGGAGCACTTGATAGATCACAACCTTCTTCTTTTCCGCTTAACTCCATGAGGAGGATAGAGCCTCTAGAGGCTTTTGAAACACTGTCTAAACATGAAATGCTCCCTCCCAGATACGTGGAGTTTGTCGCAATTGCGAGACATTTCTTTTGGTTATTTCAAGGCACATTTATATAAGGTAGAAGTGACAATCAGCTTTATTTTTACTATTTTTTAAATTTGGTTTTCAAAATGTAATAGGGTCTACTCATGAAATTTTAAACTTCGAAATTTGCTACCATAAAATACTTTGTTTCATTTCAAACGTGTAATAAAAAGGACCCATGGATGATCTGAATGCTTTATATTTACATTTCGATTCAAATTTGTTCTATTTTAGAGGATTTTCAAAATGTATTTATGTTTTTCCTGAGAAAATTTTGAGAGCGACCCTATTATTCAATATTTTCTTTGACATTTAACCCCCCGTTTTTGTAACTAAGTCCCAATTTACATTAGGCGAGTTTACTTGCGGCAATTATCAGTTTGATGGAGCGAGACGTGAGGTATATGGTAACCCTTTGCCTCTCAACACCCTCTCTCACCCACAAACTGACAATTGCCGCAAGTAAACTCGCCTAATGTAAATTGGGACTAATTTTTGTTCGTTCGTCTATATTCGTAATAATTTAGGCATCCATAGCTCTGCCTCAAGATTACACACAGACCTAATTTTTCGTAGACGCGTTCCATATTAAGTAAAGTATTCCTCATTTAAAAATCAGCGCTCTACATTTGCGCCAAGAAGAGTAAATCGATCTACAAAATTTAACAATTCCTATGAGAAGAATACATTTTGTTACAAAAACTGTGGGTAATTTTCTATAACCATAATGTTGTTTTTGTAAATTTCTTAGTTGTTGTAATTCATGCATCTACCTTATATAAATTTGCCTTGGATTATTTCTTCCATATTTTTGATGACAAAATTTTGTCAGGATTTTTTTTATGCCTGTGAGCAAAAGGAAGAACTTAGAACATGGTACTCAACAAAGTCTAAGCAAGAGCGTAAACCTCCCGGAAGCCTGTGTGCGCCACCGTTGACCTATACGGGCTCATACGCTGCCATCCCTACTGCCTTTTCCGCCATAACAACGCAAATATCTGTAGACCCTATTCCCCAAGTACTTCGAGTTGGCGTTTTGCAGATATTTTGGTAGTGCTGCAGGTATTTCTTTCATGCAACGGATTATTGTTATACCGCCGATGATCGGTCGCCATAGCCTTGTTTGGGTGAACACAGCACAACAAGTCACAAGTAGACGGTGGGTGAGGTTGACGTTTGAAGAGGATTGGCTATGTGAACAAACGTATTATTCGTATTCGCATCACTATTCCGATTGTCATCCGATAACAACGAGGTTTGTGCCCATTAGTCGACTTTCACATCATGGTCACTAAAACGTTTACGGAGGTCGTGTCCATTCATTTTCAGTAGAGTATTTTTACTTAGGGGGTACTCTAAATACCTGCCTTTGAATCCTAGACTAGATACATTTTTCAACGGCAAGCTACTCTGGTGTCATGTTCGCTCTTTTATAGCACTGTATTTTTGCTTAGGGGTACCTGTGTGGTGCAATACCGGCCTTGCACCTTGAATGCCTCGGTTCTATTCCCAGGTTAGACAACATCAAATATGTTTGAACGGGGGAAATTTTGGCTTACACTTCCTAAGGAGTTTTAGCCACTGGATACTTATACACGCTTTTCGGACTCGGCGATAATCGGAAGTCTAATATCCAAAAAAGTGAACTAAAACGAACCGCATTTATTGATATGAATGAAGCCTTCTCTTGCCCCTTCAGGTACTAAGATTCCGGGTATGACATTCCTTCTTATCAATCATTATCTACGTCGAAAAAAAACAAAAATATCGCCGGTGGGGTTTTCAAATAAATCGCGGTCATAGTTTGCATTTTTAGGGTTTTTTTAGGTTTTCACGATTTTGCTTAGAAACCGCAAGCCCTTTCGAAATGGGATTAGAGAAAATGTTGTTGTTGTTGTTGCAAAAATTCTCTACGAGATTGACTATTATGACTTTTTCCTAGGTCTTACCGTTTTTGAGATATAGAAGTTCAAATTGGCACAATGCACTGACTGTATATCCTCCTTATAAAACAATGTAACCAAGGGTGCACCTTAACGAAATTTAAATGAAAATCTCTTACAACTGGGAAGTTTTTGCGGATTCTGAAACAACAATGTTCATAAATGAGAAAAATCCAAAAACAAGTAAAAATCGCTGGAGGGATTTTTGAATAAATCGCGGTCAAAGGACACATTTTTTGGTTTATATTAGGTTTTCAGGATTTTGCTTGGAAACGTTAAGTCTTATCGAAATAGGACTAAAGAAAATGTTGTAGAGGATATTCACTGCTACAACATTTTCTTTAGTCCCATTTCGATACGACTTGCCGCTTCTAAGCAAAAACCTAAAAAATTTACTTTTGACCGCGATTATTTAAATATCCCTCCAGCGATTTTTTTCTTGTTTTGGGAATTTTCTCATCTATAAACATTGCTGTGCACCCTGCATGACATGGTTTTATAAGGAGGCGATACAGTCAGGGCATTGTCCCAATTTGAATTTCTATATCTCAAAAATGGTAAAACGTACGAAAATACCATTAAGGCCAATCTTGTAGAGAATTTTTACTGCCACAACATTTTCTCTAATCCTATTTCGATTGGGTTTGTGGTTTCCCAACAAAATTGTGAAAACCGAAAAAAAACCCTAAAAATGTGAACTTGGCCGCGATTTATTTTAAAATCCCTCCTTCGACTTTTTTGTTTTTTTTTATTTTATTTTTCTCATCTTATTGTAGTTTCAGAATCCGCAAAACTTCCGAGGTGTAAGCACCTTTCATTTAAAATTAGTTAAGGCGCACCGTGACAAATGTTAACAAATATCTAAGCACAGTTTACCACAAGAAATCCTTGTTGACCTGATTACAAACATTTGTTTTCTTCACGAAGTCAATGTTTCTTTATATAATGGAGCCTAAACAAAGAGAATATCCGAAGTATTTCAAAAATTCCACAGCGTAATATTTCTCTTTACATAGATCAAATTCGATTCAAGACTCTTGTAGCATTTTAACAGTTAAGTAGGTTCTATGGAAGTGAAGTAAGAAGGGGATCTTCAATCTCTTGGGCACAAAACAGCCTGTACCCTTTGTTCATAAGTCTAGACACTGACAGGGAAGTTTTTTCATTCTTCCTCGCCTTCACTGAGCATGTACTATTTAATGTACTTGCGATCCCACTTGTGACAGTGAACAGGGATGACTTCCTACAGAAATTCATATATCTTACTAAGTGAGACTAGGTACGCTGTTTTACATACTGAGATTACCCTGTATATCATGCAATAGCCTTAAACTAGAACTTGTTGAGTTTTTTTTTTTCAAGAAGCCGAGCGATAGCTTGACACCGTCTTTCACCGGTAGGTGTGAAGACTGAGAACCCTGTCTTGTGCATCAATTTTCTCATTTCCTTCAATAGTATAGTACAGTACCCCGGTATTGAACAAAATTGAACAACCCGACCGCAAAATTTTAATACAGAGCTACAATTTGGAACAGTTCTGGATTTAATGGCAGAATACCCTAGCGTTTTAGGGCATCCTGGCCATATACAACAGGTATCGTGACCAGTGTACCTGTACGAGTATGTAGCTCTCTGAGCCACAAATCGCATCTGGATGCTACATACTGAACCTGAATATGTAAGAGCTTAATATTCAGAACAGCATTTAAGTACGTTTTTGGGGTGTTTTTTTACCGCTCCAACAAAAAGAAATGACGCACGCTGTACAGTAATTAGTACTGAGCTTGGTCCGCCCACCGCAGAGTGTTGACACTTGCATGGGAATGTGTGACAAAAACACTTCTAGATAATATATCGAACTGAAATTTTTATCAATGGGTCCTATTGGCCTAAAAACACACTAACAAAAATATTGTATACCTAGGTTCAAGTCGCGTGGTTCTCATGCAACGAATCATCCTGAATTGAAGTATTTTACAATTACCAACAAAATGTTCAATCGAATTTGCTGTAAACCGGTACCACGAGTTCCTATTGCATTGTAAAACTCCCCGCGAACATTTTTCAGTATTGGTCCATGATCCATTTTTTGGTCCATTTTTATCTCGATTTATTTCGGCATATGTTAACAAAATATTCAAAACCAATGGGTTTTAATAGTGAACTCAGAGTTTCTACCAGGCATAGTTGAGGTTTCATTATGAACTCTATCGATCCACTCCTTCGGGTAGCTTCCACACAAAATTTCGGAAAAGTTCAGTTTAGCACCTGCTCTCGGATCGTTTTGATTTTTGTTGTAGCAACTTGTATTCGCTGCTCCTATTACGACGGTACAAGTGTCTTTAGGGGCAAGTCCGCACTTCCTGAGATAATAGCCAGAAAGTTGTAAAAATTCCCTATACCACAATGTGTAGTGGTTGGAAAGCATAACTCTCGAACAGATCTGCCGTTTCGATCTAAAATTTGACCATCGTAATATTTTGTCTAAACTTAATTTAAGTCCGAAGGTGAGCTATATCGGTCTATTCCCGTAGGTACCTCTCCCACAAAAGTTCGAAAAAATTCGGAAAATTTGTGCCAACGATAACTCCTGAAGGCAGTAACGGATTTGGTCCATACTTTGCACGTCGTAATATTTCTACGAGACAACGATCAGGCTTGAATATGGATTTCATTTGTCAACCAACTCCTTCGGGTACCTCCCACACAAAATTTCGGAAAAATGCAGTTTAAGGCCTGCTTTCGAATCACTTTTATCTTTGTTGTTACAACTTGTTTTCACTGTCCTCATGACGACGATGCAAGTGTTTTTCAGGGGCAAGTCCCTACTTCCTGATAAAATTGCTGTAAAAAAAAATTGCTAGACATACGATAACTCTCGAACGGATCAGCCGATTCCGTCCAAAATTTGGGCTTCGTTATATTTAGTCCAACTAGGTTTAAGTTTGAAGATTGACACTGTCGGTGCGCAACTTCCGGTACCCCCCCCCCCCCACTCTCAAAAGTTAAAAAATGTCACAAAAATATTACGCGCTAAATCTGCTGAACGGAGCAACCGTCTAAACCTTGGATCTTCTAATATTTTGTTTAAATGTAGTTTTACTTCAGAAATCGGTCTTCTCCTTAGTGTACCTCCCCCACAAAAGTTCCAAATTTTTGTTTAATCGCAGTTTAGGATCTGTTCGAAGAACCCTGGAAAATTATACCGATGCTATTCTATGTGGTCCTGTTTAAGCGATTTTATGTTTTTCGTGGGCAAGCCCATGCTTCCTGACATCGTGGCCCAAAACCTCTAAGTTATACGGGGACCAACTGGTGGCCATAAAATCTATCAAAAAATGAATCCCAAAATAAGATCCACTTCCAAAATGGACTATGCCGGTCCATTCCTACAACTACATCCTCCGCAACACATTTGAGCTTCAAACCTATATATTTTTTGTCGGCAAATTTCAAAAAGGAGATTCGACACTTTTTTACTTTTTTTCAAAAAGATACAAAAATGTGTTTCTATTTCCCATGGAGGGATATCTTGTTTTACTTCCTTTACCGGGTGTAAAGAGCATTTCCCTATATTAAACCACAAGGTTCTTTTGACATAAAATATCTTGATAAGTCAAGAAACTTTTCATTCATACGGTTATTAGAACCATTTCTTTGTGGCCGTCATCCACTACATGAGCCGTTTTGATTCCTGTTGCTTCATGTTTTCTTTCCTTAAATCTGAAACAAAGAAGAAGAAAAAACAGTGTTTAAAAAATGTTACCTTGTATTTACATTCACCAAATTAAAACCATTTACCTATTATAATTATCAACACTGTTAAATGGTAGCATCTGCATTTGTCTCTAAAAACGTAACTATTTGCGAGTGTGTATTTGTGTGTGATTACCATTATTATTATGCCAACTTTTACACACATATAAAGTTCATATCTAGCTGTTTCTGCTTCTTCTTGTTCTTCGCTTTCAACGTTTTCTAAATAGCAGTAATTGAATTTTGTTGTTTTTCCTACTTTATTGTCATTAAGATGCTGATTGTATTTTATTGTTGTTGTTTCTTTTTCCTTTTTTTACAGTTAAAAGTACAAGAGGCAATGCGTAAAAAGGAAAAATTCCAAAGGGAACATGAAGAGGTAAGTAGTCTCACAATCATAATGATAATGTGCGTATGTATAAGATGAAGAAGTTTTCCCAAAGTATAAATATGTATGTAGAAACCAAACAACTCGGCAAGCAACCAACAGAAGAGACAAAAAAATGAAACGACTGACTGCTCCGGATGCATATATGTACATATCTACGTATGCCCTGACATAATGAAGAGCCTTATAATGCATAATTTAGTTATCGCATATTCCCATTGCACTTCTTGTGGAGCTGTAGCTATTTTGCAACTGAATATGAATTTATGAGCATGTGAAGTGTATGTAGGATGTATTTTTTTCTTCAACCGGATATGTGTGTCACAAAATATGGTGAGTGGGTGGTTGTTGGCATGTAGCATGTCTCAAGGTACAGACTTTTCCAAATGATGCTTTGGCTTGCAAAAAGTGCCATCCTGATGCCATTAAAGGCATGGAGACAACATGATTCCTCCACGTCCTCGTCGTCGCAACGAAATAGACAACGTTGCGTATACGCATAGTTGCACATCTCATAACCACGAACTAACATAACGACACACTCCTCCAGCAGCCAGCAACCAAGTTTCCAAAGGATAAAGTTTGTAATGGCAATTACTCATAGATAAATATTAGAAATGATAGAATCAGGAAATAGTAATTTCAAAGTCTGTCTGTCTGTCTAACTGTTATTTATTCAATTTTATTGAATAATATTTTTCGTAGAATTTTAATATTTTGTGTGCCTATGCCTTCTTCTCTTTATAATTAATTGAAATAATAATTTTTCAACAAGTAAGGGCAGAAATTAATTTCAGGAGTCTGATAATCAACATTTATTTTAGAAATGGCAACAGCTGCGGCATGATAGAAGAATAATAAATTGTGGTAGTTTAAATTAATTTGTTTAGGTAAATTAATTTGTTCAAATGTCGTTGTTGCGCTCGTTATTCAAACCAATTTGGGATATATGGTAGGAAAAATATGAATGTATGTAAAAACACCACGAGCCTTGTGATGAAGCCTCCTTAAAAATATTCTTTAAAAATCCACGAGCCTTGTGATGAGCCTCCTCAAAAATATTGTTTAAAAATCCACGAGCCTTGTGATGAGCCTCCTCAAAAATATTGTTTAAAAATCCACGAGCCTTTGGATGAAGCTTCCTCAAAAATATTGTTTAAAAATCCACGAGCCTTTGGATGAAGCTTCCTCAAAAATATTGTTTTAAAATCCACGAGCCTTTGGATGAAGCCTCCTCAAAAATATTGTTTAAAAATCCACGAGCCTTGTGATGAAACCTCCTCAAAATTATTCTTTAAAAATCCACGAGCCTTGTGATGAAACCTCCTCAAAATTATTCTTTAAAAATCCACGAGCCTTGTGATGAAACCTCCTCAAAATTATTCTTTAAAAATCCACGAGCCTTGTGATGAAACCTCCTCAAAATTATTCTTTAAAAATCCACGAGCCTTGTGATGAAACCTCCTCAAAATTATTCTTTAAAAATCCACGAGCCTTGTGATGAAACCTCCTCAAAATTATTATTTAAAAATCCACGAGCCTTGTGATGAAGCCTCCTTAAAAATATTCTTTAAAAATCCACGAGCCTTGTGATGAAGCCTCCTCAAAAATATTCTTTAAAAATCCACGAGCCTTGTGATGAAGCCTCCTCAAAAATATTCTTTAAAAATCCACGAGCCTTGTGATGAAGCCTCCTCAAAAATATTCTTTAAAAATCCACGAGCCTTGTGATGAAGCCTCCTCAAAAATATTCTTAAAAAATCCACGAGCCTTGTGATGAAGCCTCCTCAAAAATATTCTTTAAAAATCCACGAGACTTGTGATGAAGCCTCCTCAAAAATATTCTTTAAAAATCCACGAGCCTTGTGATAAAGCCTCCTCAAAAATATTCTTTAAAAATCCACGAGCCTTGTGATGAAGCCTCCTCAAAAATATTCTTTAAAAATCCACGAGCCTTGTGATGAAGCCTCCTCAAAAATATTCTTTAAAAATCCACGAGCCTTTGGATGAAGCCACCTCAAATTATTCTTTAAAAATCGAAGAGCCTTGTAATGAAGCCTCCTCAAAAATATTCTTTAAAAATCCACGAGCCTTGTGATGAAGCCTCCTCAAAAATATTCTTTAAAAATCCACGAGCCTTGTGATGAAGCCTCCTCAAAAATATTCTTTAAAAATCCACGAGCCTTGTGATGAAGCCTCCTCAAAAATATTCTTTAAAAATCCACGAGCCTTGTGATGAAGCCTCCTCAAAAATATTCTTTAAAAATCCACGAGCCTTGTGATGAAGCCTCCTCAAAAATATTCTTTAAAAATCCACGGGCCTTGTGATGAAGCCTCCTCAAAAATATTCTTTAAAAATCCACGAGCCTTGTGATGAAGCCTCCTCAAAAATATTCTTTAAAAATCCACGAGCCTTGTGATGAAGCCTCCTCAAAAATATTCTTTAAAAATCCACGAGCCTTGTGATGAAGCCTCCTCAAAAATATTCTTTAAAAATCCACGAGCCTTGTGATGAAGCCTCCTCAAAAATATTCTTTAAAAATCCACGAGCCTTGTGATGAAGCCTCCTCAAAAATATTCTTTAAAAATCCACGAGCCTTGTGATGAAGCCTCCTCAAAAATATTCTTTAAAAATCCACGAGCCTTGTGATGAAGCCTCCTCAAAAATATTCTTTAAAAATCCACGAGCCTTGTGATGAAGCCTCCTCAAAAATATTCTTTAAAAATCCACGAGCCTTGTGATGAAGCCTCCTCAAAAATATTCTTTAAAAATCCACGAGCCTTGTGATGAAGCCTCCTCAAAAATATTCTTTAAAAATCCACGAGCCTTGTGATGAAGCCTCCTCAAAAATATTCTTTAAATATCCACGAGCCTTGTGATGAAGCCTCCTCAAAAATATTCTTTAAAAATCCAAGAGCCTTGTGATGAAGCCTCCTCAAAAATATTCTTTAAAATTCCACGAGCCTTGTGATGAAGCCTCCTCAAAAATATTCTTTAAAAATCCACGAGCCTTGTGATGAAGCCTCCTCAAAAATATTCTTTAAAAATCCACGAGCCTTGTGATGAAGCCTCCTCAAAAATATTCTTTAAAAATCCACGAGCCTTGTGATGAAGCCTCCTCAAAAATATTCTTTAAAAATCCACGAGCCTTGTGATGAAGCCTCCTCAAAAATATTCTTTAAAAATCCACGAGCCTTGTGATGAAGCCTCCTCAAAAATATTCTTTAAAAATCCACGAGCCTTGTGATGAAGCCTCCTCAAAAATATTCTTTAAAAATCCACGAGCCTTGTGATGAAGCCTCCTCAAAAATATTCTTTAAAAATCCACGAGCCTTGTGATGAAGCCTCCTCAAAAATATTCTTTAAAAATCCACGAGCCTTGTGATGAAGCCTCCTCAAAAATATTCTTTAAAAATCCACGAGCCTTGTGATGAAGCCTCCTCAAAAATATTCTTTAAAAATCCACGAGCCTTGTGATGAAGCCTCCTCAAAAATATTCTTTAAAAATCCACGAGCCTTGTGATGAAGCCTCCTCAAAAATATTCTTTAAAAATCCACGAGCCTTGTGATGAAGCCTCCTCAAAAATATTCTTTAAAAATCCACGAGCCTTGTGATGAAGCCTCCTCAAAAATATTCTTTAAAAATCCACGAGCCTTGTGATGAAGCCTCCTCAAAAATATTCTTTAAAAATCCACGAGCCTTGTGATGAAGCCTCCTCAAAAATATTCTTTAAAAATCCACGAGCCTTGTGATGAAGCCTCCTCAAAAATATTCTTTAAAAATCCACGAGCCTTGTGATGAAGCCTCCTCAAAAATATTCTTTAAAAATCCACGAGCCTTGTGATGAAGCCTCCTCAAAAATATTCTTTAAAAATCCACGAGCCTTGTGATGAAGCCTCCTCAAAAATATTCTTTAAAAATCCACGAGCCTTGTGATGAAGCCTCCTCAAAAATATTCTTTAAAAATCCACGAGCCTTGTGATGAAGCCTCCTCAAAAATATTCTTTAAAAATCCACGAGCCTTGTGATGAAGCCTCCTCAAAAATATTGTTTAAAAATCCACGAGCCTTGTGATGAAGCCTCCTCAAAAATATTCTTTAAAAATCCACGAGCCTTGTGATGAAGCCTCCTCAAAAATATTCTTTAAAAATCCACGAGCCTTGTGATGAAGCCTCCTCAAAAATATTCTTTAAAAATCCACGAGCCTTTGAATGTAGCCTCCTCAAAAATATTCTTTAAAAATCCACGAGCCTTGTGATGAAGCCTCCTCAAAAATATTCTTTAAAAATCCACGAGCCTTGTGATGAAGCCTCCTCAAAAATATTCTTTAAAAATCCACGAGCCTTGTGATGAAGCCTCCTCAAAAATATTCTTTAAAAATCCACGAGCCTTGTGATGAAGCCTCCTCAAAAATATTCTTTAAAAATCCACGAGCCTTGTGATGAAGCCTCCTCAAAAATATTCTTTAAAAATCCACGAGCCTTGTGATGAAGCCTCCTCAAAAATATTCTTTAAAAATCCACGAGCCTTGTGATGAAGCCTCCTCAAAAATATTGTTTAAAAATCCACGAGCCTTGTGATGAAGCCTCCTCAAAAATATTCTTTAAAAATCCACGAGCCTTGTGATGAAGCCTCCTCAAAAATATTCTTTAAAAATCCACGAGCCTTGTGATGAAGCCTCCTCAAAAATATTCTTTAAAAATCCACGAGCCTTTGAATGTAGCCTCCTCAAAAATATTCTTTAAAAATCCACGAGCCTTTGGATGAAGCCGCCTCAAAAATATTCTTTAAAAATCCCTGAACCTTGTGTTGGAGCCTCCTCAAAAATATTCTTTAAAAATCCACGAGCCTTGTGATGAAGCCTCCTCAAAAATATTCTTTAAAAATCCACGAGCCTTGTGATGAAGCCTCCTCAAAAATATTCTTTAAAAATCCACGAGCCTTTGAATGTAGCCTCCTCAAAAATATTCTTTAAAAATCCACGAGCCTTTGGATGAAGCCGCCTCAAAAATATTCTTTAAAAATCCCTGAACCTTGTGTTGGAGCCTCCTCAAAAATATTCTTTAAAAATCCACGGGCTTTGTGATGAAGCCTCTTCAAAAATATTCTTTAAAAATCCACGAGCCCTTGGATGAAGCCTCCTCAAAAATATTCTTTAAAAATTGGAGGCCTTTGAAAGTAGCCTCCTCAAAAATATTCTTTAAAAATCGAAGAGCCTTTGGATGAAGCCTCCTTAAAAATATTCTTTAAAAATCGAAGAGCCTTGTAATGAAGTCTCCTCAAAAATATTCTTTAAAAATCCACGAGCCTTTGGATGAAGTCTCCTCAAAAATATTCTTTAAAAATCCACGAGCCTTTGGATGAAGTCTCCTCAAAAATATTCTTTAAAAATCCACGAGCCTTTGGATGAAGCCTCCTCAAAAATATTCTTAAAAATTCAAGAGCCTTTGGATGAAGCCTCCTTAAAAATATTCTTTAAAAATCGAAGAGCCTTGTAATGAAGCCTCCTCAAAAATATTCTTTAAAAATCCACGAGCCTTTGGATGAAGCCTCCTCAAAAATATTGTTTAAAAATCCACGAACCTTTGGATGAAGCCTCCTCAAAAATATTCTTTAAAAATCCACGAGCCTTCTCCTCATGGAAATGAGAGTTTTAAGTCCCACATACGAAAATTTTATTTCGATCTAGTCTCTCAAATAGAGCGAACGATTTGATTCAAACTTCATAATATTTCTTCAGAACTTAGATCAAGTTCGTAAATCAACAATATCGGTCCACTCATCCCACATATTTGGTCATATTTTTGTAAGACCACCATACGAACAATTATTTCTTTTTTATTTTAATTAATTTATTTTTAATTTCTGCATAAATTTTGTAAATATTTCAGAGACTGATAAGCTTGGTTATCTTTTAATATCCCCTATTTAAATTAATATCAATATTAATTCACTTTTGAAAACCAACTTTATTCATGCATAATCTCCTCGCCTTTGTCTTTGTCGTACCATGTGGCGTATGTGTAGCTGCAATACCTGTTTTGTAGTTACATTGTGTATACGCATCGATAAACTCTATTTGATATCAACTTTATTATTTTCCACTAGTATTGTGTTGTCATTATATGTGCTTATATCTCTCTGTCTACATCTAATTCCAATCCTCTGCCAGAGCTATGCAAGCGTTTTATTTATGTTAAGAAGTATTTATGCCGCATATGCAATTGTGCAATATTAAATGAAATTTTCTATTTGTTTGTAAAATCGTTTGAATACTAGGTCATAATGCATATGTATGCATTGACATGCTTGGCAGCCAGGTAGAGATAATATTAAAATATGTCATGTGTGATAGAAAGAAGAGTAGTGTAGTAGAGTAAATTGAATTTCATTTGAATGAAATTCCCTAATCAAATATCAAGATATTAATATTTGAAATCCGTTTTTAAATCTGGAAAGTTAAAGCAATGATTTAATTCGTTAATGTTAAATGATCATAATAGAACTAATTTTAAATAATGGAACAAAAGGTTGTACAAAATTGAGGTATTATTTAACTTTTAATGAAAAAAGTGAAATGAAAATAATTTTAATATCTCTTTATTAGGGGCAGATATCGGTTAACGAAATATTTCAGGTCCGACAGGCCATCAAACTTAAAGAAATTAACTAAAAAGTGGTCAATATCAATGGATCAATAACTCTATGAGACTAGGAATTGGCATAAATGGCTATATCCTAACTGGATTCGATATGATAATCCATGATACAGCTATTTATGTCAATTTCTGGGGTTAATTCACTAAGTGCCACCAAAACAGGAGTTACTGCCATCATTGTATTATATTGGACCATTACAAATCGTGCGTGTTAGAGCCCTTATGACAACTATATTTTCACTAGACCATAGCCGAACCCCTCTTACGTATTTTCACATACAATATTTAAGCAACCAATGGCTTATCCTAACTACGTAATTTAAGTTTAAAGTACTAAAAATACGCAATTTTACGAAGTCCGGTCTGGGTTTTCCGTATTTTTCAAATATATATACATCACAAATATTTCAAAGGCTGTTTAAATGGAGCGCACAAGACTATTTGTAGGAATTTGTAACGATATGTATAGTATCAAATCACAACGACAATCTGGATAAAATAATTGTAAAATATGGCCTAAACCACCCTATATCAAAAACAAGGGCTGCTAGGAATGTTATACGTTATGGTTACAGATTTCTTTTATTCAGAGACTCATAGTGAAATTTGATTTAGAACATTTCTTTCTTTAACAATATCCCCAAAAAGTCAAGTATTTTGCTAGATTTTGATCCATTATAGAATTGTGTAAAATTGACAGTCCAAAATTAAAAACAAATAATTTCATCCTAAAAAGTATACATTTGTAATCTAATTTTTTTATGAAAATCATATACCTAGATATAGATTTATTCTGAAATTCATAGAGAAATTTTGTGTAGAATTTTTCCTCTTTTGACACTTTTCACCTATAGCAAATTTTGGTATTACTTTCACGTATCAACTCGAAAAAAGAAGAAAAAAATGCCTAAAAAAGGGAAATATTTTCATGTTTTTTTTAGCAAAATTGATACTGATATTTTCATGATATATAATGCAAATATACATTTCATTTCTTCGGTGACCCATTGTGAAATTTGACGAAGAATATTTTTGTCTTTGATGTCATATCTCTAAAATTATGTTTTGAGGGACAATTTTGAATAAACTTAGATGAAGTCCGACTTTAACCCTAAAACGTATTTTTCATTTTTAAAAATTCCTGGCGATTAGATAAGATTTGCAGATTTGATGTCTTCTGAGACCTATAGTAAAATTTTATGAGGAACAATTTTGTAGAATATTTGGATTTGGTATGACCATACTGTTTAAAGGAGTTTTTGAAAGATTTTTGAAAAAAATACCAAAAAGACCCATTTGGTGAATCGCATGAGGGTTAAAATTTTTAACAAAAATATTTCCCACATCCTCCTCTGTAAAGTTGTCAAAGACACTAGATACCTAAAATGCAAGGATTCCAAGATATCTTAACTCGAATATTTCGAAAAAAAAACTAGAAATAGGCGGAACTTGCCCCGCCTACTTTGGTTACTTCCCGATGTAAGCTTTAAAAATGCCGATACTCTCATATTTTTAGCTCTACTTTCATAATCTACTCAGTTTTCCTTGTCATTTTGTTGTTGTTGTCGCACATTCTAATATTAGCCAACCGAATTTTGTCGACAGATTAATCCTCCTCTAACAATAAAGAAGGTAGATAAGATTTGATTGACACTATCAAAAATGTGCCTCATCCAGAGCATTCAGGTAGATTCCGACTACATTTCAATATTTCCAAACTAGAGTGGACACCGACGCACAGAGGGGAAACATAGGCCTAAAGTTGCTCAAAACTCAAAATATGAAAATCGTTTTTTTATGAAAAAATTTTGATAAACGGCAACCAGTCTCTTTTCTACATTTGCTATAACCATCCTCGACTTTGTAAGATTAACCAATCCAATGCAGCAGTCGATTGAACTCAGCCATACTGAAAACAAAAAGTAAATTTTCGAAAACTAAGAAATTAGGTGAACATTAAAATGACATTATTTTCGCGAAAATTTATATTTTTCAAGATTTATTGTTTTTGTACAGTCTCCGAACAAGATAAGCATTTACAATTTTCAGATTGATTTTACATCTTTGCTCTTTAATAACGGTGATACGTATCCTCTTTATGAAAATTTTTTATGATAATTTTTAAGATTACTACAATTTCAATAGTGAAAAAGTCTATTTCCCCGTCGTTTCCCGACCATAATTTCTTCTAATGTTTTATGCGCTTGAGTCTCAAATATCAGATTCAATCATAAAAAATTGCGCATATTTGCGCCATTCCGAAAAAATCTAATTTTTCGCAACTAAAATATGAAATATTTTTATATGGAATTGCAAGGTTTACTCACACTAACTTTTGTTCCGCCTTATAACCGGGGCTCTTATTTATCAGACTAAACCAACACCTATCAAATATGTTTGCATTATTCAGAAACATTCACGGCTTTTCTCATGTGAATTAAGAAAAATAAAAATTTAATTTAAGTAAGTTTCAAAAAATAAAATTTGGAATTAAATATATATATATGGGACTATATATACATCTGTACAGATTGGTTTGAAAATTGGCTCAATGTTTTTTTAGGCTAGTTCAGGTTGCATGTGTCAAATTTCAGTGATTTTGGGGCATTTTTATCTCATATCAGATGCGAATATATATGGAAGCTGCATCCAAATCTGGACCGACTTTCATTATTTTCTATAGGATTAATCCTTGTACAGAAGATATGCTTTGTGCAAAATTGTATATCAATCGGACAATAAATGAGCTTTCTAGGGCTTTTGATCAACTTTTAACACAAATTTCCCCTCTGTGCGACGCCGCTATTTCGTATAAAATTTTACAATGAGTTTTTCCCTTCCAACGCTCATATCTCAATAAATTCTGTTCCGACCGACTTTAAATGTTTACTGTATATAACAAGTGGGAGTAACCCCTTAAAATAGTATAATATTTAAAAATATACATATTTTGCACCATATAACCTAATCTATTGAGATTTTTCGTAATGCGTCCTTTAGAACAAACTTCGTCCGAATATAAGTGCTACTATCCACTTATGGATACTGAATATAAAGCCCAGAAACAATGGGGAGATCGACACCGTTTATGGGAACACAATTATCATTAAATAAATTTTGGAATATCAAAACTTATATGAGTGTTTTCAGGATCTGTAGTAGAATCCTGAAATATTTTATCGATTATTGAAAAAAATCCGGCAGAAACTGAAACCCAAAAATTAAGAATTAAAACTTTCAATATATGGTAGCAGCACTGTAGCTATCAGTAAGTCGTAGCGACAGCTACAGTGCTGCTCAAACCTGTAATGACTACTTCACATTTTACATAGTTCTGTAGTGTGATTCTCTAACTCATTTTTTTTTTTTTTTTTTGAGTTACCGACAAATCGGTAAAATCTCGAACGGATCAACCTATTTAGTTCAAATCTTCAAATCTTTGGTTCAAAACCAACTTAAATTTAAAATTCTAGTCGATCTAAACTTTACATATCGCAAGATTTCATCCAGACATAGATCGAATCTAAAATGGATTATATCGGCCAATTATATATGTCCACTTGTACAATTACTTCCAAACGTACATCAAGTTCCAAGAGAATAAGTATGTACAAAATTTTCAGGTACCTTCCTCACAAAAGTTCAACAGAAGTGCAGTTTGAAGACTGTTCGAGGACCTTTTGGACCTTTTTTTGACATTTGTAGTGTTGTTTACAGCGATATATTAAATTTTGCCCAATCTTATTTTAATTTCGAAGATAAGACATAATGGTCCAGTCCTTCAGGTACCTCCCCCATAAAAGTTTAAAAAAGTACAGAAAAATTGTACGCACGATAACTCTTAAAGGTATCGACCGATTTGGTGCATACCTTACACCAGCATCCGGCAAAAAGGGGCACACGTGCCCTTGATGAGAATAACAACAGAGCAACCACCACTCAGTCTTCGTTCAGAAGTCAATGAAGAAGGTTCTATTGTCGCTTGTTTCAATGATTTTTAATTTTAGCAATGTATTAACACACACGCTGTTTGTGGAGAGAGCGAGAAAGAGTCGTATGCGTGAGACCGCAAACAATGCGTTTGTATTACACGGTGCGCCTTAACTAATTTTAAATGGAAGGTGCTTACACCTGGGAAGTTTTTGCAGATTCTGAAACTACAATGCTCATAGATTACAAATATCAAGAAACAAAAAAATCGCCGGAGGGATTTTCAAATAAATTGCGATTTAAGTTCACATTTTTAGGGGTTCTTTAGGTTTTCACGATTTTGCTTGGAAACCGCGAGTCCTATGTAAATGGGCCTAAAAATGTTGTAGCTGTGAAAATTCTCCACAAGATTGACCTTTATGATATTTTCGTAGGTTTTACCGTTTTTGAGATAGAGAAGTTCAAAATGATACAATGCACTGACTGTATCGCCTCCTTATAAAACAACGTCATTACTGCAATTTCCCAAAATAAACTTATATATCTTGAAAATGGTAAAACCTAGGAAAAAGTAAATCTTCCAATTTTGTAGAGAATTTTCACAGCTTCAAAATTTTCTTTAGTCCCATTTTAATATGACTTGCGGTTTCCAAGCAAAATCTGGAAGACTTAAGATAAAAACCTAAAAGTTTGAACTGAACCTCTGTATCTCAAAAATGGTAAATCCTACGAAAAAAGCCTAAATAAATGTAGAGAATTTTCACAGCTACAACATTTTATTTAGACTCATTTCGATACGACTTGCGATTTCCAATCAAAATCGTGAAAACCTAAAATTGTGAATTTTGATCGCGATTAATTTAAAAATCCCTCTGGCGATTTTTTTTTGTTTCTTGATATTTCTCATCTATGAGCATTGTAGTTTCAGAATCTGCAAAAACTTCCCAGGTGTAAGCACCTTCCATTTAAATATGGTTAAGGCACACCGTGATTAGTGCCGATACCTGCTTTACACATCCTACCATATTTTCCAGACATAGATCAGGTTTGAATAGGGACTACATTTGTCCACTCATTCGGGTACCTCCCATACAAAATTTCGGATAAGTTCACTTTAAGATCTGCTCTCGAATCACTTTGTATAAGTTTTTTCAAGGCAAATCCATGCTTCTTGAGAAAGCAGCCCGAAAGGTGTTAAAACCCCTAGCCATATGTAGTGGATGGAAATAGCTCTCGAACTGATCAACCGATTTGGTCCAAAATTTGGCCTTCGTCATATTCTGTCCAAATTTAGTTTCAGTTCGAAGATGGGCAATACCAGTCCACAACTTCCGGTAGTTTCAATTCGAAGATGGGCAATACCGGTCCACAACTTCCGTTACTTAAAAAGGTCAAAACGATGAGAAAAGGAAAAATTAAAAATGCCATTTTACTTCATTTTGCCTATATTTTCAAACGTATATAGTCCGGTTCAAGTGTAATTTTGGCTGTCGGACAGTGGTATCAGTGGTCACAGAATATCTCCGCCTCAAATTGTGTATAGAAAATAAGTATTACGTTTTAGTTCCGAATATTTTATGGAGGAGCGTATAAAACGCTCTTTTACTTGTTTAAAATTAGGCTAAGAAATACTGAAAATATTGAGTTGGCAAAAATAATGGCAATACGTGGACCTACATATATGATTAAACATTTCATAATACTGAAAACGGAGCGAAACTTTTTATGGCGACACGACGAACGTGGTCCTATATGGTTTATTTTCAATTCTAAATATCCCAGGACTTATATTGTATACTCTGTAAATTTTCAAATTTTATCCCAAATATTGTTATAAAACTTCTCTTAAGAACAGTTTAAGGGCTGTGCTTTTTTGAAATTTAATCCGAGGTAGTCATTGTAGTCCTGTATACAAGCTATATTTTTTCGTTGGACTCAGCAGGGGCCTGATGAGTGGTGGCAACATATAGGTTTTCGGCACGTGACACAACATGGTACACGCCATAAGGTGTCAAAACGTAGTTTGATGGCAGGGGTGGAAGGCAAGAACAAGTATTACTAAATCCAAGAAAACTCTTAGTATGCTACTTGACTTTACGACACGCACACACGCAGCTCTATGTTGAACCTACATTTAGAAACACATTTGAATCACCAGAAAACGCCAAAAATGTCCTAAGCGCAAAGGGAACCTTTAAAACCCTACTTGGCTCTAAGATGTACTCTCAGGAGAAACAAGGAAACACTAAGAACATCGCTTACTTCTACCGAGAACCCACAAACACACGTATCCCCATGTCTCCGTTCAGTCGAGGGAAAGTTTAAAATCCCAATTACCTCAACAGAACTACGATTATCCACTTATCGATAAAATTGGAGCATTACAACCCTTCCGCTTGACTTTCCGTTTTTAAGGTTGTAACTCTGGCTTATGCAGCAACTTAACACCTCTCTACTTGTTCCTCAATTGCACTTAAAAATGTTATTGTTCTTGAAATTCTATTTCTTTCCAAGAATGTAATAATGTACAATACAGTTTTGTTAAATCTTCGTAAAAGGTTTCACACACACACAGTCTCTGTATATGAATTTGTAATTTCAATCCAATAAATGTCTGTTTTGAGTGTGTTAATTTGACAATATTTACCAGAATTGCTTTCAGTTTTTTGTGTGGCATTTGCTTTTGCTTGCTTTCGTTACTCTGTTTATTATTCTCAGATTTATTCATGCATTTGTTTAGACGTTTTTCCATGTAAATACACACACATTTGTACACACATACATATGTATGTATGTCTGTATCTCTATCTCTATATGGGCATATATTAATAGACTTGTAAAGAATGGTTCTTTCATAATTTATTGCAGTATTTCTTGTGTTATTCAGGCCTTTCGTTTTTCTTTTTCATTTACTAACAAGTATTACAAAAGCAAAAAAACGACATAAAATAAAGGAAAGCTTTAGCAGAAGAAAAAGAAATGCAGCATCATGAGCCCAGCCTCTTCGTCCTGTTAACAAAACAATGAAAACGAACGAAGCAACATCAAGAGATACTTTTGGCTTCTTTTTTTCTCTTCAGTTTTTGTTTTATTTTGCTACTTGTGTGTGTATGTTTTGTTGTTGTTATTGTCTCATTGTACTTTTATTATTGTTTCTTTTTTTCATCTGTCTGTCTGTTTATTTTATTCATTCAGTTTTATTTCTTGTATTTTTGTACAATTAAAAAATTGTCTTTGGCAAAAACCTAACAACATTTGGCTTTAAACCATTTTTCCCCAAGCACACACACATACATACAACTCACTCACTCGCTTACATATCCAAGGATAACAACATCAATTACATAAATACTTTTGTCTATACATGAGGTAAATAAGTTCATCTAAGAGATATCCTCTAATAAGAAAACATAGAGTGGGTCACACAAGAAACTGATGTATGTATGTGTGTGAGCTTTTCGTTGGACTAAAGTTTATGGGTCAATTTACTTTACTTTTACTTTATGTGTGAACAAAATAAATATTTTTCCGCAACTTTTTTTTTGGACCTATAGAAAATTTATTGGCTTCATAAAGTAACATTTCTCTGATCTTCATACACACTTTTATGTACATAATTTTCTCTGTATGTTTTTCTGTTTGACATTTTTTCTTTCTTTATTATTATTATTTTTGTAATGTTACAGTTTTAAAGTTTGTGGAATGTTTTGCCAGAATTGAGTTCTCCGTTAGTGCAATGTTGATACCAGTAGCGACATCATCCAGCCTGCTGCAAGTTCATGTCAATGTGCATTCCATTTTTTTTTGTTTCTGAACACACACAAAAACCCTTTATATGACGACATACATACAACACAAAGAGAGAGTCTTTCTTTCAGTTTCCTTGTTATTGTTGCTTGGCACACTAAGCCAAGTTAACTAGAAAAATGTCTACAAACAATTGCAAATATACGCTAACACTAACTCCATATAAACGGTTATATTTTAACAAGTATGTGAGTATGTGTGTTGTAGTTGAAGTTGGAGTGCGCCCATTGTTACACATAGCCGTAAAACGAAAAAAATAACAACAACAATAAAAATAAGGCGAAAAACGACAGTTTGAAAAGAATTTCCACGTCCTTTTTTTGTCATCCTTAAATTTCCCACCATATGAGCATTGTGTTCTTGTCATATAGTACGCCATGAAGGATCGTGACGGCATTGAAGGGACATTTAGATTTTAGATTTTTGCGACAAAAATCAAGGAAAGATATAGAGACAAAAGAAGCATATCCATTCGACACAAAATATCGTGTGGTATACTATTCGAAATAGAAGTCGTAGCCTTCTATTTGCATGGAAGTCCTCATGATCCTCTATTCAGTAAATGGAACATTCTGACTTCTTTCTCATTTACTTAAAAGAGCTAGAGATCTTCCGTATAGTACAGAAGACCCACAACTTTCCTGTAGAGTATGGAATACCCAAAAGTTTTCTGAAGAGTATACAAGATCTCGGCATCTTCTATGACATGTAGCAGATCCAAAGACCTAGAAATTTTCCATATAATATAAAAGGCCTACATATCTTCTATACACCACAAAAAACTACATGACTTCTTTAAAGTAGATAAGACCTGCAGGTCTTCTATGGTGTATAGAAGCCCTGAAGGTCTTCTATGGTGTATAGAAGACCTCAAGGTCTTCTGTGGCGTATAGAAGAAATCAAAAAGACCTCAAGGTCCTTTATGGTGTATAGAAGACCTCAAGGTCTTCTATGGTGTATAGAAGATCTCAAGGTCTTCTATGGTGTATAGAATACCTCAAGGTCTTCTATGTTGTATAGAAGACCTCAATGCCTTCTGTGGTGGATAGGAGATCGCAAGGTCTTCTACGGCAGATAGGAAACCGCAAGGTCTTCTATGGCGTAAAGGGGACCTCAAGGTCTTCTATGGCGTAAAGGGGACCTCAAGGTCCTCTATGGCGTAGAGAAGACCTCAAGATCTCCTATGGCGTAGAGAAGACCTCAAGGTCTTCTACGGCCTATAGAAGTACTCAAGGTCTTATACAGCCTATAGAAGACCTCAAGGTCTTCTATGAATAGGAGATCTCAAGGTCTGCTATAGAGATCTCAAGGTCTTCTATAGCGTATAAAAGACCTCAAGGTCTGCTATGGCGTATAGAAGACCTCAAGGTCTTCTATGGCGTATAAAAGACCTCAAGGTCTTCTATGGCCAATATAAAGTCTCAAGGTCTTCTACGACCTATAGAAGACCTCAAGGTCTTCTATGATGTATAAAAGACCTCTCGGTCTTCAATGGCGTATAGAAGACCTCAAGGTCTTCTATGCCATATAGAAGACTTCTTGGTCTTCTATGGCGTATAGAAGAGCTCAAGGTATTCTAAGCCGTATAGAAGACTGCAAGGTCTGCTATGGCGTATAGAAGACCTCAAGGTATTCTATGGCGTATAGAAGGCCTCAAGGCCTATGGCGAATAGGAGATCTCAAGGCCTATTGCAAATAGGAGACCTCAAGGTCTTCTATGGCCAATAGAAAGCCTCAAGGTCTTCTACGGTCTTCTACGACCTATAGAAGTCCTTCTATGGCGTATAGAAAAACTCAGGGTCTTCTACGGCCTATAGACGAGCTCAATGTCATCTATGGCGTATAGAAGACCTCAAGGTCTTCTACGACCTATAGAAGACCTCAAGGTCTTCTATGACGTATAAAAGACCTCTCGGTCTTCTATGGCGTATAGAAGACTTCTTGGTCTTCTATGGCGTATAATAAAACTCAGGGTCTTTTATGGTGTATAGAAGAGCTCAAGGTATTCTATGGCGTATAGAAGACCTCAAGGTATTCTATGGCGTATACAAGACCTCAAGGTCTTCTATGGCGTATACAAGACCTCAAGATCTTCTATGTCGTATAGAAGCCTCAAGGTTTTCTATGGCGTATAAAAGACCTCAAAGTCTTCTGTGGCGTATAGAAGACTTCAAGGTCTTCTAGAGCGTATAGAAGACCTCAAGGTCTTCTATGGCGTATAGAAGACCTCACGGCCTATGGCGAATAGGAGATCTCAAGGCCTATGGCAAATAGGAGACCTCTAGATGTTCTGTGGCGTTAGGAAGACCTTATGATCATCTGTGGCGTATAGAAGACCACAAGATCTTCTACGGCCTATAGGCGACCTCAAGGTCTTCTATGGCGTATAAAAGACCTCAAGGTCTACTATGACATATAGAAGACCTCAAGGTCTTCTATTGCTTATAGAAGACCTCAAGTTCTTATATGGCTTATAGAAGACCTCAAGGTCTTCTATGGCGTATAGAAGACCTCAAGGTCTTCTATGGCGTATTGAAGACCGCAAGGTCTTCTATGGCGTATTGAAGACCTCAAGGTCTTCTATGGCGCATTGAAGACCGCAAGGTCTGCTATGGCGTATAGAAGACCTTAAGGTCTTCTATGGCGTATATAACACCTCAAGGTCTTCTATGGCGTATATAAGACCTCAAGGTCTTCTATGGCGTATAGAAGACCTCAAGGTCTTCTATGGCGTATAGAAGACCTGAAGGTCTGCTATGGCGTATAGAAGACCTCAAGGTCTGCTATGGTGTATAGAAGATCTCAAGGCGTATAGAAGACCTCAAGGTCTTCTATGGCGTATAGAAGACCTCAAGGTCTGCTATGGCGTATAGAAGACCTCAAGGTCTGCTATGGCGTATAGAAGACCTCAAGGTCTTCTATGGCGTATAGATGACCTCAAGGTCTTCTATGGCGTATAGAAGACCTCAAGGTCTTCTATGGCGTATAGAAGACCTCAAGGTCTTCTATGGCGTAAAGAAGACCTCAAGGTCTTCTATGGTCATAGAAGATCTCAAGGTCTTCTATGGTCATAGAAGATCTCAAGGTCTTATATGGCATATAGAAGACCTCAAGGTCTTCTATGACGAATAGGAGATCTCAAGGTCTTCTTTGGCGAACCGTAGACCTCAAGGTCTTCTATGGCGTATGGAAGACCTCAGTGTCTTCTATGGCGTATAGAAGACCTCAATGTCTTCTATGGCGTATACAAGACCTCAAGGTCTTCTATGACGTAAAGGGGACCTCAAGGTATTCTATGGCGTAAAGGAGACCTCAAGGTCTTCTATGGCGTAAAGGAGACCTCAAGGTCTTCTACGGCCTATAGAAGACCTCAAGGTCTTCTATGACTTATAGAAGACCTCTTAGTCTTCTATAGCGTATAAAATACCACAAAGTCTTCTATGGCGTATAAAAGACCTCAAGGTCTTCTATGGCGTATAGAATACCTCAAGGTCTTCTATGGCGTAAAGAATACCTCAAGGTCTTCTATGGCGTAAAAAAGACCTCAAGGTCTTCTATGGCGTATAGAAGACCTCTAGGTCTTCTATGGCGTATAGAAGACCTCTAGGTCTTCTATAGCCAATAGAAAGCCTCAAAGTCTTCTTCGGACTATAGAAGACCTTAAGGTCTTCTATGACATATGCAAGACCGCAAGGTCTTCTATTGCGTATAGAAGACCTCAAGGTCTTTTCTGGCGTTTAGAATACCTCAAGGTCTTCTATGACGAATAAGAGATCTCAAGGTCTTCTATGGCGAATAGGAGGCCTCAAGATGTTCTGTCGCGTACAGAAGACATCATGGTGTTCAATGACGTATAGAAGATATCAAGGTCTTCTTTGGCGAATCGGAGACCTCAAGGTCTTCTATGGTGAATATGAGTCCTCAAGGTCTTCTATGGTGAATAGGACACCTTAAGGTCTTCTATGGCGTATAGAAGACCTCATGATTTTCTCTGGCGTATAGAAGACATCAAGGTCTTCTCTGGCGTTTAGAAGACCTCAAGGTCTTCTATGACGAATAAGAGATCTCAAGGTCTTCTATGGCGAACAGGAGACGTCAAGATGTTCTGTCGCGTACAGAAGACATCATGGTCTTCAATGACGTATGGAAGACCTCAAGGTCTTTTAGGGCTGACAGGATACCACAAGGCATAGCCGCTTGTAGATTGCAAGGTCTTCTGTGGAGGATAGGATACCACAAGTTTGTCTATAGTGTGTATGATATTTTATGAAACCTCAAGGTCTTCTGCTAAATGCCTCTTATCTTGTCATGATTTAAAGAAGATGTTCTGCGTATCATCTCTTGAAAAGACTTCTAGAACGTATTTCCTTGACCGAAGGACTTCTTCCTTTTAACGTCTTATAACATTATTCGGCGTTTTGGCTTTCTATTTATACTATAAAATTTCAAAGAATAACCTTCATTTTCAAATGGAACGCACTGTCTTTCTTTTACACACACATGAATGGGTAAGCCTGTAAATTATTTATATACGAGTATATGCACACATGCATATACATGTGTATATAAGTTCGCTTTCGCTCTAGAGCAGTTCCTTTAGTATTGCATTTTGTTTTCTTCTTCTTCTTTTTCTGACTTTATTTGAACAAAAATTGTTGTGGTAATTATGCAAAAGGTGATTGTCCTACCAAGCCATGATGGTAAAGCTACAAAAAAACAACAACAACAGGGACAATTATAAAAAAAGCCAAGCAAAAAATTGCAGTAGAAACAAAACCTGAACAACAACAGAGAATCTGAGAAGAAATGCACAAAAATGCAAAAAAAAACAAAACCAAAACAAAAAAGGAAAATCGCGGCAAGGAAAAGCTCTTAGTCTTCATGGCATAATCACAAAAAATGACGACGATGACGCCGATAACAACAACAAAAAGCCCGCAACATAAACAAAGGGGTGCAGAATGCAGTGCAGTACGGGACTCTTTGCTTGGCATTACTATTATTATGCAACCGTCAAAAAATCTTAAATTAAGAGAAGCGGTGAGAACACCGAAAAATAAAAGAAAAACTCCCCTCTTGCCAAATGGAACAAGGGAGCAGCAGCCTTCTTCGCTCGTTCGTCATGCTGCAAAAATTTGTTAGTTGTTGTTTTTTTGTTTTTCTACTTCTTGTGCAATACACTCTTCTTCAGAAGTTCTTTGTTTGCTGGTTGCTGCACTTATTCACTGTGCTGCTAAATGCATATGAGCAACAGCACCGACCGGCACAAAAAGAGAAAAAAACCAGAATAACACAAACAAACAAATCGCCGGCCAAAAAAACGGCAATAACAATGACAAGCAACCTCATCAGCGGTAATAACAACATGGGCCAATGGGAACCCATGGCAGAAGGAAGCAGTAGCCTGCCTGCACATAACATCAAGAGTTGCATTTAGGGTAGCGCAGCGCAATAGCAATAATGAATTTTATATTTACTGCAAAAAAGTCAATTCCGAACATTAAAATTTAATTCACTTGAGTTGTTTGAAGAAACAGAGGTGCAACAACGATGACGATGGCTATGAATCGACAGCCATTGCAAGTCCTTGATATGTTGTTCCCTAGTCCTATTGGGACTTTACCTAGCCTTTTACATTTGATGTTCTTTTTATGGGTTCCATATTCTCTGCCCTACTCCCTCTCTCGTTTTTGTTTTTGCTAGACCATGAACATTTGAATGTAATGACTGCCATTTGAATTTGCAACATGCAGCGCACTCTCAGCTTTGGGGAGAGGGAGCACTCTTTACTGCACACTTTAGCGTATAAGTCTTTATGTGTTTCTAGTTCCTTTCAATGCTTTTTTGTATTTTAGAGCATTTTAATACATTCAAGCATATCCTTCCGTTTCTATGGGTAAAGCTATGATAATGGAGGGGGAGGGGTGGCACTTTTAGCCTTAGTGCCGCACGAGCACGTGAGAAAGCTTTTAGCTAATTTTTATCTATCACCAAAGAAACGATGATTGCTTCTTCTTCTTCTCATTTTGCTACTAGAAAATGGTGATGTTGAAAAGCGTTCCTCTATGCTTTGTGTTTTTCCCCTACCCATTTTTGTTTTTGTAATTTTATACACAAATGAGGAAAAAAGACAACGGGCAAACGTGCTGATTTCTAGATTTTCTATTTTCCCATCATCTACGGCTGTTACGCTACTTTACAACCGGCAAAAGTGCTGCATTTGCAATGCAGCTCATATCGTGCAGGGGCAATAAATTTAACATCATTTTTATCATTTTATTATACACTTTGAATATCCATTCGTCTGTCTGTCCATTATCCATCCATCCATTCGCTTGTCCTTTGGTGTCCTTACAACGCTTAAAAGCAAACTTCTTCTTTTATAAAATATGCACACACACAGATACATTCTTCTTAAGGAAAATAATGTGAGAAAGGGTTAGAAATTCCGGATATTGATGTTTTGTGCTACCAATTCCTTCGAACATGTGTGAAGGTATCCTACCTTCTATGGTGGGTATGAGACCGCTGGGTCTTCTATTACAAATAGAATACCTCAAGGTCCTCGCAAGGCCTTCTAAAGTGGATAGAAAAAGGTTTTCTATGTAGGACAGAAGACCATAAAGTCTTCTAAAGAGGGTGAACAAGGTATTCTATAGCGGATAAAAAACCACATGGTACTTTACGATGAATACAGGACCACAAATTCCTCTATGGAGATAGAAAGCTAGAGTCATATATGGAGGATAGGAAATCACAAGGTCTTCTACGACCGACAGATCTATAGCAACACAAGGTCTTCTATGGTGAGTAGAAGACCACAAGATTTTCTATGGCGGACAGGAGACCACCAGGTTTTTTATGCCGGATCGTAGACCAAAGGATGTTCTATGGGGGAAAGGAGACCACAAGGTCTTCTATGGCGGATAGGAAACGACAAGGTCTTCGATGGCAGATCGGACACCTCAAGATCTATGGCGAAAAGGAGATTACTAAGTCTTCTATGGCGGATAGAATAGGACTACTAGAAGACCTACATCAAATAGAAGACCTCCACGTCTGCTACAGGAAATATAAAACCTCCAGGTCTTCTACGGAAAATAGAAGACCTCCAGATCTTCGACCAAAAATAGAAGACCTCCAGATCTTCTACGAAAAGTAGAAGACCTCAGGTCTTCTACATAAAGAATAAGTCCTCCAAGTCTTATATATAGCAACCAGAAAACCTCCACATCTTCTATAGAAAATAAAAGACCTCCAGATCTTCTATAGCATATAGAAGACCTCCAGGTCTTCTATAGCAAATAAAAGACCTCCACATCTTCAATAGAAAATAAAATATCTCCAAGTCTTTTTCGCATATAGAATACCTCCAGGTCTTCTATAGCAAATAGAAGATCTCCAAGTCTTCTTTCGCATATAGGAAACCTCCAGGTCTTCTTTAGCAATTAGACGACCTCCAAGTCTTCTTTCGCAAATAGAATACCTCCATGTCTTCCATAAACCTACAGGCCTTCTATAACAGAAGATACCCAAGTCTTCTAGCAAACAGATCCTCTCTAGAAAATAGGAGACCTAATGGTTGTTTATAGCAAATAGAAAACCTCAGGATTTCTGTAGCAAAGAGAAGATCTCCAAGTCTTTTTCGCATATTGAAGACCTCCAGGTCTTCTGCAGCAGATAGAAGACCTCCAAGTCTTCTATCGCCAATAGAAGACCTCCAGGACTTCTACAGCTAATAAAAGACCTCCAAGTCTTCTTTCGCAAATAGAAGACCTCCAGGTCTTCTATAGCAAATAAAACACCTCCAGGTCTTCTATAGCAAATAAAAGACCTCCACATCTTCTATAGAAAATAAAAGACCTCCAAGTCTTTTTCGCATATAGAAGACCTCCATGTCTTCTATAGCAAATAGAAGATTCGTAGGTCTTCTTTCGCAAATATAAGACCTCCAGGTCTTCTATAGCAAATAGATGACCTCCAGGACTTCCATAGCAAATATAAGTCTTCCAGGTCTTCTATAGCAAATAGAAGACCTCCAGGTCTTCCATGGGAAATGGAAGACCTCCAGGTCTTCTATAGCAAATAGAAGACCTCCAGCTCGTCCATAGCAAATAGAAGACCTCCAGGTCTTCTATAGCTAATGGAAGACCGCCAGGTCTTCTATAGCAAATACAAGTCTTCTATAGCAAATAGAAGACCTCCAGGTCTTCCATAGCAAATGGAAGACCTCCAGGTCTTCTATAGCACACATAAGACCTCCAGGTCTTCTTTAGGAAATATAAGACCTCCAGGTCTTCTATAGCAAATAGAATACCTCGAAGTCTTCTTTAGCAAATATAAGACCTCCAGGTCTTCTATAGCAAATAGAAGACCTCCATGTCTTCTATAGCAAATAGAAGACTTCCAGGCCTTCTATAGCAAATAGAAGACTTCCAGGCCTTCTATAGCACACATAAGACCTCCAGGTAGTCTATAGCAAATATAAGACCTCCATGTCTTCTATAGCAAATAGAAGACCTCCATGTCTTCTATAGCAAATAGAAGACCTCCAGGTCTTCCATAGCAAATAGAAGACCTCCAGGTCTTCTATAGCAAATAGATGACCTCCATGTCTTCTATAGCAAATAGAAGACCTCCAGGTCTTCCATAGCAAATAGAAGATCTCCAGGTCTTCTATGGCAAATGGAAGACCTCCAGGTCTTCTATCGCAAATGGAAGACCTCCAGGTTTTCTATAGCAAATACAAGTCTTCCAAGTCTTCTATAGCAAATAGAAGACCTCCAGGTTTTTCATAGCAAATAGAAGACATCCAGGTCTTCTATGGCAAATGGAAGACCTCCAGGTCTTCTATAGCAAATATAAGACATCCAGGCCTTCTATAGCACACATAAGACCTCCAGGTATTCTATAGCATATATAAGGCCTCCATGTCTTCTATAGCAAATAGAAGACCTCCAGGTCTTCCATAGCAAATAGAAGACCTCCAGGTCTTCCATAGCAAATAGAAGACCTCCAGGTCTTCTATAGCACACATAAGACCTCCAGGTCTTCCATAGCAAATAGAAGACCTCCAGGTCTTCTATAGCACACATAAGACCTCCAGGTCTTCCATAGCAAATAGAAGACCTCCAAGTCTTCCATAGCAAATGGAAGACCTCCAGGTCTTCTATAGCTAATGGAAGACCTCTAGGTCTTCCATAGCAAATGGAAGACCTCCAGGTATTCTATAGCAAATGGAAGACCTCCAGGTCTTCTATAGCACACATAAGACCTCCAGGTCTTCTATAGCAAATAGAATACCTCGAAGTCTTCTTTAGCAAATATAAGACCTCCAGGTCTTCTATAGCAAATAGAAGACATCCAGGCCTTCTATAGCACACATAAGACCTCCAGGTATTCTATAGCAAATATAAGACCTCCATGTCTTCTATAGCAAATAGAAGACCTCCAGGTCTTCCATAGCAAATAGAAGACTTCCAGGCCTTCCATAGCAAATAGAAGACCTCCAGGTCTTCTATAGCACACATAAGACCTCCAGGTCTTCCATAGCAAATAGAAGACCTCCAAGTCTTCCATAGCAAATAGAAGACCTCCAGGTCTTCTATAGCACACATAAGACCTCCAGGTCTTCCATAGCAAATAGAAGACCTCCAAGTCTTCCATAGCAAATGGAAGACCTCCAGGTATTCTATAGCAAATGGAAGACCTCCAGGTCTTCTATAGCACACATAAGACCTCCAGGTCTTCTATAGCAAATAGAATACCTCGAAGTCTTCTTTAGCAAATATAAGACCTCCAGGTCTTCTATAGCAAATAGAAGACATCCAGGCCTTCTATAGCACACATAAGACCTCCAGGTATTCTATAGCAAATATAAGACCTCCATGTCTTCTATAGCAAATAGAAGACCTCCAGGTCTTCCATAGCAAATAGAAGACTTCCAGGCCTTCCATAGCAAATAGAAGACCTCCAGGTCTTCTATAGCACACATAAGACCTCCAGGTCTTCCATAGCAAATAGAAGACCTCCAAGTCTTCCATAGCAAATGGAAGACCTCCAGGTCTTCTATAGCTAATGGAAGACCTCTAGGTCTTCTATAGCAAATACACGTTTTCAAAGTCTTCTATAGCATATAGAAGACCTCCAGGTCTTCCATAGCAAATAGAACACCTTCAGGTCTTCCATGGGAAATGGAAGACCTCCAGGTCTTCTATAGCAAATAGAAGACTTCCAGGTCTTCTATAGCTAATGGAAGACCGCCAGGTCTTCTATAGCAAATACAAGTCTTCCAAGTCTTCTATAGCAAATAGAAGACATCCAGGTCTTCCATAGCAAATGGAAGTCCTCCAGGTCTTCTATAGCACACATAAGACCTCCAGGTCTTCTATAGCAAATAGAATACCTCGAAGTCTTCTTTAGCAAATAGATGACCTCCAGGTATTCTATAGCAAATAGAAGACCTCCAGCTCTTCCATAGCAAATGGAAGACCTCCAGGTCTTCTATAGCACACAGACCTGGAGGTCTTCCATTTGCCATAGAATGCCTCGAAGTCTTCTTTAGCAAATAGACGACTTCCAGGTATTCTATAGCAAACAGAAGACCTCCAGGTCTTCCATAGCAAATAGAAGACCTCCAGGTCTTCTATAGCAACTAGAAGACCTCCAACTCGTCCATAGCAAATGGAAGACCTCCAGGTCTTCCATTAGCTATAGAAGACAAGGAGGTCTTCTATTTGCTATGGAAGACCTGGAGGTCTTCTATTTGCTATAGAATACCTGGAGGTCGTCTATTTGCTAAAGAAGACTTCGAGGTATTCTATGGCAAATGGAAGACCTCCAGGTCTGTGTGCTATAGCAAATACAAGTCTTCCAAGTCTTCTATAGCAAATAGAAGACCTCCTGGCCTTCTATAGCACACATAAGACCTCCAGGTATTCTATAGCAAATATAAGACCTCCAGGTATTCTATAGCAAATATAAGACCTCCAAATCTTCTATAGCAATTAGAAGACCTCCAGGTCTTCCATAGCAAATAGAAGACCTCCAGGTTTTGTTTAGCAAATAGAATACCTCCAGGTCTTCTATAGCAACTAGAAGTCAAGTCAAGTCTTCTTTCGCATAAAAAGCACATAGAATACCTCCAGGCGTTCTGTAGCAAATAGAAGATCTCCAAGTCTTCTCTCGTATATAGTAGACCTCCAGATTTTCTATGGCAACTAGAAGACCTCGAAGTCTTCTTTTCAAAAAGAAGACCTCCAGGTCTTCTATAGCAAATAAAGACCTCCAGGTCTTCTATAACAAATAGAAGACCTCCAGTTCTTCCATAGCAAATAGAAGACCTCCAGGTCTTCTGTAGCAAATAGAAGACTTACATCCTTTTTTCGCAAATAGAGAACCTCCAGGTCTTCTATAGCAAACAGAAGAAATAATGGTCCTCTCTATAAAATAGAAGACCAAAACCTTGTCTATATCAAATAGGAGACCACAGGGTCTTTTGTAGCAAATAGGAGACCTCAAGGTATTATTTAGCATATATAAGCCAAGATGTTCTTTAACAAATATAAAACCTCTAATTGCTCGATATCAATTTGAAAGACCACAAAGTCCTTCAGCGGAACTTGTTGAGGACCTAAGAGTTTAATCTAACAAACATATGGCCTAACAATTTTCCATATGTGTATGTACTCAGCATTTAAAATTGCAAATGGTTAACCTACTAAACCTATAGACCTCCATAGACAACCCTCTCCAACTAGTCTCCATACAAAATTTAAACCCCTCCCCCTATTTTTGGTTTTAACTGTTTTTAGCATTTAATTGATGCTGTTATGTTTTTGTTTCGCTTATCACTGTAACGGTTGTTGTCATCGTTTTGCTGTCAAAAAATTTTGCAGATAAAATGTCGAAACAATTTCACACATTTTCACAAGGCAGGCGGCAGGCACACAACATGAAGCATATCACAATCGCCATCACCATCATAGTTTTATTTTTTATTTTTGTGGTTATATTTTTGCTCACATAGCCGCTACCAACCGACCATTGCAATTTTATATTTAAATAATGCATTCATGTTCATTCATTTTACTGAGTTTTTTTTTCTTCTTTTTTTCTATTCCACAGATACTTCGGGATATACGCAAGGGTTTACTGCAAATGGGCCGGGAAGGCAAAATAGGTAAGTGCGCTCGCTCCCACAAAGCCCGAGGGAAAAAGCAATAAAAATAAAAATGGAAAAATATTTTTATTGCAAATAATAGCAATGGTGGCACCGCCGCGGTGTTTGGTGTTGATATTATAAATTTATTTACCATGCTCGTGTTTTTGTTGTTTGTTTTGTTGTGTTGTTGCAGATGACACCTATATGTATGACGATGCATTACGTAGTGGTCCCCATTATGCTGTAAGTGGTATTCATCCCCAGGGTCATTGGTACGATGAACCACCATATGAAAGTGATCCAGATGATTTTCTGATGTCGGGACTTAATTATGGGCCAGCAGCTACAATACAGGTAAGTGTGTGTATGTGTTTGTTGTATTTATTTAGAGGTTTTTAACAGAAGAGTTTACTGTTTGACTCAAAAAAGTTGTCAAAAGTTGTTGCCATGCAAATTTGCCTTTATAACTTAACTCCCATTTCACCTTAACTCCCATCTCATTAACTTCTGCCTATTGGACAATATTCTCCCTAGTAATTGATACCTTGCTTCATTTAACTGTTAACTGTGAACTGTTTCTCATCAAGTCATTTACCCAGTAGGCGACAGAGATGCCATTGAACCTTGTTGACCCTCTTGCATGGAATGGAAGGATGATAATGTTTGTTACTGCAAACTCTGCTATACTGTTCGATTTCAATACCTCATTGACCAACATCCCAATATGAACCATCTGTGGTGCTTCTCAAATGTTTTTGGTGCTCCTTGTATTTTTTTGTTTGTTTTTGGTGCTTGTTAATGGTAGTCCCAAACATGTTGCCACATGAAATTCGATACGAGGTTTAGCAAGGATTGCTATTTCGTCGGCACATTAAACCTAAAAATTTTGTATACCGAGAAAGCTTACAACAAAAGTTCATGAGCTCTTAGCTGTATGTATATTTAAAGGAGAAATGATCGAGTTCATTGTGGATTTAAAGAACGGAATTTTTAATAAGAGAAATGGGAAATTATTATATTAAGCCATTGAAATAGCAGTTACTTGAAATTTTCAACATGTAGCACAGAATTTCAAGCTGAACTACGATCCAACAACATTCATTTTATATATTGTAGTAGACTCAATGACTCACATTGACATTTCAATGTATTGACTTTTTCTATAAAACAAATTTGGCTGAATTGACTTTTTTTACCGAAAAAATTGACTGATATTTTCTATAGAAAAAAATTCAATAAGTTAACTTTGACTATAGTAAAAGTTCGTTGAATTAATTGTTCCTATAATACAAGTTCGCTGAATTAAATTTTTCTATAGAAAAAGTCCGCTGAATTGAATTTTTCTACAGAAAAAGTTCGCTGAATTGAATTTTTTCTATAGAAAAAGTTGGCTGAATTGACTTTGTATAGAAAAAGTTCGCTGAATTGAATTTTCTATAGAAAAAGTTCGCTGAATTGACTTTTTCTATAGAAAAAGTTCGCTGAATTGAATTTTTCTATAGGAAAAGTTCGCTGAATTGACTTTTTCTATAGAAAATGCTCGCTGAATTGACTTTTTCTACGGAAAAAGTGCGCTGAATTGACTTTTTCTATAGAAAAAAGTGCGCTGAATTGACTTTTTCTATAGAAAAAGTGCGCGGAATTGACTTTTTCTATAGGAAAAGCTCGCTGAGTTGACTTTTTCTATAGAAAAGTTCGCTGAATTGAATTTTTCTATAGAAAATTTCGCTGAATTGACTTTTTCTATGGAAAAAGTTCTCTGAAATCACTTTTTATGGAAACAGTTCGCTGATTCTACTTATTCTACAGGTAAAGTTCGAAGAAGTTCGCTGAATTCATTTTTCCCACAGAATAAGTTCGCTGAATTAAATTTTCTGCAAGAAAAGTTAGTTGAATTTAAATTTTCTGTAGAAAAATTTCAATGAATTAATTTTTACTACAATAAAAGTTTGCTGAATTAATTTTGTAGTAGACTCAATGACTCACATTGACATTTCAATGTATTGACTTTTTCCATAAAACAAATTTGGCTGAATCGAATTTTCTATAGAAAAATTCAATAAATTAACTTTGACTATAATAAAGGTTCGTTGAATTAATTTTTACTATAATAAAAGTTCGCTGAAATTGACATTTTCTATAGAAAAAGTTCGATGAATTGACTTTTTCTGTCGAAAATGTTCGCTGAATTGACATTTTCTATAGAAAATGTTCGCTGAATTGTCATTTTCTATAGAAAATGTTCGCTGAATTGTCATTTTCTATAGAAAATGTTCGCTGAATTGTATTTTTCTATAAAAAAAGTTCGCTGAATTGACTTTCTCTATAGAAAAAGATCGCTGAATTGACTTTTTCTATAGGAAAAGTTCGCTGAATTGACTTTTTCTATAGAAAAGTTCGCTGAATTGAATTTTTCTATAGAAAATGTTCACTGAATTTAATTTTTTCTATAGAAAAAGTTAGCTGAATTGACTTTTTGTATAGAAAAAGTTAGCTGGATTGAATTTTTCTATAGAAAATTTCGGTGAATTGGCTTTTTCTATGGAAAAAGTTCGCTGAATTGACTTTTTCTATTGAAAAAGTTCGCTGAATTGATTTCCTCTACAGATAAAGTTCTAAGAAGTTCGCTGAATTCACTTTTCCCACAGAAAAACTTCGCTGAATTAAATTTTTTGTAGAAAAATTTCAATGAATTAATTTTTACTACAATAAAAGTTTGCTGAATTAATTTTGTAGTAGACTCAATGACTCACATTGACATTTCAATGTATTGACTTTTTTTATAAAACAAAGTTGGCCGAAGTGACTTTTTCTACAAAAAAAATATTGGCTGATATTTTCTATAGAAAAAATCAATAAATTAACTTAGACTATAGTAAAAGTTCGTTGAAATATTTTTTATTATAATAAAAGTTTGCTGAAATTTACTTTTTCTTTAGAAAAAGTTCGCTGTATTGACTTTTTGTATAGAAAAAGTTCGCTGAATTGACTTTATCTATAGAAAATGTTCGCTGAATTGTCTTTTTTTATAGAATAGTTCGCTGAATTGAATTGTTCAATAGAACAGTTCGCTGAATTGAATTTTTCCATAGAAAAAATTCGCTGAATTGACTTTTTCCATGGAAAAAGTTCGCTGAATTGTCTTTTTCTATGGAAAAAGTTCGCTGAATTGACTTTTTCTATGGAAAAAGTTCGCTGAATTAAATTTTCTGCAAGAAAAGTTAGTTGAATTTAAATTTTCTGTACAAAAATTTCAATGAATTAAATTTTACTACAATAAAAGTTTGCTGAATTATTTTTTTTTTTTATAAAAGTTTGCCGAATTGCTTTTGTCTATGGAAAAGCTTCACCGAATTGACTTTTCCTATAGAAAAACTTTGCTGAATTGACTTCGTATATAGAAAAGCTTCGCTGAATTCACTCCGTCTATAAAAAAGTTTTGCTGAATTGCTTTTGTCTATAGAAAAGCTTCGCCGAATTGACTTTTCCTATAGAAAAACTTTGCTGAATTGACTTTGTATATAGAAAAGCTTCGCTGAATTGATTTTGTCTATCGAAAAGTTTCGCTGAATTTATTTTGTCTATAGAAAAGTTTCGGTGAAATGAATTTTGTATATAAAAGCTTCGCTGAATTGAAATTTTCTATAGAAAAAGTTTGCTGAACTGCCTAGAAAAAAGTTCGTTGAATTTGCTTTTTCTATAGTAATAGTTCGCTGAATTGGTTTTTGAATTGACCTTTTCTATAAAAAGGTCCGCTGAATTGAATTTTTCTATAGAAAAAGTTGGCTAAATTGACTGAATTTGTATGCAAGAAAAGTTTGCTGAATTGACTTTTCTATGGAAAAAGTTCACTGAATTTGCTTTTTCTATGGTTAAAGCTGAATTGACTTTCCTATAGAAAAAACTTTTGCTGAATTAAATTTGTCTGAATTAATTTTTTAATTGAAAAAAGTTTTCTGAATATACTTTTTCTATAGAAAAAACTTCGCTGAATTGACTTGTTTATAGAAAAAGCTTTGCTGAATTGATTGTGTCCTTAGAACATCTTCGCTAAATTGACTTTTCCAAAGGAAAAGCTTCGCTGAATTGGTTATTTCTATAGAAAAATTTAGCTGTAATAACTTTTTTGCTGAAAAAGTTCGCTGAAATAACTTTTTCTACAGAAAAAGTTCGCTCAATTAACCTTGGAGTAGACTACATCTAGTTGTTGAGCTTGCATCTTCGTGGTATCTAGTTTTCGTCCTGATTTTGGCCGCTCTTGGCTGCCACAAGGAAATTAGCAGAATTCATATTTGCTCCCCGTAACGTTCGCTCATCAAACGTACGCTGCCGCTCCAATAATCACAGCATGATCGATCTGGTTTACTCAGTGACAGCTACAATCTTAGTTTCATGACCAGGGCAGCGGTCGTATGCTCTCTTTAGGTCTTGTTCTTTTTCATGGGCGCACATGAGATGAGGTCACAAGAATTACCCGCTTTTATGACCGAGGTACATAACGGAGTGACCACGACATTCCTTTCTATAGTCATTTTTATGTGGTAATCGTACCTTTCGGACCGTTAGGAAGTAAAGACTTGCTTGCGAAAACAACGTGATATCGGTGTAAACAGGAGCACAAGCACTACTTTTGGTATTCAAAATTATTTTTGAACAGCCCTTTAGCAGCACGTAAGCGAAGTAGAGGTTAAACAGATCCGGAGATATCACCCCCGCCTTTGGGAACTCCCGCCTTGCACGCTAAAGGTCGTGGGTTCGATTCCCTAGCCAGGCAACATCAAATGTTCAACGGTGGCAATACCCCTCAGCAATGTTGGCGACATTTCCTGAGTATATCAGCCATGTAAAACTTCTCTACAAGTGGTGTCTTAAGACACGCCGTTCGGACTCGGCGATAAACAGTAGGTCCCATATGATTGAGTCAATGTGAATCGGAGTGCAATCATTGATATGAGAGAAGTCTCCCTTGTCCCGTTTGGGATGTTTGTGGAACAATTATTATTATATTATTGGGAACTCCCTGTTTCACTCAAGGGTTCTTGAATTCTACAAACGACTGGCGTCCACACATATAATTTGTTATCCGACGGTAGCGAAAGCTTTTCGAAAGGCATGAGCACCATGACTGTTCGGAAGCTCAGACAGTTTTGGATTAGTCCTGGAATTATATGAGTGAATATTTTGTGTAACTGTGCATCATCCTGAATCCACCTGATGTTAATTTGAACCAGTTTCTCCTCATGAGAGGGTATACCTCTAGAATCTTCGTAGTAGCGAGAGAAGGGATTCGAATTTGGTTGCATCCTTAGCTGACTACAGTAGCGGGACTACTCTGTCAACTTTTCTTCTGGTGAAATATGGGTGGCTAACGATAAATTACGAACACTTGTCAAACTCCCAACTCCGGGTTCATCCAGTTGCTTAAGTATTATAATTGAGATTCCGTGTGGGCCCAAAGCATTGGATGATTTCGCGTTTCGGATGACGTTTGCAATATCGCCCATCGTAAATGTTGGTGGTACCTCCTCGGCTGGGATTTATCTTATACGACGTAGCACACTCCTCTTCGCCCTATAAATTTGCTGGTTAAAATAACACGGGCACCTTTTTGGATCAGTCACTGCCACATCGTTCAAAATAACAGCTTTTCTCTATAAACCTTTTTTCCCGGATTCGAGATTGATTTAACCGGTGACCGCAATTTCCATAATCCTGTACCAATGTTGCATTGCTTCATGTGGTCTAGCCACATTTTCCGCTTATGTTCGCCTATTAGCCTCTTGACTTCAAGAGTAAGTTCACTAACTCTTGGGTCTTCAGGTTTCGTACGCTCGTCACGCTCACTTGCTAGTCCAGATCTCTGAAGCAGTGATTAGTAAATTCTATGAATCCTTGCCAATGAGCTTTCCTATGGTTCAGAAAAGGTTCAGAGGTTAAAAAGTCGGGTGGCCTGTTTACGGAGACGATGATCGGAAGATCGTCTAAGCCGAGAGAATGATGTTTTGCCAGGACACGTCATTTATCAGACCGAAAACCACAATTGCAATGTCTGGAGCTGAACCGTAGCACTCTGTTGAGGTCCTTTAAGCATAGTTTTGTCACATTACGCTTAAATTTAAAATATTTAAATTTTCTTAAAATAGCCAAATCTTGTAAAAACAAGAGTATTCTTCGCAAACGAAAAAAACATCCTCAGGAAACATGTGTGTTCTGCTATTGGCATTGCTTTACATTGCCACAATCAAACATTCAACTGACTGCACTTTATTATGCTTGTTATTCAATTCATGCATACATTGTAAAAACTATTTATTTATACATACATACACACATATATGAGTGTGTGCACGTGTGTGTGAGAATGCAACATATGCAAGGATCATCTTGTATGCATCTTATGTGCCATTTACCAATAAAAATGTCATTCAACTAAATGTTTATTTTGGGGATAAATGTAGTCTTATCCCCCCCAACAAAACCATTCTAAAAAGCTGTTTTTGACAATCAACTCACACAAACACATTCATACATTTACACTTTAAAGATTACCAATGGGAATCTTATATTGTTGCTGATCATCTTAGTCTTACATTTGTAATCCTTTGGGTGTTTGTGGTATTTGGTTGTTGTTGTTTTAAACAAAATCTTTTTCTTCCTCGTTGGATTTGGGATTTTTTTTTGTTCTCAATGGAATTAAAGTTTGTTTTTTATGAAATTCATAAAAAATACTTAGATACTCAAAAAAATATAGAAAATCTATGCAAGCATAACGTAATCCAAGAAGCCATTGCCCTTACCAGGAGGCTAAAGGCAAACTTCTGCTGCATCTAAATATTGCAGCCAATATAAAATGAAAGCTTATCATAGACACATGTGCAGCTAAGTGTTTTGATGTCAAGCATAAGGTTAAATCCTTGTTTTTGTTTTAATGTAAAGTATGTATGTGTGTGTCCGTGTGTTTTAAAAAATACACACAAATACAATGGAGTGCTAAATAAAGTAACTTTAGTTGAGTTGTTTTGACAAAGATGTAGTATGATGGATTTGTTTATGCTTAGTTTAACTTGTGTAAGGATAACAAAGTATTTTTTATTGGCATTTGTTTAATATTTTTGTTGTTGTTGTTTGTTTATAATCGATTATGTTTTCTTGTCTTCTTTTACAGGGCGGTCGTGTACGTTACTCCTCAAATCGTGATAGCACCGGTGTCATTTCATTACGTTCAGCTGGTGATATATCATTACCACAAAGAGCACCACCGCGAAGAGGTCTTATATTACCTCAACAGCCACCAAATCCACCGACAATAATTCCTTTAACACATGCCAGGTAAGTAAAGAAATACGCAAATATGTGGTTAAATTAAAACCAAAAAGAAAATTTAAACATTTTATTATAACAAAGCTTTTTGCAATAGGTGTGGTTTTCGAGACTCCCTTAAAAGAATCTTTTAATCCTCTACGTCCTGTTTCAACTTATCAATCCTTGATTGAAGTGTAATCGCCAGAGAACACTTTGTCGTCTTTAATTTAAAATTTTAGAATTTTAAAATTGTAGCCTTTTACATACATATTAGGAAATCCTTTTAATCCTTATATTGTAATTACACATGTGTCAATTGTTTTTCTGTCCTTTTTAGAATTCTAATTTGTCCTTTTATATTTTGGCATTAAATATTGACAATTTACATATGCAATATTTACATAGTTTGTATGTGTTTTGTGTAGTTTTTTTGTTTGACAATTTTTCTTTAAATAGTTTCGGGCATATTGAACAACACATACATACATAAGTTACAACATCTGTTGTAAGATTTAAATTGATTTTTTGTGTTTCGATAATAAGTGGCAATTGTTGTAGTTGTATTTTTTGTGATTATAGCAACATGTTATGAGTGGATTAGCAAACAATAAAAACGCCGTAAGGAAATATTATTTAAGGGCCTGTTCATGTATGTCGATAAGAAAATGAATGCGCAAGAAAAACTACCAAATTTGAGTGTTTTTCAAATTTGTTTTTTGTTTTGTAGGAAAAGAAAAGGCAATAATATTTCCAAAACTAAAGTTTGGGTGTGTTTCATGCGCACACATTTTCGTTTCGAAATACATAAACTGGGGGTTAATGTATATTTACACATATACACACATACATATGTATGTATGAGAAGAGAGACTTTTCCCATATCAAAAAGTCCTGTAAGATGCTATCATCTCCAAAAGTAGATGAGAACATTCTTCTTATAACCGATTTCTAACAGCATGGTGCGCCTGAACTGACTTCAAAGGTGCCTACACCTGGGAAGTTTTTGCGGATTCTGAAACTAAAATGTTCATAGATGAAAAAAAAAACAAAAAATGTCGCCGCAGGGATTTTTAAATAAATCGGGGAAAAATTTCATATTTGTAGGGTTTTTTAGGTTTTTAGGATTATGCGGCAAGTCTTATCAAAATGGGACTAGAGAAAATCGTATAACTGTAAAATTATATATAAGTTTAAATTGGGAGATTGCACTAACTCCATCGCCTGCTTACAGAAAATGCTAGTCATGACATTATTTTATAAGCAGCCAATGAAGTTAGTGCAATGTCAAAATTTAAACTTATATTTCTCAAAAATGGTACCACTTAGGAGAATATTGTAAAAGCCAATTTTGTAGAGAATATTTACAGCTATAAGATTTTATCTTGTCCCATAAGATTTGCCGTTTTCAAGCAAAATCCTGAAACCCAAAAAAGCCTACAAATGTGAACTCTGACGGCGAATTATTTAAAAATCGCTCGGACGATTTTTTTATTTTTTCTCATCTATGATCATTGTAGTTTCTGAATCCGCAGAAAAACTTCCCAGGTGTTAGCACCTTTCATTTAAAGTTAGTTCAGGAGCACGGTGACAGGTTTTTGACAAAGCACGACACCATTCATAGAGAAAATTAAACTAATGCTGGGCAGAGTCTCCGAGTAAATGCCCGAGTGGCTATTGCGAGCTATAGCTCGAAGTTCATTCGACGGCGATATTCACCGCCAACGGAAATTGGCCTGCAGATTTTTCAAAGAATTTTACTCTGATCGAGATATGATGTCGATGTAGTCGCCATAAGCGAGTAACATCCAAAAACCCCTTTAGAAGGACCCATTTAAGAGATAGAAGACCCATTTAAGAGATCTGCTATTAACAAAAGACCACCTAAGTAGGTATTTTATCTAAAGAAGATTCCTTAACCACGTCCTCTTCTATCAGCAGAACACTTCTTTACGAGCTCTTTTATCATCAAAAGATTCCATTTAGGAGGTCTTCTATTAAGAAACTACCTCCAAAGGAGGTATTTTATCTAAAGAAGACCCCCTTAGGAAGTCTTCTGTTAACAGAAGATACCTTTGGGAGGTCTTCTATCAACAGAATACCCCTTTAGAAAATCTTCTATTTCAAAAAGGCCTTTACGAAGTCTCCTTTCAACGGAAGATCCATTTAGGAGGACTTCTACCCCTTAACTTAGTCTTCTATCCGCCGAAGGCACCTTCGCGATTTCTTTTTTCAACAGAAGACCTCTTTAGAAGGTCTCCTAACCCCAAGAGATCCCTTTAAAAGGTTTTCTATCAACAGAATATCCCCTTACGAGGTATTCTATCGACAGAAGACCTCTTTATGAGGGCTTCTATCAGAGAACACCTCTTTGCGAGTTCTTCCATCAAAAGAAGACCAATTTAGAAGAACTTCTGTCAACAGAAGACCCCTTTCTAAAAAAACGTCATTTAGGAGGTCTTCTGTCCCTTTTCTAGGAGGTCTTCTGCCTCTTTACGAGGTCTTCCCTCAACACAAAACCCCTTTAAGAAGTTTTTTTAACAACAAAAGAGCCATTTACGAGGTCTTTTATCCGCAGAAGACCCCTTCGTGAGGTCTTCTATCAACCGAACACCCTTTAAAAGATCATATATCTAAAGGGGACCCCTTTACGAGGTCTAATATCACAAGAAACCCCCTTTAGAAGATATTTTATTAACAGCAAAAGTTCCCTTAAGGTTTTCTATCTAAAGAAGATCTCTTTATGAGGTAGTATATCTAAAGAAGATCCTTCTAGGAGGTCTTCTATCAGCAGATGATCTCGTAAACGAGATTCCTTTTAGGAGGCCTTCTGTCAACAGAAGACCCCTGTACGAGGCCTTTTGTCAAAAATAATCCTCCTAAAGAGCCCCTATGTTAAGAAGACTCCTTCACGAGGTCTTCCATCAAAGGAAGACCGCTCAATGAGGTCTTCTATCAACAGAGACATAGTTATGAGGTCTTCTATCAACAGAATACCTCTTTAGAAACCCCTCTATCTAAAGACCTTTACTATGCCTTTTATAAACAAACGACCTCTTTACGAAGTCTTTTATCAACAGAAGACCTATTTACAAGGTCGTCTATTAGCAGAGGACTCCTATATTAAGAATACCCCTTTTAGAAATCTTCTATCAACGGGAGATCCCTTTTAGGAGGTCCTCCGTCAACAGAAGACCCCTTTTTGAGGTCTTCTATCAACAAAAGACTTCTTGAAGAGACCCCTATCTTAAGGAGTTTCCTCTACGAGCTTTTCTATCAACAGAAGTCCGCTTAATGAGGTTTTGTATCAATAGAAGACCTATTTACGAGTTCTTCTACCAACACAAGGCATATTTACGGGGTCTTCTATCATCCCTTTAGAAGATCTTTTATCTAGGGAGACATTTACCAGATCTTTTATCCATAGAAAACTATTTTATGAGGTCTTCTTTTATTAAATAACCTCTTTAGGAGGTTTTTGTATTATTAAATGATCTCTTGAGGAGGTCTTCTATCAATAAACGACCCATTTACGAGAGGTCTTCTTTTGTTAAAGAACCTCTGTAGAAGGTTTTCTATTATTAAATGATCTCTTGAGGAGATCTTCTATCAGCAAACGACCCCTTTACGAGAGAAGACCGCTTTAAAAGGTCTTCTCTGCAAGGAAGATCCCTTGAGGAGTTCTTTTATAAACACAAGACCTCTTTATAAGGCCTTCTACTCACAGAAGACCTCTTTTCGAGAGATCTATCAACAGAAAACCCCTTTAGGAAGGCTTCTATCAACAGAAGGCCCATTAACGAGGTCTTCTATTAACAGAAGAATATGCCTTTTATCAACAGAAGACATATTTACGAGGTATTCTGTCCACAGAACATACCGTTAGGAGGTTCTCTATTAACAGAAGACATACTTAAGAGGTCTTCTATCAACAGAAGATCCCTTTAGGAGATCTTCTATCAACAGAAGACCCCTTTACAAAATCTTGTATCTAAAGAATACCCCTTTACGAAATTTTTAATCACAAGGAAACTCTTTTATGGGCTCTTCTATAAACAGAAGTGTCCTTAAGAAGGTCGCATTTTTAAAGAATATCCTTCTAGGAGGTCTTCTATCTGAGGAAGACCCCTTTAGGAGGCCTTCTGTCAAGAAAAGACCTCTTATGGAGGTATTCTCTCTAAAGAACATCCCTTCTATTGGCAGAAACCCCTTTTACGAGGTCTTACATCCAAAGAAGATCCCTTTACGAGGTCTCCGATGACCAGAAGCCCCTTTTATGAGGTTTTCCATAAAGAGAAGATCCATTTCTGAGGCCTTCTATAAACAGAAGTCCCATTTCGGGAGTATTCTATCAACAGAAGACCATTTGAGGAAGAGAAGATGTTATAACTAAAGAATACCCCTTTACGAGGTCTTCTATCACAATAAAAGCCTTTTAGGAGGTCTTCTATCAACAGGAAACCCCCTTAAGAGGTCTTCTATTAACAGAAGTCCCCTTAAGAAGGTATTCTATCTAAAGAAGATCTCTTTAGGAGGTCGCATATTTAAAGAAAATCCTTATGGGAGATCTTCTATCGGAAGATGAACCCTTTAGGAGGGCTTCTATTAACAAAAGACCTCTTTAGGAGGTATTCTATCTAAAGAGCATCCCTTTAAGGAAGTTTTCTATCAGAAGAAGACGCCTTAATGAAGTCTTGTATCAAGAGAAGGCCCCTTAACGAGGTCTTCTATTTAAAGAAGATTCCTTAAGGAGGTCTTCTATCAACACAAGTCCGCCTTGCGAGGTCTTCAATTACAAGAAAATCCTTTTAGAAGGTCTTCAGTCAACAAAGGTCTTCTATCAACAGAAGACCCCTTAAAAGATCTTATATCTAAAGAAGACCCCTTTACGAGGTCATATATCAATAGGAAACCCCTTCCAGAGGTCTTCTATCATCAGAAGTCACCTTAAGATGGTATTATATCTAAAGAAGGTCCCTTTAGAGGTCGCATATTTAAAGAATATCATTTTAGGAGGTCTTCGATCTAATGAAGACCCCTTTAGGAAGCCTTCTATAAACAAAAGTCCCTTTAATGAGTTATTCTATCTAAGAACATCCGATTTAGGGAGTCTTATATCAACAGTATACCCCTTTGAGAGGTCTTGTATCTAGGGAAGACCCCTTAACGAAGTCTTTTACCTAAAGAAGACCCCCTTTATGAGGTCTTCCATAAAGAGAAGATCCCTTAACGTGGTCTTCTATTAACAGAATAGCACTTTAGGAGGTCTTATATCAAGAGAAGACCCATTTAGGTGGTCTTCTACCTGCAACAGACCCCTTCACAAGACCTTATAACAAAAGAAGACCCCTTTACGAGCTATTCTATCAACAGTGGACTCCTTTAGAAGATTTTCCACCTACATAAGGAATTTGTATCAGCAGGGGACCTCTATACAAGGTCTTCTATCAACAGTCGACGCCTTTACGCGTTGTCCTATTAACAAAAGACGACCCCCTTTTGGAGGTCATCTATCTATTTTCATCGTAGGTAGTCCTTGTGATTTTGATTACAAATATATTAGTTTTACTTTCAAAGCCATGACTTCATTTACCTCCTCCACAAAAGTTCAACACTTCAGTACAATTCAATCCTACTCCTCGGAACTTGTTGATATTTTATTGTTTGATCATGACTACAATATAATAATTAATTTCGAAGTGTCCCTATCCCATAGCAGCAAAACAAAATGTTCTTCGGTTGATAGAAAGTACTCTACATAAAAGAACGCCCATTGATAAAAGTAACCCTGTAGGACTAGATAATTTCATGTCCCTGTCCGATAAATTTCGTTATAAAAAGGATTCTTGAGACGTATCATTTTCAAACAAATTTTTCCTTACATTACACTGCAGCCAGAATAAACCTCTGTGTATACGTGTAGAAGACATTATCCAGGGTCTTTGCCATTCTATACATAGAGGAATTCCTAAGGGATATTTTATACACAGAAGATTTTCTAAAGTGGTATTCTATTTAAAAATACACGACAGACGTATAAAATATAATGTGGTTGCTGTTGTAGCAGCAGTATAGGGGGTGACCCCCACTTGTACATTTCAGAAAATCAAAAAAAAAAAATATTGGCCTATTTTAAAGAACAAGTACCATAGAATATGTGGTAAAACTTTCAAATCGATCGGAACAAAAATGACTGAGTATTGGAAGGGAAAAATTCATTGTGATTTGTATGCACCATAGAAACTTAAAACTTGTTTTTCTCGAAATGATATGCTGAAAACAGTGCCAACTCTAGCTCAAAAACTAATAAACAAATTGTCATATAATTTTGTGAGCTTATCAAGGAGATCAAAAAACGAGTCCTTCATCGATCGATTTTATTTTTTTTTTTGGGTCCAACATTTCAGTAAAGACTAATATTTTTTTAAAAATTCGATCGATGAAGGACTAGATCTTTATGTTCTAAATAAGCATACAAAAATATATGACGATCGGTTCATTAGTTTTCGACTACAGTTGGCACCACAAAACATTTTAATAAAAACAGGGTTTGGTAGACGGCCAATTACCACAAAACTCCGTTGTATTTTTCAACTTGAAAAATTCAGGAAGTAGATTAAGATGGGCTCTTTCAGATGAAAAAAACATCTACTAAAAAAGTTTCATAGTTTTCTTGGAGAAAATTCAAGAAAAATGTCTTTAATTTGGCTTTACAACTGGGGGTCACCCCTTAAACCTACATAGAAGCATAGGTTTAATGCTGGGTTGGGATCCGCTGGCCAAAACACTATGGTTCCGGGTCAATCCGGTACAAAAGAACCCGTTGCCGTGGGATTGATATAATGTGGTATTCTACTTTTGTTTTGAAGCTATGGAAAACTGCATTCGAAGGTATTTGAATATAAGAAAATAAATTCGCCATATAAAGACACCATTGAAAATTACTTATTTTAGACCTTCCCACTTCTTATTCTTTCGTTTCACATTTAAACGAATCTAAACATTTCTTCGAGAATGCTCACTGTAAGGGTTGCTTTACAGCTTACACAAAAGGGATCCTGGTCGCTATTTAAATTCGGAGTGTCAGACCAGTAATGTTATTACTAAACGATGTATTTTGAATCCAAGCGAAATTAATTAATCATTATCTACAAATAATAAAAAAAGAGAAACTTTATTTAACAAAGTTATTGTTGCTGTTGATATGTTAGCATTTGTTATTCTCTCAACGTTTTGTAACTACATTAGTACACATATGTTGGTATGTGTGAGCGAAGCTTTCTTTCTAAGCAAAGAACGTGCAGATCTTTGTCTATACACCATAAGTGAATTTTAAAGTTCTAACTTTTTTTCCTATCTCTTGTACGCATCGCACAAAATGAAACTAAATATAGTTTAGCAATCCCTTTAGAGTGGCATTGTTATTGTTCCAGTTCTTCTTGTTGTTACACTTGTATCTCTCTATTAGTGTTCATATCACTATGGGGGCTATGGAAAAAGAATGAAAGTAAGAAAATGGGTTGTGTGCGTGCCCAGGATGTTTGGAGTGGCTGATGATAGAGGAAAAACTTCATATCCTTTCATATACATAGGTGTTCTTTCGTCTTCATATGGAAGTGTGTGCCTGTGTGTTCATATGACGACCATTCAGTCATCATTTCATTTCATTCCATTCATTCACTTTCCTGAATGTGTACGTGCGTCTAAGTTTTAAATGATGTTATATTGCTATTCACTACTAACTGATGGACAGATGTGTGTAAGAGTGTGTGTGTCTGTGAGTGAGTGCGTTTGTGTTTTCCTACTGCTGCGTGTATGTTTGTAAATTGCGTACGTGCTGAAATATCAAAAAATGGAAACAATCAAATACATGGTTACCAAACAACAATCCACATAAAACTTTGACTGTAAAAAGTTATCAATGTCTGAACATCTTACGGCATGACAACAGATAGATATACATACATATGTACACACAATAACGGGTAAATATAAACACTCAAAGATATGTACATGTATCCATTCCAAGTATATATTGGAACTGTTTGTATACAATACAATTTGATCTAAGCCAAAACACAAATAAAGTGAGTCCATTCACCTTACCCACACAAGTGTATAGTGATATTCCTATCAGTAATGGGTTCATACCTACATACATAGCCACCCAACTACATGTTGGCCACAACCATCCATTCTTCTACATGTGGTTGATTGCGTTAAATATTGATACAATTTTTATTGTTATATTGTGGTAAATTTGTTGTTGTTTTTCCCCAATGTGTATTTGTATGCTTTCACGCCACATGTTTGGCTTTATGTGTGTCGGTATTGGTAGATTTTCATTTCATTTACTAATGTTTACACAGTTCTCATTTGAGTTTAGTTATTGTATGTCGGCTTATAAAAGCCAGACTCGAATTGGTTATATGAAGATTAAATCTTGCATATTGATGTGTTTTTTTACCCTCTACCACAACTACTCTCACAGTTGAGACTACTTGGAGCTTAAAATGTTTGTTGCATCAATGTAGGACAGAGACAAATAATGTGTTCAACCGCCTAATACTCTTAACCGGGTTCTTAGCTGCAGTTGTCACTGTAAGGAATATATTTGAAAGTTTCTTGATAGACAATATTCCAGTAAGTTTGGGCATTCATTGTAAATTGTATTGTTCCATCTGATTTTGACTCGTTTGGTGAACTTTAAGATGTCATTTTGATCGAGGCCGTTAAGCAAGGTCATGTTCTGCAGTCGGGATATACTTCGCCAGAATCTATATAATCACATGAGAATAGAGGACGAAGGCGGCCGTCCTCTCCTTAAGAGCCCTTATACACATAGAAACCCTACTAAATGTTTTTTTTTATAGTAGACGACCTGCTTAAGGGTCTTCAGAAGAGCTATTTAAGAGCTGCATATAATAGAAAACCTTCTGGAAGGATCACTTATAAATAATAGACCATTTAGAAGGTTTTCAAAGCTCCACCTGTAGATATAAGGGGTGTTCTCTAGATAGGAGGCCTCCCAAAGGAATCTTCTTTAGATAGAAGTCTTCCTAAAGGGATATTCTGTGAACAGAATACCTACTTAAAGGGTCTTCTTTGAATAGAAGACCTCTTTCAGGGACCTTCTGTTGATAGAAGAATACCTTCTAAAAGGACTTCTATTGATGGGATACCTTCGAATGGGGTCTTTTGTTGATAGAGGATCTACTAATGAGGGGTTTCTGTATGTATCAGACCTCTTCATAGAGACTTCTATATATACAAGTATAACTCATATACAAGAATACCTCCTCAAGGGTTCTTCTATTGATAAAATATATTGTGAGGTGAGCTTCTTTAAACAGAGTAACAACTAAAGTGGTCTTCTTTAAATAGAAGACCCACCGAAGGCACCACCCTCTTTAGATAAAAAATCTCCTAACTAGTATTCTTTAAATAGAAGACCACCTGAAGAGATCTTCCTTGGATAGAAAACTATCTTAAGGGGGCTTCTACTGATCGAAGACCTTATAAAGAGATCTTCCGTTTATAGAACAATCCCAAAACAATTTCCAAATTATTTTTCCTTACATAGAAGACCTTATAAAGGGGATCTTCTTTTGTCGAAAACCCTCCCGAAGAAATCTTTCTTCGCTAGAAGACTTCCTAAAGGAGTATTCTGTTAAAAGAAGACATTAGTAGGTCTTCTTCTCTGGAAGGTTTTAATATTCGTAAAATACTTCCAAAGGGAAGTATATGATAGAAGGCATCCTAAAAGGGCCTTCATTTGATGGAAGACCATATATTCCTTGGATAGAAGACCTCTTTAAGTGGTGTTCTGTTTATAGAAAACCTCCTAAAGGAGTCTTCTGTTTGTAGAAGACCTCGTTAATGGGGTTTCTTTGGATGGAAGACCTACTAAAGAGAACTTCTTTGGATAGGAGACCTACTTATTTTCTATAATGAAGAGCACCACCCCGTAAAGGGGTCTGCTTTTGAATAACGACCTCGTAAAGGACCATTTGTTGATAGAAGACCTCCCGAAAAAGGTCTTCAGTTGATAGAAAACTTCCTAAAGGGGGTCTGAAGTAGATAGAAGACCTTATGGAGAATTTTTCTGTTGATAGAAGACCTCGTAAAGGAATCTTCTGTTGATAGAAGACCTCGTAAAGGGGTCTTCTGTTGATAAAAGACCTCGTAAAGGGGTATTCTGTTGATAGAATACCTCGTAAAGGGAACTTATGTTTAAAGGTCTTCTGTTGATGGAAGACCTCGAAATAGGGCCTAGTGTTGATAAAAGACATCGTAAAGGGGTCTTCTGTTGATAAAATGCCTCGTAAAAGGGTCTCCTGCTGATACTAGACCTCGCAAAGAGCTGTTTTGTTGATAGAAGACTTCGTGAAGGGGTCTTCTTGTGATAGAAGACCTCGTAAAGGGGTCTTATGTTGGTAGAAGACTTCGTGAAGTGGTATTCAGTTGATAGATAGGCTTCGTGAAGGTGTCTTTTATTGATAAGGCACCTCACATTACGTTGATAAAAGACCTCGCAAAGGGGCCTTCTGTTGATAAAAGACGCCTTAAAGGGGGCTTCTGTTGACAAAAGATCTTCTGTTGATATGAAACCTTGTGAAGGGGTCTTCTGTTTTTAAAAGACCTCGTAAAGCGGTCTTTTGTTGATAGAAGTCCTCGCAAAGGGTTCTTTTGTTGATAGAAGTCCTGGTAAAGGGGTCTTCTCTTGAAAGAAGACCTCGTAAAGGGATCTTCTTTTGACAGAGGGTTCTTTTGTTGACAGAAGACCTCACACTGGCTTCTTATGTTGATAAAAGACCTCGCAAATGGGCCTTCTGTTGATAGAGGGCATCGTAAAAGGGCAATCTGTTGATGGAAAACCTCGTGAAGGGGTCATCTGTTGATGGAAGACCTCGAAAAGGGAACTTCTGATGGATGGGGTCTCTGTTGAAAGGGGCCTTCTATACATCCAAGACCTCCTAAAGGGGTATACTCTTGATATAAGACCCCGTTAAGGGATTTTTTTGTTGATAAAAGTTCTCTTAAAGGGGTCTTGCGTTGGTAGAAGACCTCGTGTAGAGGGATTTTCTGTTGATAGAAGATATCGGGAAGCAGCCTTCTGTTGATTGAAGACCTGGTAGTGAGGTCATCTGTTGGGATAGACAGACAGAAGACATCATGATGGAGTCTTCTGTTGACAGAAGGCCTCGTGAGGGGGTATACTGTTGATATAAGACCTCGTGAAGGGGTATTCTGTTTATAGAAGACCTCTTGATGGGGTCTTCTTTTGATAGAAGACTTCGTAAAACAGTATTTGCTTGATAGGTTGATAGAAGACCTCGCGACGAGGTCTTCTGTTGACAGAAGTGATCGTGAAGGGTCATTGTGTTGACAGAAGATTCCTTAAGAGGTTCTTCTGTTGATAGAAAACATGGAAATGGGGGCTTCTGTTGATAGAAGACTTCCCAAAGTGGGGTTTCACTTGATAGAATACCTCATAAAGGGGTCCTTGTGTAGACAGAAGATTCCGTAAAGGGTTCATCTGTTGACAGAAAACCTCAAAATGGGGGCTTCTCTTGATAGAAGACCTCCTAAAAGGGTCTTGTCTTGATAGAAGACTTTGGATAGGATTTGGATAGAAGAGGTGTTCTGTCGATGTAAGTCATCCTACTAGGGTATTGTGTACATGTATGGAGAACTAGTGGAGTCATTTTTTGACAGAAATCCTCCCAACCTCTTAATGGGATCTTCTGTGGATAGAATACCTCCTGCATTGGTATTTTGTTGGTAGAATATGTTCTATAGAAGTCTTCTGTTGATTGAAGACCTCCTAAAAGGGTCTTCTTCAGAGAGTAGAACTACTCAATTGGTCTTCTGTGAAGATTAGAGGGATTTCTGTAGATAGAAGGGTCTCCTTTAATTGAAATACCTTTAAAAGAGGTCTTCTTTTGATAGAGTCGTCGTAAAGGGATATTCCTTTGATTGAAGGCATCTGAATGGAGTCTTCTTTAGATAGACAACAGCTCGAAGGGGTTTTCTTAAGATAAATGACCTCCTAAAAAGTCTTCTTTTAGATATAATAGCTCCTGAAACCTATTTCTGCAGAAATAAAAAATCGTCGACATTTCATAGTTGAAAGGATTTTTATAGGACTCCCCACTAATGCGATGTTGGATGATAACTTTCTATTCGCTTTTTGTATTCTCCTCCATTTGAAATTCCGTTTTATAGAAGAAAACTTTTCTTTACCCTTTCTTATCTTTTATTACCCACTGTACGCAGAAATATACCCTTCACTCCAGCTTACTAATCACTAATCTAAGAGGAAAATGGGTGTGGGATACTGATGTAAATGCTTCGGAAAAAGTATTACTCTATTACTTGTGTGTTATCCTGAATGAGAATAGTATTTATCCTTCACAATCCACTATTCGTAGGATGTATAAGAAAATGAAGGAAAAAAAGTAAAATGGAAAACTAGAATGAGTTCGATAGGTGTGTGTGTGTTTGAATGCGTGCGTGCGTATCCTTGGGTGATTATGCGATTGTATGCGTGTTTACAATCCAAAATTGATGACTTGGAATGCTTTGGATTATTATTGCTATTCCTGTTATTGTTGTTTTGCTGTTTTAAGTGCTCCAGTTAAGGTTATATGAGGACTCGTTGAGTATTTGTTATTGTTGTTGTCGTTGATGATGTATACAGGACTATAACTAGTAATTCAGATGCTTTCACCTTTAAATGTTCATAGTTAGCTGGTGCTGGTGGTGCTGTTTACTGTTGTTCATGGCAAATTGAACTCCCCCGAATGAGAGGGAAAATGTTTGTATCCGAGGGAATGTTTCACCAAAGATAAGAACAACAATACAATAATACAAACATTTTTCGTTGCTATTCGTTTCGTTTGTTTGTTAGAACAACAACATTTTGTGGGTTTGGCAAATTCTTCTTCTCGTCCATAAAACTTACAGAACTCTCATGCGAAGGTAATTTATATGGATTATTGGAATGTTGAGCTTAATCCTTTGATATCACCTTAACCTTTTTCTCGTTAGGATTTTTAATTCATTTTCCTACACCCCCTCCTCACCCTTTGGGTTTCACTTCAATTCTTTGATTGACCTGACACTTGGTCAAATGTTAAGATTGGCTTTGTTGGGATTGTTTTTTGGGAGGTGGGCAGGGAAGACGATTTTCTTTTTTTTTTTTTTGACATGGCATAACTGCCTGGCTTGAGTTATTAGATAAAGTCAAATGAGAAGGAGTTGAGTGTAGATGACATGATGTATTATGGACAACAAAAACAATCTAGAATTTTTGTTGTTTCTTAAAGGCTTTTGTTCTGTGATAACTAGAACTTCAACCCCCACCCACCCCTTGGGATAAATGCAGAGGATGTAGAACTTGCTGCTGTTTTTGATATCACTTCCTTCTTTTTTATTGTTGTTGTTTTATTATGGAAGGGTCAAGTCGTCTCGGGGTCATAGATGTCGTTGTCTTCATCGCTTTGTTTGTGACCATTGTTGTTGCTGGCTTCGTTTCTCTGTTTGTCTACATCTGTGTGTGTGTGTCTATTTGACATTTATTTTATTTGCTAACCTGACAGCAATTTAAAAGTCAAATGACTGTCATTGTTATGCTACTTAAGTGGTCACTTTTGGGTTATCCGGAAGAAGTTTTTGCTCAAAGAGAAAAAAATTATTATATCAATATTTATTGAAGCCAAACAATTCATTAGAGGATTACAGTGATTGAAAGAAATACGGGAATATGAAGGAGGCGGGTGTGATATTTGAATGAATTATTATCCTTTTTTATGATTTGTCTAGGGTTTAGATGAAAGGGGAAGGAGAGAAAAGGGGAATGGGAAGAATTTCTTACAGAAAAAAATGTTGTCAAGCCTTGTAGTGTTTTAGAGATGGTGTAGAATATGTTGTCCGTTAAAGATACCAGGTATACTGCGATCTTTAAATAGGGTAGATAGAAGACCTCTTAAATTGAAAATGGGATCATTTTTCTCTACTTTACACAAAACACCTCTTTAAGACGTATTCTTTAGATAGGAGATTTCCTCATAAGGGATCTTCTTTTGATGAAGGACATCCTAAAAATATCATCTTTAGATAGGACACTTCCTAAGGGGTCTTCATTGTATAGAGAAAAATGACCCTTTGAAGTGTTCTCCTTTAGTGTTCTCCCTTTCTTTAGAAATGAGAGCTCCTGAAATGGGTTTTCTATAAAGTATTGCCTATAATTAATATCTTTTTATAAGTAGCTAGCATGTTTGGACGAAATCCGTTTCAGTCCGTAATATTACAATGTAATAGTTTGCCTAAAATTAGACCAAGTTCGACGATGTGCCACATCGGACCACCCCATCTGCTTTTCTGTTGAAAGAAGACCTCGTAAAGGGGGTTTATGTTGATAGTAGACATCCTAAAGGGGTTTTCTGTTGATAGAACACCTCCTTACAGGGTCTTTTGTTGATGGAATACCTCGTAAAGAGTTTTTCTTCGGAGAGGGTCTTCTGTTGATAGAAGACCTCGTGAATGGATCTTCTGTTGATAAAAGACATCCCAAAAGGGGTCTTCTGTTAATAGAACACCTCATTACGGAGTATTTTGTTGATAGAAGGCTTTGTAAAGGGATCTTTAGTTGATAGAAGGTTTTCTAAAGAGGTCTTCATTTGATAGAAGGTTTCGTGAAGGGGTCTTCTGTTGATAGGAGACCTCAGGAATAGGTCTTATGTTGATAGAAGACCTCGTGAAGGGGTCTTATGTTGATAGAAGACCTCGTAAAGGTGTCTTCTGTTTATAGAAAGCTTCGTAAATTTGTGTTCAGTTATAGAAGGCTCCGTAAAGAGGGGTCTTATGTCTTCTGTTGATAGAAGACCTCGGGAAGAGCTCCTAGAAGGGTCTTCTGTTCATAGAACACCTCATTACGGCGTACTTTGTTGATAGAAGGGGTCTTCTGCTGATAGTAAGGTTCGTAAATGGGTCTTCAGTTGATAGAAGATTTCGTAAAGGGGCCTTCTGTTGATAGAACACCTTGGGAATAGCTCTTTTGTTGATAGAAGACCTCGCAATAGGCCTTCTAATGATAGAATACCTCGAAAAGGGCCCTCTGCTGATAGAAGGCTTCGTAAAGGGGTCTTCAGTTGATAGAAGGTTTCGTAAAGGGGTCTTCTGTTGATAAAAGACATCGTAAGGGGGTCTTCTGTTGCTAGAAGAACTCGTGAAGGGGTCTTCTGTTGACCTCTTAGGCCTCTTTTGTTTATAGGAAACCTCGAAAAGTTGTTTCAGTTGATAGAAGGCTCCGTAAAGGAGTCTTATGTTGATAGAAGACATCGTGAAAGGGTCTTATGTTGATAAAATTAAGGAGTCTTCAGTTGATATATGGTTTCGTTTCGTTGTTAAAAGACCTTGGGAATAGCTCTTCTGTTGATAGAAGGCTTCGCAATAGGGCCTTCTGTTGATAGAAGACCTCGTAAAGGGGTATTCTGCTGATAGAAGGCTTCCTAAAGGTGTCTTCAGTTGATAGAAGGTTTTTTAAAGGAGTCTTCTGTTTATAAAAGACCTCGTAAAGGGGTATTCTGTTGATAGAAGGCTTCGAAAAGTTTTCTTGCGTTGATAGAAAGATCCGTAAATGGGCCTTCAATTGATAGAAGACCTCGGGAAGAACTCTTCTGTTGAAAGATGAAGTGGTGTTGTGTTGATATCAGACATCTTAAAGGGATCTTCTGTTGATAGAAGACTTCATTACAGGATTTTTTGTTGATAGAAGACCTCGTAAAGAGGTTTTCCAGAGAGGGGACCTCGCAAAACGATTTTATGTTGATAGTAGACATCCTAAAGGGGTCGTCTGTTAATTTAGCACCTCTTTACGGGGTATTTTGTTGATAGAAGAAGACCCCTTCAAGACCTCGTTAAGGGTCTTCTATTGAATGAAGCCGCCTTAAAAGCGTCTTCTATTCATCAAATACCTCTTAAGCGGGTCTTTTCTTGAAAAAAGTCCTCCTATAGTAGTCTTCTCTTGATAAAAGACCTCTACCAAAGTTCAAAACTTGCACATTGTAATATTTCTTCGAGACATTGAATATGAACTAAATCGGTGCATTCCATCGTGTACCTCCCACACAACATATCAAAAATGTTTAACAAAAGTACAGGTTGTCCTGCCGGCCCCTATTGTGGCGGTACAATTATCTCTAAGTCCATACTTCCTGAGATATTAGTCTAAAAGCTCTAAAGACCCCTGCCGGCACCGACTAGCCGTTTGCTAGCTTCAAATCGTGTCTAATCTCATTTACTTTGAGCAACCAGTCCCGTGTTGTATGGAAAAGAAACTGGTTGTAATTTCGACTACGCAGCCTAACCGGAGACTGTCTGGTACAGCTGGTGATAGTAGTTCTAGATATGTATGTTATGGAGAGGTGCATATTGGCATATAGGTGAAACGCGGTGGTTGAGGTGTGGGCTCTAATCACGAGTAAAGCTTCGTCTCGGTGTGGGGCTGCATTCTCAAGTCATCAACCTCATAGCAAGAGGAAAGTAATGCCCAAAAAGTAGAACTTCGAAGTGGTACCTGCGGAAATTCCAAACAGATACTGACCGAGCCATTTTATCGCTACCCCAGGTGCAATAGTCGAGTCGAGAACCGTTTAAAACTCCTCGACTTTATGACTGTTGCGCAGGATAACTCACGATTTCGCCGTAATTCCAAATGTCTTTTTGATAAAGACATCTTCGGATACCAACCACCCCCACAAACTTTTAATGCAGTTTAAGAGCAGATTGAAGATCACTTTTATACCAAAGATTCTCCTGTTCGTAGCGATATATAGGTAGTGTTGTTCTAAATATCCTACGGTAGCAACTAAAATGGTTGGTGGGCACATTAACCATTGAAAGAAGAGACATTGGTCCGACCTTTGCACATCGTAAAATGTATGAGACAACTCAACAACAAACAACAAAATTTTACCAAAGATTGTCGTGTTAATGGCGATAATGTTCTCCTAAATATCCTACGGTGCCAACTAAAACGGCTGATGGGCATATTAACTACCGAAAGAAGTGACTGGATTTAGTCCGACCTTTCGGCACTTCCACACTAAATTGAAATCCCTATTAAATGGCGTTTGCATTAGAGCCTTTTGTCGGGTTAACTTTTTTATGAAGATTTATTTGACTGCGCTGTGGAATTGACATTTGAAACCTAGTAGGTTTATTAAATCCGATTAATTGAAAACGGGCTATTGTTTTCCTAAGGAAATAAAGTTTGTGCCCGGCTCTTTGTGGAATTTTGAATAAGTTGACTTGTCAGTTTTAGAGTAGAGTAGTGAAGTTTCCACGATATGCGTTCAAAGTATTGAAAGACCTTGAGAAAATATTTTTTAAAAATCTTCGTTTGATAATCTGATAGTCCCTGAAAATACAATATTTTCTAAAAAAATATTCCTTGAAAAATCTCGTTCTAGTCCTCCTCTTTATAGTCCACTCTAAAGTTTTAATGGCCGTTTAAAGAATGTGTGGATGTTAGTATCCACTTGAGATAAAGGATGTACCCAAATACGTACAAGACTTTGTCATGTTCAAAAAAATCACAACCGTTAAGTAACGGATTCTATCTTCCTTCGTTGAAAATAAGCTATTTTTATTTGAACCATTTTTTTTTATTTTTACAAAAATTATTCATTTCTTACCTAGACAAAAATTAATTTAGTTCTCTCTATCCCCCTGCTCTCTTTCAGATCCCATGACCGAGAAAGTGGCGATTATGCTGGCTCAATATCAGACCTCCAAAGTGTTACCTCCCGTCTTAGCACCGTATCGGTAAGTTGAAATGAAAAAATGCTGCAGCACCTGTATTTCATAGTGTCAGCTTCTTTTATTATATGTTTTGTTGTTGTTATTAATGTTTTCATTTTTGTTACTGTTCACCCACTCACTATACATTGGTTGCCTCAACAAAGTAAAATCGAAAAAACTCTTCGGGATAAATTTATTTGCGAATTAGATTAAATGTTAGCGTTAATGCTGCACAAGTGCAAATAATCTGTAAAGTTGCAAAACGCTTGTCCGCCATAGAGGTAGGAGAGTCGTCGTTATATGCTGTTTGTCGACAAAACAAAGTTGAAAACAAAAGATTATTTTCAACCAAGCGTTGTTTAGGGATTGATGGTTGAAAACACACACACAGCATCAAACATTGCAACGACGAACGAAACGAAATTGATAAAGTGCACTTGAACAAACAAACTTTACGTTGTTGCCCGGCAATATTTTCTTTTCAGCTCAGCCAGCAGATTTTTTGTTTCCTTTAAAGTGTTGTTGGTGGGGCTGAGGGTGGGGGTCTGATTTCATTGCGTCTGCCTAAGCTTTTGCGACATTTGTTTTCCTTTTTGGAGTCTAGCTCCCTCTAAAATGTTTATCTTTGTTGTTGTTTTGGACGCTACATTGTTGCCATTTGTCCAAAAGCAAATTGCGTTTAGATTCTTTGTGAAAATATCTTCAATGTTTGCGGTAAAGCAGACAAGCAGACACCGCCATCATAAGATTACCGGCCACGAATTTGGCTCCACCATGCAATCCAGCCACGACACAAGTAATCTGCTTCCTCAATGAGTTGCAATGTTTGACATTCAAAGCGTACGAAGACCAACCTCCATCACAACAGCATCGAACCAACCAGCCAGTCAACCACATTGGCAATGAAGTCACGTTTTGCGTTTGAATTTAATTGCGATTTAATGTGAATTCTGTGAACACAGACAATGAGTTTTAATTTGATTTGTGATGACCCCCAGGCCTAAACCCACCAAAGCCACCTAGGAGTCTTCATAAATGGGCAAATGTTTATTTCTCATTCTTTCATTTTGGGTGTTTTGGTTTGGTTTGGTTTTCCATTACGATCATGGTACAAATCGTCATCATCATATTATTTTTCTTCATTATTGTCCATTTGTGTTTCATCATCATCAGTATCATTTCCCCACTTTTACTCATTCTTCTTTTGATTGTTTGTTTCCTTATTCTCTTCATTTTACAGATTAGTACCAATAATTGCACGGCTCGTTATCGTACATTGAGTGGTGGCCTTGGCAATTCACCATCTCTATCACCCAGTCCTTCCTCCGATTATGAAGACATTGGCATTGGTGCCCCTCGAGCCCTACCACCAAGCCTTGCGGCAAAGGTTAAAAAGAACGGTGCCATTGCAACCAAATCAAATACAATTAGCCAGAAAGCAACCATACATCATGTAAGTAGCAGCATTACGAATCCTTTTTCTATGTGTCCTTCCTTGTTCACTTCCAAGTTAAGGAGTTTAATTAGAAACGCCATTACAAAGGCAATAGACGGAACGCACCATTGTTCAGGTAAATGTAATCAAAAACATGATTCGCTATTAATTGTTTACATTGAAAGGAAGTAGTTTTTCCTAAGGATTGTATCATGGCAACGTCATGTCAGATTGGTGCACGGCTCTGAATGGTGTTTTAAAGAGTTTGAAGTTGGACGAGTCCTTGAAAAAATATTCTTAAAAAAATCACGCTTAAAGATCCGATAGAAATGAAGAAATGTTCTAGGAACAAAATTACGTTTGAAGATCCGATAGCCCTTGGAAAATATGCTTCACAAATTGCACGTTTGAAGATCCGATAGACCATCTTCATGAAAAAAAGGTTTTAAAATTATTCAGGTCCTTGAAAAAAGCATTTTACAATTATTCAGGTCCTTGAAAAATGTTATAAAAAATCCACTTCCTTAAAAACCATATTAAAAATTATTCAGGTCCTTAAAAAAATATATTACAACATCCACGTCCTTGAAAAACTATTTTAAAATTATTCAGGTCCTGCAAAATAATTTTTTTTAAAAATCCACGTCCTTGGAAAGCTATTTTGAAATTATTCAGATCCTTGAAAAAAATTAAAATTATTCAGGTCCTTGAAAAAATATTTTAAAAGATCCACGTCCTTAGAAGACTATTTATATTACAACATCCACGTCCTTGAAAAACTATTTTAAAACTATTCAGGTCCTTCAAAAATTATTCTAAAAAATTCACGTTCTGTTTTAAAATTATTCAGATCCTTGAAAAATAGTATAAAATTATTCAGGTCCTTGAAAAAATTTTTTAAAATATCCACGTCCCTGAAAAACTTTTTTAAAATTGTTAAGGTCCTTTAAAAAAATATTATAAAATTATTCAGGACCTTGAAAAATTATAAAAAATCCACGTCCTTAAAAACATATTATAAAATTATTCAGGTCCTTGAAAAATTATTATAAAAAATCCACATCCTTAAAACCGTTTTAAAATTATTCAGGTCCTTCAAAAATGATTCTAAAAAATTCACGTCCGGTTTTAAAATTATTCAGATGCTTGAAAAAATATTATAAAATTATTCAGGTCCTTGAAAAAATATTTTAAAATATCCACGTCCTTGAAAAATTTTTAAAATATCTACGTCCTTGAAAAACGTTTTAAAATTATTCAGGTCCTTTAAAAAAATATTACAAAATTATTCAGGATCTTGAAATATTATAAAAAATCCACGTCCTTAAAAACATTTTATAAAATTATTCAGGTCCTTGAAAAATTATTATAAATAATCTACATCCTTAAAACCGTTTAAAAATTATTCAGGTCCTTCAAAAATTATTCTAAAAATGCACGTCCTGTTTTAAAATTATTCAGATCCTTGAAAAAATATTATAAAATTATTCAGGTCCTTCAAAAATTATTCTAAAAAATTCACGTCTTGTTTTAAAATTATTCAGGTCCTTGAAAAAATATTATACAATTATTCAGGTCCTTGAAAAAATGTTTAAAATATCTACGTCCTTGAAAAACTATTTTAAAATTATTCAGGTCCTTTAAAAAATATTATAAAATTATTCAGGACCTTCAAATCCACGTCCTTAAAAACATATTATAAAATTATTCAGCTCCTTGAAAAATTGTTATAAAAAATCCACATCCGTTTTAACATTATTCAGGTCCTTAAAAAATATTTTCTTTTCAAGAAATATTTTCAAATTTTTGAAAATTTAAAAAAAAATCCACTTCATTGAAAAACTATTTTAAATTATTCAGGTCATTGAAAAAGCATTTTTAATAATCCGCATCCTTGAATAAATATTTTAAAATTATTCAGGGCATTGAAAAAATATTAAAAAAACACGTCCTTGAAAAGCTATTTGAAAATTATATTGGCCCTTGAAAAACTATTTTAAAAAATCCACGTCCTTGAAACCCCTTTTTTAAAATTATTCAAGTTCTGGAAACTATATTTTACTAAAGCCCTTTAAAATTGTTCAGGTCTTTGAAAAAAAAAATGATTTTTTAAAATTATTCAGTTCCCTGAAAAATATTTTAAAATATCCATGTCCTTGAATTTTTTAAAATTATTCAGGTCCTTGAAAAATATTTTAAAATTTCCATGTCCTTGATTTTTTAAAATTATTCAGATCCTTGAAAAGTATTTTAAAATTATGCATGTCCTTAAAAATCTATTTTAAAATTACTTAGATTCTTGAAAAAATATTTAAAAATTATTTTAAAAAATCCACGCCATTGAAAAACTATTTTAAAATTAGTAAGGTCCTTGAAAAATATTTTAAAATTATTTAAGTTTTTGAAAAATAGTTTAAAATTATTCATGACCTTGAAAACATATTTTTAGAAATCCATGTCCTTAAAAACCTTTCTTAAAATTAGTAAGGTCCTTGAAAAATATTTTAAAATTATTCAGGTATTTGAAAACTTATTTTTAATAATTCATGTCCTTAAATCCCTCTCCTAAAATTGTTCAGGTCCTTGAAAAAATATTTCAAAATAAATCAGGTCCTTAACAAAAAAATTTTAAAATTATTCAGGTCCTTGAAATAATATTTTAAAAACTACACGTCCTTCGAAAGGATACAGGTCATTGAAAAAATATTTTAAAATTATTCAGGTCCTTGAAAAATAATTTAAGTAATTCACGTTCTTTAAAAATCTATTTTAAAATTATTCAGATCCCTGAAAAAAAAAAACATTTTAAAATTGAAGACACATTTTAAGTAATGCATGTCTTTGAACCCATTTCTTAAAATTATTCTGGTCGTTGGAAAAATATTTTAAAATTAATGTGGTCCTGGAAAAAGTATTTTAAAAATCCACGTCCTTCGAAAGCTGCTTTAAAATTATTCAGGTCCTTGAAAAAAAATTATTCACGTCCTGGAAAAATATTTAAAAACTCCACGTCCTTGAAAAACCATTTTAAAACTATTCAGGCGCATGAAAAATATTTTAAAAACATTCAAGTCCGTGACAAAATATTAAAAAAAATCAACGTTCACGAAGAACGATTTTAAGACTATTCAAGTCCTTATTTTTTAAATTATTCAAGTCCTTGAAAAATATTTCAAAAAATCCACGCCCTTGAAACCCTTTTTCCCCTTGAAAAAATATATTAGAATTATTCAGGTCCTTGAAAAAAATTTCAAAAAAACAAGTCCTTGAAAATATTTTAAAATTATTCAGGTCCTTGAGAAAAATATTTTAAAATTTGTCAGATCCTTGAAAAAATATTTTAAAAGATCCACGTACTTGAAAGACTATTTTAAAATTATTCAGATCCTTGAAGAAATATTTTGAAATTATTCAGGTCCTTAAAAACATATTTTTTTTAAAAAAAAATCCAGGTCATTGAAAAAGTAGTTTTAAAAAGTCCACGTCATTAAAAAACATTTTTAAAAAGTCCAAGTCCTTAAACAACATTTTACAAAATTCAGGACCTTGACAAATATTTTTTAAAAAGTCCACGTCCTTAAAAAATATTTTTAAAAAGTCCCCGTCCTTAAAAAATGTTTTGAAAAGAATCACGTCCTTTAAAAAATATTTTTTTCAAATCCACGTCCTTTAAAAATATTTTTTTCAAATCCACGTCCTTTAAAAATATTTTCTCAAATCCACCCCCTTGAAACTATACTTTAGAAAATCCTCGTCATTTAAAAATGTTTCTAAAAATCCACGTCCATCAAAAAATAATTTTAAAAATTCACGTCCTTAAATATATTTTTTAAAAAAACCTAGTCTGATGGTCTATAAAAAATTGTTTAATAATCTACGTTTGATGGTTCTAATAGTCCTTGAAAAAATATTGTTTAAAAATCTACATTTGAAAAATATGTTGATCACACAAAAGCCACTGCATAACTGGTCCATTAACGTAAGACAATAAACCATCAATCTCCCAACTTTTGATCCCCAACACTTCCCGCGACCTCCTCAGTTAATTGAAATCCTTTACAGGCGTCTGTCTAACTTCAAACTGACTTAACCACTTGTTTACAAAATTCAGGAGCTTGATAAATATTTTTAAAAAGTCCACGTCCTTAAAAAAGTAATTTTAAAAAGTCCACGTCCTTGAAAAATATTTTGAAAAAATCTACGTCCTTGAAAAATATTTTGAAAAAATCTACGTCCTTGAAAAATATTTTGAAAAAATCCACGTCCTTGAAAAATATTTTGAAAAAATCCACGTCCTTGAAAAATATTTTGAAAAAATCCACGTCCTTGAAAAATATTTTGAAAAAATCCACGTCCTTGAAAAATATTTTGAAAAACTCCACGTCCTTGAAAAATATTCTTAAAAAATCCACGTCCTTTAATAATATTTTCTCAAATCCACGTCCTTGAAACTATACTTTAGGAAATCCTCGTCCTTTAAAACTATTTTCTCAAATCCACGTCCTTTTAAAATATTTTTTCAAATCCACGTCCTTGAAACTATACTTTAGAAAATCCTCGTCCTTTAAAAATATTTTTTCAAATCCACGTCCATTAAAAATATTTTTTTTAATCCACGTCCTTGAAACTATACTTTAGAAAATCCTCATCCTTTAAAAATATTTTAAAAAATCAACGTTCTTTAAAAGAATTTATAAAAATACACGTCCTTAAAAATATTTTATAAAAATACTCGTCCTTAAAAAATCTTTTTGAAAAATCCACATCCTTAAAAAATCTTTTTGACAAATCAGCGTTCTTAAAAATATTTTTTAAAAAATTTTCGTCTGATACACGTCCTTATAAAATATGTTATGAAAAATCCACATCCGTAAAAAATCTTTTTGAAAAATCCACCACCTTAAAAATATTTTTAAAAAAAATCTAGTCTGATGGTCTATAAAAAATTTCTTAAGAAATCTACGTTTGATGGTTCTAATAGTCCTTTAAAAAATACTCGTATTGTTTAAAAATCCACATTTGAAAAATATGTTTAAAAATCCACTTTTGATGGGTGCTTTGAAAGTCTACTAATTCTGAAAATTCCAAGATTTGGCTTTTGTTGATCACACAAAAGCCACTGCATAACTGGTCCATTAACGTAAGACAATAAACAATCAATCTCCCAACTTTTGATCTCCTAACACTTCCCGCGACCTCCTCAGTTAATTGAAATCCTTTACAGGCGTCTGTCTAACTTCGAACTGACTTAACCACTTGTTTTAGACATTTTGCTGAGTTTGCCTTGTAATTAAAAAGTAAAGCGAAAACAAAGAAAGCTTAGAAACTGACAATGGTGCGTTTATTGACTTCAAAGTTCTAGTCCGTCTAACAAACCAAACCGACTTTGTTTGGAAAACATACTAACTTTTTTGTTTATATTTTCTTCTCTTCCCTTTTTTTTTTGCTGCCTACACATGTGTGTGTTGGTTTATTGGTTTTCTTCTTATGCTGTTGTTGATGTTTATTGCCAATAATCTCAAAAACACAACTTCAACATGGACTGCTACAACTCTCATCATCATCATCGTGCACACACTCACTCGCTGACATACATGGAACAATAATTGACTGCTGTTTTCCTTGGAATGAATTGTATCTGACTTGGACTTTTGTTGGTGCTGGTCATTAAACGGATGAATGTGTTGGATGCTGTTTTTCTACTAAATATTGGATGAATTTGATGGAATGCTTTGGCGGTTTGGTATTTGGCTATAAAACTTCTCAACACAACTTCACCACTACCACTAACAATAACGAATTTATCTAAAATCTACATCATTCAAATTTTCCAACTTCATTTTTTGTGCTATGCATTGCCATGTGATGATTCCTTTTGCTCCCCACCACCCCCTTTTGCTGTGATGACTGATGGCTTCTCGCCTGCTACAGACCAACGACATGCGAAACTCGCAAAAGGAAATTGGCACATTTAATGAAAATGGAGTGCGAAACTTTGTTGCCACAAAGGATACTTCAAGGGATTTTAGCAATTCCCAAGATAATACCGACCGGGGCAGTATGAGCGATCAGGCCTTTGCATATTCAGCGAGTTCAGTGGAAAGTTTACCCAGTGCTTCCGGTTCAAGTAAGTAATTTTCGTAGCTGCAGTTGTTATTGTTTTATTATCGTTTTCCATACAACAGATACAATTGTATGGACAAGTTGATGTTGCTGTTACTGCATCTATCTCTGTGCGTCCTTGTGTGTGCGTGTGAGAGTCTGTGTGCATTTTGGATTTACTTACCAAAAGCATATCATCAGTTTAGTACATTACCAAAAAACAATCGTAATAGATGAATGGTAAGATAGATAGATGGATGGGCAACTCTTTCCATCTCTCTTTGCGTCTCTATGGATTTCAACTGCAACTTGATATGGGCTTTTGTTTTTCCTATCTTCGACTAGTTTTATTGTCGATTTTGTTTTGTGGAACTTTGTATAAACATTGACGACGACGACGATACTTGTTTGTACAGACGAAACCAAGGATATCCTGTTGTTTTTCGTTAGTTTCGATTTAAGTGGTTTTTTGGTTAAAACTGTGGAAATTTTGAAAACTTAATGAATTTTTAATATGCTTCCTGGAATGTTAAAGGCTCTTTTGCATCAACCCTCAATCGCTCACTTACTCTGTCTGTGAGAACAAACACATTGGTTGTATGACATGACCGGGGGAACTTGCACATAACCAGAAATCTTTTAAAATGCAATTTGTTATATTCTGAATGGAAGAAAGGGCCACAGTGACTTGAAGAAGGGACTTGACGTTTAGGGTAGATGTAACCATTTCCCACGACCATCAAAGAAGTGACGAAGAGAGACCCAAAGACGATCTTGAGGGAGTCTTCATAGACGAGGGAGACGGTATAGACGAGTCGTTGAGGTCTTCATAAACCAAGTGAAGGGAGTCTTTAGAGACGAGCTGAAGGAAGTTTTTATAGACGATGGACGATGGGAGTCTTTATGAACAATCTTAACTGAATCTGAAGAGAGTATTTATAAACGAACTGATAGAAATCTTTATAGACGACCTGAAGGGAGTCTTTATAGGCATGCTGACGGGAATCTTTATAGACAAGCTAACTGGAGTCTTTATAAACATTTAAGGGAGTCTTTATTAATAAGCCGAAAAAATATTTTCAAAAATCCAAGTTTGAAAATTTTTTTTCAAAAATCCACGTTGGAAAAATGTTTTCAAAAATCCACGTTTGAAAAAAAATATTCAAAAATCCATGCTTAAAAAAATATTTTCAAAAATCCACGCTTGAAAAAGTTTCTCAAAAATCCACATTTGAAAAATATTTTCAAAAATCCACGTTTGAAAAATATTTTCAAAAAATCCATGTTTAAAAAATATTTTGAAAAATTCAGGTTTGAAATAATATTTTCAAAAATTCACGTTAGAATTTTTTTTTGTTTTTTAAATGACAAGGTTTGAAAATATTTTTTTCAAAAATCCACATTTGAAAAAATATTTTGATAAATCCACATTTGAAAAAATATTTTCAAATATCCAAGTTGAAAAAATATTTTCAAAAATTCAGGTTGAAAAAATATTTTTAAAAAATCCACGTTTAACAGATATTTTCAAAAATCCACGTTTTAAAAATATTTTCAAAAATCCACGTTTAAAAAATATTTTCAAAAATCCCCGTTTAAAAAATATTTTAAAAAATCCACTTTTAAAAAATATTTTCAAAAAATCACGTTTAAAAAAATATTTTAAAAATGTCAAAGTTTGAAAAAATATTTTTAAAAACCCTCGTCTGAAAACAATATTTTTTTTTAAAATCCACGTTTGAAAATTATTTTTAATAAATCCTCGTCTTGCAACCACATTTGAAAAATATTTTCAAACAATTATTTGAAAAATCCTCGTATCGACAAAATATGTTTAAAAAAATCCACTTTTTAAAAAAGTATTTTAAAAATCCAATCCAAATCAACGTTCATTTTTTAATCCACGTTTGGCAAAATATTTTTTAAAAGAATATTTAAAAAAATCTTCGTTATTTTTTATATCCGCGCGTGAAAAATGTTTGAAAATCTAGTCTAGAAAAATCTTTAAAAAATATATATTTGGAAAATCCAACTTGACAGTCTAGATAATTCCATATTTATATTAGGCAATTTTCCTTGCGGCAATTGTCAGTTTGAGAGGTGATGCATATGGCAACCCTTTCACCTCTCACCAACAAATTGACAATTGCCGCAAGGAAAATTGCCTAATATAAATATGGAATTATCTAGACTAATGTAAACCTGGACAAACTATTGAAAAATGTTTAAAAAATCCACGTTTGACAGTCTTGAAAAATATTGAAATAAACATTTAAAAAATCCACGTTTGACAGTCTTGAAAAATATTGAAATAAACATTTAAAAAATCCACGTTTGACAGTCTTGAAAAATATTGAAATAAACATTTAAAAAAATCCACGTTTGACAGTCTTAAAAAATTGAAATAAACGTTTAAATGAATCCACGTTTGACAGTCTTGAAAAATATTGAAATAAACATTTAAAAAAATCCACGTTTGACAGTCTTGAAAAATATTGAAATAAACATTTAAAAAAAAATCCACGTTTGACAGTCTTGAAAAATATTGAAATAAACATTTAAAAAAATCCACGTTTGACAGTCTTGAAAAATATTGAAATAAACGTTTAAATGAATCCACGTTTGACAGTCTTGAAAAATATTGAAGTAAACATTTGAAAAAATCCACGTTTGACAGTCTTGAAAAATATTGAAATAAACATTTAAAAAAATCCACGTTTGACAGTCTTGAAAAATATTGAAATAAACATTTAAAAAAAATCCACGTTTGACAGTCTTGAAAAATATTGAAATAAACATTTAAAAAAATCCACGTTTGACAGTCTTGAAAAATATTGAAGTAAACATTTAAAAAATCCACGTTTGACAGTCTTGAAAAATATTGAAATAAATATTTAAAAAATCCACGTTTGATAGCTAAAAAATATTGAAATAAATACTGAAAAAATTCACCGTTTGATAGTTGAAAATATTGAAATAAATATTTAAAAAATTCACGTTTGATAGTTGAAAAATATTGAAATAAATATTTAAAAAATTCACGTTTGATAGTTGAAAAATATTGAAATAAATATTTAAAAAATCCACGTTTGATAGTTGAAAAATATTGAAATAAATATTTAAAAAATCCACGTTTGACAGTCTTGAAAAATATTAAAATAAATATTTAAAAAAATCCACGTTTGACAGTCTTGAAAAATATTGAAATAAACATTTAAAAAAAACCACGTTTGACAGTCTTGAAAAATATTGAAATAAACATTTAAAAAAAATCCACGTTTGACAGTCTTGAAAAATATTGAAATAAACATTTAAAAAAATCCACGTTTGACAGTCTTGAAAAATATTGAAAAAAACATTTAAAAAAATCCACGTTTGACAGTCTTGAAAAATATTGAAATAAACGTTTAAATGAATCCACGTTTGACAGTCTTGAAAAATATTGAAGTAAACATTTAAAAAAATCCACGTTTGACAGTCTTGAAAAATATTGAAATAAACATTAAAAAAAAACCACGTTTGACAGTCTTGAAAAATATTGAAATAAACATTTAAAAAAATCCACGTTTGACAGTCTTGAAAAATATTGAAATAAACATTTAAAAAAATCCACGTTTGACAGGCTTGAAAAATATCGAAATAAACATTTAAATAAATCCACGTTTGACAGTCTTGAAAAATATTGAAATAAACATTAAAAAAAGCCACGTTTCACAGTCTTGAAAAATACTGAAATAAACATTTAAAAAATCCACGTTTGACAGTCTTGAAAAATATTGAAATAAACATTTAACAAAATCCACGTTTGACAGTCTTGAAAAATATTGAAATAAACATTTAAAAAATCCACGTTTGACAGTCTTGAAAAATATTGAAATAAACATTTAAAAAATCCACGTTTGACAGTCTTGAAAAATATTGAAATAAACATTTAAAAAATCCACGTTTGACAGTCTTGAAAAATATTGAAATAAACATTTAAAAAAATCCACGTTTGACAGTCTTAAAAAATTGAAATAAACGTTTAAATGAATCCACGTTTGACAGTCTTGAAAAATATTGAAATAAACATTTAAAAAAATCCACGTTTGACAGTCTTGAAAAATATTGAAATAAACATTTAAAAAAAATCCACGTTTGACAGTCTTGAAAAATATTGAAATAAACATTTAAAAAAATCCACGTTTGACAGTCTTGAAAAATATTGAAATAAACGTTTAAATGAATCCACGTTTGACAGTCTTGAAAAATATTGAAGTAAACATTTGAAAAAATCCACGTTTGACAGTCTTGAAAAATATTGAAATAAACATTTAAAAATATCCACGTTTGACAGTCTTGAAAAATATTGAAATAAACATTTAAAAAAAATCCACGTTTGACAGTCTTGAAAAATATTGAAATAAATATTTAAAAAATCCACGTTTGATAGTTGAAAAATATTGAAATAAATATTTAAAAAATCCACGTTTGACAGTCTTGAAAAATATTAAAATAAATATTTAAAAAAATCCACGTTTGACAGTCTTGAAAAATATTGAAATAAACATTTAAAAAAAACCACGTTTGACAGTCTTGAAAAATATTGAAATAAACATTTAAAAAAAATCCACGTTTGACAGTCTTGAAAAATATTGAAATAAACATTTAAAAAAATCCACGTTTGACAGTCTTGAAAAATATTGAAATAAACATTTAAAAAAATCCACGTTTGACAGTCTTGAAAAATATTGAAATAAACGTTTAAATGAATCCACGTTTGACAGTCTTGAAAAATATTGAAGTAAACATTTAAAAAAATCCACGTTTGACAGTCTTGAAAAATATTGAAATAAACATTTAAAAAAATCCACGTTTGACAGTCTTGAAAAATATTGAAATAAACATTAAAAAAAACCACGTTTGACAGTCTTGAAAAATATTGAAATAAACATTTAAAAAAATCCACGTTTGACAGTCTTGAAAAATATTGAAATAAACATTTAAAAAAATCCACGTTTGACAGGCTTGAAAAATATCGAAATAAACATTTAAATAAATCCACGTTTGACAGTCTTGAAAAATATTGAAATAAACATTAAAAAAAGCCACGTTTGACAGTCTTGAAAAATACTGAAATAAACATTTAAAAAATCCACGTTTGACAGTCTTGAAAAATATTGAAATAAACATTAAAAAAAGCCACGTTTGACAGTCTTGAAAAATACTGAAATAAACATTTAAAAAATCCACGTTTGACAGTCTTGAAAAATATTGAAATAAACATTTAACAAAATCCACGTTTGACAGTCTTGAAAAATATTGAAATAAACATTTAAAAAATCCACGTTTGACAGTCATGAAAAATATTGAAATAAATATTTAAAAAATCCTCGTTTGACAGTCTTGAAAAATATTGAAATAAACATTTAAAAAAATCCACGTTTGACAGTCTTGAAAAATATTGAAATAAACATTTAAAAAATCCACGTTTGACAGTCATGAAAAATATTGAAATAAATATTTAAAAAATCCTCGTTTGACAGTCTTGAAAAATATTGAAATAAACATTTAAAAAAATCCACGTTTGACAGTCTTGAAAAATATTGAAATAAACATTTAAAAAAATCCACGTTTGACAGTCTTGAAAAATATTGAAATAAACATTTAAAAAAATCCACGTTTGACAGTCTTGAAAAATATTGAAATAAACATTTAAAAAAATCCACGTTTGACAGTCTTGAAAAATATTGAAATAAACATTTAAAAAAATCCACGTTTGACAGTCTTGAAAAATATTGAAATAAACATTTAAAAAAATCCACGTTTGACAGTCTTGAAAAATATTGAAATAAACATTTAAAAAAATCCACGTTTGACAGTCTTGAAAAATATTGAAATAAACATTTAAAAAAATCCACGTTTGACAGTCTTGAAAAATATTGAAATAAACATTTAAAAAAATCCACGTTTGACAGTCTTGAAAAATATTGAAATAAACATTTAAAAAAATCCACGTTTGACAGTCTTGAAAAATATTGAAATAAACATTTAAAAAAATCCACGTTTGACAGTCTTGAAAAATATTGAAATAAACATTTAAAAAAATCCACGTTTGACAGTCTTGAAAAATATTGAAATAAACATTTAAAAAAATCCACGTTTGACAGTCTTGAAAAATATTGAAATAAACATTTAAAAAAATCCACGTTTGACAGTCTTGAAAAATATTGAAATAAACATTTAAAAAAATCCACGTTTGACAGTCTTGAAAAATATTGAAATAAACATTTAAAAAAATCCACGTTTGACAGTCTTGAAAAATATTGAAATAAACATTTAAAAAAATCCACGTTTGACAGTCTTGAAAAATATTGAAATAAACATTTAAAAAAATCCACGTTTGACAGTCTTGAAAAATATTGAAATAAACATTTAAAAAAATCCACGTTTGACAGTCTTGAAAAATATTGAAATAAACATTTAAAAAAATCCACGTTTGACCGCCTTGAAAAATATTGAAATAAACATTTAAAAAAATCCACGTTTGACAGTCTTGAAAAATATTGAAATAAACATTTAAAAAAATCCACGTTTGACAGTCTTGAAAAATGTTGAAATAAATATTTAAAAAATCCACGTTTAACAGTCTTGAAAAATGTTGAAATAAATATTTAAAAAATCCACGTTTGATAGCTAAAAAATATTGAAATAAATACTGAAAAAATTCACCGTTTGATAGTTGAAAATATTGAAATAAATATTTAAAAAATTCACGTTTGATAGTTGAAAAATATTGAAATAAATATTTAAAAAATTCACGTTTGATAGTTGAAAAATATTGAAATAAATATTTAAAAAATCCACGTTTGATAGTTGAAAAATATTGAAATAAATATTTAAAAAATCCACGTTTGACAGTCTTGAAAAATATTAAAATAAATATTTAAAAAAATCCACGTTTGACAGTCTTGAAAAATATTGAAATAAACATTTAAAAAAAAACCACGTTTGACAGTCTTGAAAAATATTGAAATAAACATTTAAAAAAAATCCACGTTTGACAGTCTTGAAAAATATTGAAATAAACATTTAAAAAAATCCACGTTTGACAGTCTTGAAAAATATTGAAATAAACATTTAAAAAAATCCACGTTTGACAGGCTTGAAAAATATCGAAATAAACATTTAAAAAAATCCACGTTTGACAGTCTTGAAAAATATTGAAATAAACATTAAAAAAAAACCACGTTTGACAGTCTTGAAAAATATTGAAATAAACATTTAAAAAAATCCACGTTTGACAGTCTTGAAAAATATTGAAGTAAACATTTAAAAAAATCCACGTTTGACAGTCTTGAAAAATATTGAAATAAACATTTAAAAAAATCCACGTTTGACAGTCTTGAAAAATATTGAAATAAACATTAAAAAAAAACCACGTTTGACAGTCTTGAAAAATATTGAAATAAACATTTAAAAAAATCCACGTTTGACAGTCTTGAAAAATATTGAAATAAACATTTAAAAAAATCCACGTTTGACAGGCTTGAAAAATATCGAAATAAACATTTAAATAAATCCACGTTTGACAGTCTTGAAAAATATTGAAATAAACATTAAAAAAAGCCACGTTTGACAGTCTTGAAAAATACTGAAATAAACATTTAAAAAATCCACGTTTGACAGTCTTGAAAAATATTGAAATAAACATTTAACAAAATCCACGTTTGACAGTCTTGAAAAATATTGAAATAAACATTTAAAAAATCCACGTTTGACAGTCATGAAAAATATTGAAATAAATATTTAAAAAATCCTCGTTTGACAGTCTTGAAAAATATTGAAATAAACATTTAAAAAAATCCACGTTTGACAGTCTTGAAAAATATTGAAATAAACATTTAAAAAAATCCACGTTTGACAGTCTTGAAAAATATTGAAATAAACATTTAAAAAAATCCACGTTTGACAGTCTTGAAAAATATTGAAATAAACATTTAAAAAAATCCACGTTTGACAGTCTTGAAAAATATTGAAATAAACATTTAAAAAAATCCACGTTTGACAGTCTTGAAAAATATTGAAATAAACATTTAAAAAAATCCACGTTTGACAGTCTTGAAAAATATTGAAATAAACATTTAAAAAAATCCACGTTTGACAGTCTTGAAAAATATTGAAATAAACATTTAAAAAAATCCACGTTTGACAGTCTTGAAAAATATTGAAATAAACATTTAAAAAAATCCACGTTTGACCGCCTTGAAAAATATTGAAATAAACATTTAAAAAAATCCACGTTTGACAGTCTTGAAAAATATTGAAATAAACATTTAAAAAAATCCACGTTTGACAGTCTTGAAAAATGTTGAAATAAATATTTAAAAAATCCACGTTTAACAGTCCTGAAAAATGTTGAAATAAATATTTAAAAAATCTACGTTTGACAGTCTTGAAAAATATTGCAATAAATATTTAAAAAATCCACGTTTGACAGTCTTGAAAAATATTGAAATAAATATTTAAAAAATCCAATTTTGACAGTCTTGAGAAATATTGAAATAAATATTTAAAAAATCCATGTTTGATAGTCTTGAAAAATATTGAAATAAATATTTAAAAAATCGACGTTTGATAGTTGAAAAATATTGAAATAAATATTTAAAAAATCCACGTTTGATATTTGAAAAATATTGAAATAAATATTTAAAAAATCCACTTTTGACAGTCTTGAGAAATATTGAAATAAATATTTAAAAAATCCATGTTTGACAGTCTTGAAAAATATTGAAATAAATATTTAAAAAATCCACGTTTGATAGTTGAAAAATATTGAAATAAATATTTAAAAAATCCACGTTTAAAATAAATATTTAAAAAATCCACGATTAAATTAAAATAAATATTAAACAAATCCACGTTTGACAGTCTTGAAAAATATTGAAATAAATATTTAAAAAAATCCACGTTTAAAATAAATATTTAAAAAATCCACGATTAAATTAAAATAAATATTAAACAAATCCACGTTTGACAGTCTTGAAAAAGATTGAAATAATTATTTAAACAAATCCACGTTCGACAGTCTTGAAAAATATTGAAATAAATATTTAAACAAATCCACGTTTGACAGTCTTGAAAAATATTGAAATAAATATTTAAACAAATCCACGTTTGACAGTCTTGAAAAATATTGAAATAAATATTTAAACAAATCCACGTTTGACAGTCTTGAAAAATATTGAAATAAATATTTAAAAAATCCACGTTTGAAAGTTGAAAAAATATTTAAAAATCCACTTTTGATAGTTGAAAAATATTTAAAAAATCCACGTTTGATAGTTGAAAAATATTTAAAAAATCCACGCTTGATAGTTGAAAACTATTTAAAAACTTCATGTTTTATAATTGAAAAATTTTTAAAAAATCCACGTTTGATTGTTGAAAATTTTTTAAAAAATTCACCTTTGAAAGTTGACAAAATATTTAAAAAAATCCATGTTTGATAGTTGAAAAATAATTAAAAATCCATGTTTGATAGTTGAAAAATAATTAAAAATCCATGTTTGATAGTTGAAAAATAATTAAAAATCCATGTTTGATAGTTGAAAAATATTTAAAAAACCCCGTTTGATAGTTGAAAAATATTTAAAAAATCCACGTTGGATAGTTTGAAAAATATTTAAAAAATCCACGTTTGATAGTTGAAAAATATTTAAAAAATCCACGTTTAATAGTTGAAAAATATTTAAAAAATCCACGTTTTACAGTTGAAAAATATTTAAAAAATCCACGTTTGATAGTTGAAAAATATTTAAAAAATCCACGTTTGATAGTTGAAAAATATTTAAAAAATCCACGATAAATAGTTGAAAAATATTTAAATCCCAAGTTTGATAGTTGAAAAATATTTAAAAAATCCACGTTTGATAGTTGAAAAATATTTAAAACAATCCACGTTTGATAGTTGAAAAATATTTAAAAAATCCACGTTTGATAGTTGAAAAATATTTAAAAAATCCACGTTTGATAGTTGAAAAATATTTAAAAAATCCACGTTTGATAGTTGAAAAATATTTAAAACAATCCACGTTTGATAGTTGAAAAATATTTAAAAAATCCACGTTTGATAGTTGAAAAATATTTAAAAAATCCACGTTTAATAGTTGAAAAATATTTAAAAAATCCACGTTTTAGAAAAATATTTAAAAAATCCCCGTTTGATAGTTGAAAAATATTTAAAAAATCCACGATAAATAGTTGAAAAATATTTTAAAAATCCACGTTAAATAGTTGAAAAATATTTAAAAAATCCACGTTTGACAGTTGAAAAATATTTAAAAATCCACGTTTGATAGTTGAAAAATATTAAAAAAAAACACGTTTGATAGTTGAAAAATATTTAAAAAATCCACGTTTGATAGTTAAAAAATATTTAAAAAGTCCACGTTTGATAGTTGGAAAATATTTTAAAAATCCACGTTTGATAGTTAAAAACTATTTTCAAAAATCCACGTTTAAAAAATATTTAAAAACGTTTGAAAAAAATATTCAAAAATCTTGAAGAAATGTTTTCAAAAATCCACGTTTGAAAAAATATTTTCAAAAATACACGTTTGAAAAAATATTTAAAAAAAACGCTGTTAAAAAATATTTTCAGAAATCCACATTTAAAAAATATTTTAAAAAATTCACGTTTGACAAAATATTTTCAAAATGTCAAGGTTTGCAAAAATATTTTCAAAAACCCTCTTCTGAAAAAAATATTTTTAAAATTCCATCGTTTTGAAAAAATGCCTTTAAAAAATCCACGTTTGAAAAAATATTTTCAAAAAAAAAAATAATTAAAAATCATATCAAAAAAATATTTTTTCAAAAAAAAAATCTACTTTAAAAAAATATTTTCAAAAATCCAATCCAAATCAACGTAAATTTTTTAATCCACGTTAGGCAAAATATTTTTTTAAGGTTTTATCGTTTTGAAAAAACCGAGGTTCGATAGTCTTGAACAATATTGAAAAAATCCATGTTTAATAATCGTGAAAAATATTGAAAAAAAAAATCCGTATTTAATAGTCATGAAAAATATTGAAAAAATATTTTTAAAATTCACGTTTGATGATAGTCATGAAAAAATATTTAAAAATTCAAATATGGAAAAAAATTATAAAATCCACGTTTGATAGTCATGAAAATATTTAAAATTAAAATATTTTAAAAGTCTTCAAAAATATTGAGCATTAACTCGATGCTTTAAGAGTTCGGATTTCACTAGGAAAATCATCATTTCAAAAACTGAAATGACTATTGATAATTCCCTTCGTCTGTAGGCTGTAGAGAGTAATGATGATGTAAAGCCAATGGAGGAATACTTCAGACTTAAAGCAATCATTGAGCAAAATATTTAAAAAAAGTCTTGACAGTATTGAAAAATGTTAAAAAAATACATATTTTGAGAAATGCTAAACAAATTACGTTTGATAGTCTTGAAAAATATTAAAAAAGTATTTTTAAAAAATCCAACAAAATCTTGAAAAAGAACTTCTAAAAGCTCCACTTATGGTGGTCATTAAAAAATATTTTTAAAAATGTCTTTCTGATGGTCCTTGAAAAATTTAAAAAAAAAACTTTAGTGGCTTGAAAAAAATGGAAAAACTCTCACAGTCTTTTACACAAAATTCTTTAAAATTCTATCATAAAGCCACTGTTCATCTCAATAACCCTTACTACCACAACCACATACATACGTTAAGCTACACATGTAAATGCCCAACTACATATGTATGTATACCAACCGGTATGCTCATCACATCGTCCTTTTAATTTTCATATCTTTCGGTGTGTGTCCCTTTTTTCCAAACAACTTGGTTTGATTGCTGGAATTAATTTTAAGAAGGAAATTGGTAGCGCCATTGCCAAGTACTTCTGGTCTGGTAGTTGATGACATTATGGAAAGCTGGCTGGCAGGGTTAAACATGGACATTCTTTTTCTTTAGTTTTCCAAAAAAAAAAAAAGAGAAATGAGGTACGGAATTTCATGTACGCTCTTTTGTATGAAACTCTATTAATGAATAAGAAGCACAACAAGAACAACTTTTTTGGACTCTACAACAAAGTTTTTCCTTCAAGTATTTTTCTTTGTATAACAGGAACAGGAACAAGAAAACAACGCACCACCAAAATCACTTGATATTTTGCGACAAAGCGGCAAGGATATTCAAGTAAAAGTTGTAGCTTTGAAAAATTGATGAACATTTATTTTAACAAAAAAAGAAGAAGAAGGAAAAAACTCACAAACGCTCTCGCACACACACCCATCCACCACTTATGATAAGAACAAAAAATTAATTAAAAATACTTAAAATATTTCTTGAGCGCAAAGTTTTACCAACTACAGCAGTTTACTGGTGAATATCTGGCTAACTGTTAGTCCTTTGCCCAAGAAGTGGCAGACACACACACTTACACACTTTAAGCTTGCTCAGTTGATTTTTACTTCATGTTGTTTGTGTGTTCATTTATTTACTTGCAGGCACTCAAGCTTTAGTACGTCCAGGCAGTCCACAAAGTTCCATTTCAACCGATGATCGCATCTCGTTAGCAGCACCAATATGCAAAGCAAAAGCACTAGTCGATAGCATGGCAAATCCTTACGATAAGGATGCACTTAAATTTAAGGTGAGTAGTATCAAAAATCAAAGACCGTAGAGCAGCGTATCAAACGCCGCCAATGACACAGCAAAAATTGTTCAACAAAGAACAACAAAAAAGAAGCAATGACGTAAAGCAAGCAAACACGGTCATCATAGAAAAATGATCCACCTGGCCGGGTGGTTGACTGGCTGGCTCGATGGCTCGAAGGATATGCAGCAGCTCAACACTCCATTGAATCCAATGGATAATGATGAATGGTTGTGCCTTTCAAAAACTTAATGGCAAATGTTCCGGTAGATTTTGCTTTAAACATCTTTTCTTTACATTATGATGACACAAACATAAATTGTCCTTTTTGGCTTGGCTTTGGAGGAGCACCTTCAACCTTCTCCTCCGTTGCCGCTTTCCCTATACTTTACAGCATTTGACTTATTTGTGACACTTAAATCATTCTTGTCATCGTTGTTGTTTTTTGTTGCTTTTATTTTGCCATAAATAATTTGTCTTTTCTTTTTCTCTTTGTTTTTCTTCTCCTTTACAGAAAGGTGACATAATAGAAGTGCTTTCAATGAACGCCTCTGGCATATGGAAGGGTCGTTGCCATGGTCGTGTGGGTCATTTTAAGTTTATCAATGTCGAAGTGTTACCAGATCAACGTTTGAAACATTCACACAGTAAAACCCTAACTGGCCTGGCTGGCAAAAGCATAAGTGCTGCCATGGGTATTGGCGGAAGACATTTAACCAATGTCAATGGACCCCATTCGGTGGAGGATTTATTAATGCGCATCGGTTTAAAGGAATACACTTCGGTGTTTGTTTTAAATGGGTAAGTGAAATTTTGTGACAACTAGAAGAAAACAATTTTTTGGAGTGAGATTAAAAATGCAATTAAGTAATAAATGGGGAGGGAATTATACAAGAGGTCTTCTAAGGTATATAGACAGACTCAAGAGGACTTCTGTTCCATACAATAGGTCTCAAAAGGTCTTCTGTTGCATATAGAAGACCTCAAAATGTGTTCTGGTGTGTATAGAAGACCTCGAGAGGTCTTCTGATGTCTACAGAAGGCCTCAAGAAGTATACATAAGGCCTCAGGAGGACTTTTGTGGTATATAGAAGGCCTCAAGAGGTCCTCTGTTCTGTATAGAAGCCCCAAGATGTCCTCTGTTCTGTACAGAAGGCCCCAAGAAGTCTTATGTTGTGTATATAATGTTTCAAGAGGTTTTCTATTGTGTATAGAAGGCCTCAAGAGATTTTTTTTGTGTATAGAATTCCTCAAAAAATCGTCTGTTGTTTATATAAGTCTTCAATAGGTCTTCTGTTATGTGTAGAAAACATCAACACGACTTCTGTTGTTTACAGAGGTTCTCAAGAGGTCTTCTTTTTTGTGTATAAGGCCTCAAGAGGTCCTCTGCCGTGTATAGAAGGCTTCAAGAGGACTTCTGTTGTATATAGAAGGTCTCAAGAGGACTTCTGTTCTATATAGAAGTCCTCAAGATGATTTCTGTTCTATATAGAAGGCCTCAAGAGGACTTCTGTTCTATAGAGAAGGCCTCAAGAGGACTTCTGTTGTGTATAGAAGGCTTCTAGAGGTCCTCTGTTGTATATAGAAGACCTCAAGAGGTCTTGTGTGGTATACTAAGGGCATCAAGAGGTCTTATATTGTCTATAGAAGGCTTTAAGAAGTCTTCTGTTGTGTATAAAAGGCCTCAAGAGGTCTTCGGTTGTACATAGAAGGCTTCAAGAGGTCCTCTTTTGTATATAGAAGACCTCAAGAGGTCTCCTGTTGTTTACTGAAGGCCTCAAGAGGTCTTCTGCTGTTCATAGTAAGACTCAACATGTCATCTGTTGTATATAGAAGGCCTCAAGAGGTCTTCCGTTGAATACAGAAGGCCTCAAAGGGTTATGTTCAATGTGGAAGGCCTTAAGAGGACTTCTGTTCTATATAGAAGGTCTCAAGAGGTCTTCTGTTGTGTATAGATGGCTTATAGAGGTCCTCTGTTGTATATAGAAGACCTCAAGAGGTCTTCTGTGGTGTAGTAAGGGCCTCAAGAGGTCTTATGTTGTCTAAAGAAGGCTTTAAGAAGTCTTCTGTTGTGAATATAAAACCTCAAGAGGTCTTCGGTTGTACATAGAAGGCTTCAAGAGGTCCTCTTTTGTATATAGAAGACCTCAAGAGGTCTTCTGTTGTGTACTGAAGGCCGCAAGAGGTCTTCTGTAGGGTATAGAAGGCCTCAAGAGGTCTTCGGTTGTACATAGAAGGCTTCAAGAGGTCCTCTTTTGTATATAGAAGACCTCAAGAGGTCTTCTGTTGTTTACTGAAGGCCTCAAGAGGTCTTCTGTTGAATACAGAAGGCCTCAAAGGGTTATGTTGCATGTAGAAGGCCTTAAGAGGACTTCTGTTCTATATAGAAGGTCTCAAGAGGTCTTCTGTTGTGTATAGAAGGCTTATAGAGGTCTTCTGTTGTATATAGAAGACCTAAAGAGGTTCTCTGTGGTGAAGTAAGGGCCTAAAGAGGTATTATGTTGTTTATAGAAGGCTTTAAGAAGTCTTCTGTTGTGAATATAAGGCCTCAAGAGGTCTTCGGTTGTACATAGAAGGCTTCAAGAGGTCCTCTTTTGTATATAGAAGACCTCAAGAGGTCTTCTGTTGTGTACTGAAGGCCTCAAGAGGTCTTCTGTTGTGTATAGAAGGCCTCAAGAGGTCTTCTGTTGTGTATAGAAGGCCTCAAGAGGTCTTCTGCTGTTTATAGTAAGACTCAACATGTCATCTGTTGTATATAGAAGGCCTCAAGAGGTCTTCTGTTAAATACAGAAGGCCTCCAAGGGTTATGTTGCAATGTAGAAGGCCTCAAGAGGACTTCTGTTCTATATAGAAGGTCTCAAGTGGTCTTCTGTTGTGTATAGAAGACTTCTAGAGGTCCTCTGTTGTATATAGAAGACCTAAAGAGGTTCTCTGTGGTGTACTAAGGGCCTCAAGAGGTCTTATGTTGTCTATAGAAGACCACAAGCGGTCTTCTGTTGTGTATAGGTCTTCTGCTATTTACAGTAAGACTCAACATGCCATGTGTTGTATATAGAAGGCCTCAAGAGGTCTTCTGTTGAATATAGAAGGCTTCAAGAGGTCCTCTTTTGTATATAGCAGACTTCAAGAGGGCTTCTGTTGTGTGCTGAAGGCCTCAAGAAGGTCTCACGAGGTCCTCTGCTGTTTATAGTAAGACTCAACATGTCATCTGTTGTATATAGAAGGCCTCAAGAGGTCTTCTATTGAATACAGAAGGCCTCAAAGGGTTATGTTGCATGTAGAAGGCCTCAAGAGCACTTCTGTTCTATATAGAAGGTCTCAAGAGGTCTTCTGTTGTGTATAGAAGGCTTCTAGAGGTCCTCTATTTTATATAGAAGACCTTAAGAGGTCTTATGTTGTCTATAGAAGGCTTTAAGAAGTCTTCTGTTGTGAATATAAGGCCTCACGAGGTCTTCTGTTGAATATAGAAGGCTTCAAGATGTCCTCTTTTGTATATAGAAGGCCTCAAGAGGTCTTCTGCTGTTTATAGTAAGACTCAACATGTCATCTGTTGTATATAGAAGGCCTCAAAGGGTTATGTTGCATGTAGAAGGCCTCAAGAGGACTTCTGTTCTATATAGAAGGTCTCAAGAGGTCTTCTGTTGTGTATAGAAGGCTTCTAGTGGTCCTCTGTTGTCTTAAGAGGTCTTCTGTGGTGTACTAACGGCCTCTAGAAGTCTTATGTTGTCTATAGAAGGCTTTAAGAAGTCTTCTGTTGTGAATATAAGGCCTCAAGAGGTCTTCGGTTGTGCATAGAAGGCTTCAAGAGGTCCTCTTTTGTATATAGAAGACTTCAAGAGGTCTTCTGTTGTGTATAGAAGGCCTCAAGAGGTCTTCTGCTGTTTATAGTAAGACTCAACATGGCATATGTTGTATATGGAAGGCCTCAGAGGTCTTCTGTTGAATACAGAAGGCCTCAAAGGGTTTTGTTGCATGTAGAAGGCCTCAAGGGGTCTTCTGTTGTGTATAGAAGACCTCAAAAGGTCTTCTGTTGCATATAGGGGTCTTTTGTTGTGTATAGAAGGCCTCAATAGGTCTTCCGTTGTGTATAGAAGGTCTCAAGATGTCTTCGATTGCGTATAGAAGCTCTTAAGGGGTCTTGTTTGTTCATAGAATACCATAAGTGAACTTATGTCTTCTATAAAAGTCTTGCTTTTAGTCTATAGAAGACATCATGAGGTCTCCCATCTACAGAAAACTTCAAGAACACGTTTTTTCGCCGACAAATAAATTGTTGGCTAAAATATCCGGCGCACCTTTTCGGATCTGTCACTTCCATAGCGATGGACAAGACAGAACCGCGATCATCTTTTTTCCAGGCTTAGAAGGTGGCTTTACGTTACGTGGCCCACTGTTCCAATTGGACCGGTTCCAATGTTGCAGAGCTCTAGATTATCAATCTACCCCATTCGCTTGTGCTCTTCGACTAACCCATTGACTTCCATTGGCAGTTCTCCGTACCTGAGGCCACAACAATTCGTACCACTTCGCCCCTTAATTTAAAATATACTTAATTTGACTGCAAATAGTAAATCATTTATTTTCCCTTTTCTTTCAGCTACGAAGACCTGGAACTGTTCAAGGAACTTGAACCTGCAGATTTGGATTATTTGGGTATTATTAATCCAGATCATCGAACAAAGCTACTGACCGCTGTGCAGCTATTGCATGATATGGATTGTGGTAAGTTGATAAGGATTCAGGGGTGATAAAGTAGATATATCAAAAGAATTTTCGAATATAAATGTTTTAAAACTACATGAGTGGTAGAATATTTAATTTAAGAATATGAATTTACTAAGAATTTATTTTCTTCAATTAATTTAGCCATAAAATTTTACTGTTTTTAATAAACCTTCGTAAATTCAGGGCTAACGTTGAACAAATTACAAAAATCAAAGCATACTTTTAGGCTTTATATGAATGGGCGTTTTCACATCTCTATTTACATTCGAGTTCGCATTAATCTAACATATTCTTGTTAAAACGTTAACTAATCTTCCTTTCTTCCCCGCTTTACAGCTTCCAATTTCCCCCAAACAGGCTCTGATGTGGATATTGCCGGCTCCAGTTCGGAAAATGATGAAGCTCGCCTAAATAACATCAATAAAAAACATGGTGCCTCACCATTTGGTCGCCGCCACTTCCCTCGTGACTCTGGCTGCTATGAAGGTTCACCGGTACCCACCTCCCAAACACCAACACAAACATTGGCCTCAACCGATGACTCTAATAGTCTAGATGATGTTGTTTCTAAGTGTTCCAGTGAAATTATGAAACGTGTTGAAAGTGCCAAACGTGTTAAAGATAATCCCTTCCGTACCAACACTGCACTACCCCCAAGGGTGGGTAAAAAATCCATACTGGGTGGTAATAGTTTAATGTCCGATGATACACTAATACGGGGTGGTGGCCTCAGTGAAAAGTCCAGTGATTCGGGTGTTAGCAGCAGTTCATTGTCTTCGGGTCCCATGAAGAATAGCACTTAACATTTACCCACCATACTCGCCCATGAACTGCTATTAGGCATGCCAATGTCGAGCAGTGGCGAGACTCTGTGCGGTGCCATATCGCCCACCACCTCGGTGGCATCGGTTGGTATACCTCCCGGTAATGCTACCAACATTTATCTAAGATCTTTGGCCACCGATGAGAATACCTGTAGTACCCTACCCCATATGCCGTGCTCGAGTTCATCGTCCTCGTCTTCAGCTCAACAATCCAATGCCTCCTCCTCGTCATCTTCCTCCGCCACCGGTTTACCACCCACCAATATTCAGTTAAATCGTAATTTGGTTATGCTGAGAAATCATTTGCGTAAAAACACCAGCAACAGCAGCAGTAGCAATAATGCAGCACAACAAGGCAGTGGTTACACAGCCAACAACAATAGTGCATCGAATGACCACAATTTGGTAAGCAGTGCTAGCAAAGATACCCTAACGGGGGCTAACGAACAATAGCCCCTTTGCCGTTTCTTTAATTTTTTACAATTATTTTCATCATTTGCCGTTTTGAAGAATAGCCGAGATCTGTCACGCAGCTCTTCATTGCAGGAACTTTTGTATTCCTAAAAAGCAAAAGCAGTGAAGCGCGAGGGTCGGACAATGCTTCAAAGCATTTGTAATGTGTATAAATGATTTTCCGTGTATTATTTTGTTAGTATGTATTATTTTATTAATATTGTTTTATGATAAGTTTATTGTTTAAGCGTTTTTTTAATTTGTTCAGGCTGCTATGTAAAAGAGGAAGGGAAGGTGTTGTGGATATGAATGCAGCTGATGGGCTTTTTTAGTTTTATGGACAAAAGTTTAACATTTGTGAGGAAAATATACAAAAATGTCTAAAAAATGTCTGAGACTCTAGGCATCCCCTTGCTACCTTGTTTGGGTCCAGATATTATTACTTTTGAGTACTTGGGTACTCGATTTGATAATGGGGGTTATCATGAATGAAATTTCCCCGTGAGTTTTGTCTTTCCGCCTTTGCAACTTAAGGGAGAAAGTGGAAAATTCACGGGGAATTGCCGTTCATGATAACCCCCAATATTTGTTTAAAAAAAATAAATAAAAAATAAAAAATATTCAAAAATAAAAATAATAGAAATGATAAAAATAAAAAAAATAAAAATGATAACAAATAAAGTAATCAAAATAATAGAAAATAAAATAATAAAAAAATAAAAATAATACTTTTAAAAACAATAAAAATATAAAAATGATAACAAATAAAGCAATAAAATAATAGAAAATAAAAAATAAAAATAATAATTATAAAAACAATAAAAATATAAAAATAAATAAATAAAAAATAAAAAGTATAAAAATAAATAAATAAAAAAATAAAAAATATTCAAAAATCAAAATAATAGAAATGATAAAAATATAAAAAAATAAAAATGATAACAAATAAAGCAATAAAAATAATAGAAAATAAAATAATAAAAAAAAAAATAATAAATATGATAAAAAATATGATAAAAAATAATAAAAATAAAAAATAGTAAAAATCATAAATATAATAAAAATAATAAATAATAAAAATATTAAAAATAATAAAAACAATTAAAATAATAAAAATTATAAAAATAAATAATAGTAATAATGATAAAAAATAAAGTAATAAAAACAATAAAATGATAAAAAATAATAAAAATAATAAAACTAATAAAGATAATAAAAATAATAAATATCATAAATATTATAAAAAATAATGAAAACAAAAAATAATAAAAATAATAAAATAATAGTAGTACTTGGGTATTCGATTTGATAATATTTATTTAAAAAAATAAGTAAATAAATAACAAGTAATAAATAGACTGCGGAATCCTATGCAAATGCATATATGGTTAGGATGGTCGTAGAGAAAATCTGATTAGACAGAAACTCGTTTTATTACAAAATAAAACGAATTATGCCCAGAAATTTTTGCATATTTTGCATATTCTGCATATCGTGCATATTTTGACATATTTGTACATATCTGCATAAAATAAGCATATGCAAAACCATATGCAAAAATATATTCAAGGATTTGTGGTCTAAATATCCCACCGAAATGGCTGAAATTTGGTATTAAGTCTTCGTTAGGGGTATGCAAATTTACAACTGAAATCTGTCCGCATAGGTCCACGTCTTCACATAGCCCCCATAGAACGGTACCTACCGATATTCGGTATTTTGAAAGTTGTAGCTTCAATATCCCACCGAAATGACTGAAAATTGGTATTTAGTCTTCGTTGGGGGTATAAAACACTCCACCTGAAATTTGTCGGCATAGGTCCACGTCTTCATATAGCCCCCATAGAACGGTACCTCCCAAATTCCGGAATTTTGAAGGTTGTGGCCTCAATATTCCACCGAAATGACTGAAATTTGGTATTTAGTTTTCGTTGTGGGTAAAAAACTTCCCACCTGAAATTTCTAGGCATAGGTTCACGCCTTCATATAGCCCCCATAGAACGGTACCTCCGGATTTCTGGTATTTTGAAGGTTGTGGCCTCAATATTCCTCCGAAATGCCTGAAATTTGGTATTAAGTCTTCCTTGGAGGTATAAAACTTTCCACCTGAAATTTGTCGGTATAGGTCCACGTTTTCATATAGCCCCCATAGAGTGGTACCTCCCGATTTTCCGTATTTTGAAGGTTGTGGCCTCAACATCCCACCGAAATGACTGAAATTTGGCATTTTGTCTTCACTGTGGGAATAAAACTTTCCACCTGAAATTTGTCGGTATAGGTTCACGTCTTCATATAGCCCCCATAGAACGGTACCTACCGATATTCGGTATTTTGTAGGTTGTGCCCTCAATATCCCTCCGAAATGGCTGAAATTTGGTATTAAGTCTTCGATGTGGGTATAAAACTTTCCACCTGAAATTTGTCGGTATAGGTCCTCGTCTTCATATAGCCCCCATAGAACGGTACCTCCCGATTTTCGGTATTTTGAAGGTTGTGGCCTCAATATCCCTCCGAAATGGCTAAAATTTGGTATTAGGTCTTCCCTGGGGGTAAAAAACTTTCCACCTAAAATTTGTCAGTTTGGGTGCAGGCCTTCATATAGCCCCCATAGACCGATACCTCCCGATTTTCGGTATTTTGAAGGTTGTTGCTGTGGTTATACATTTCTCTATTTTATTGACTTGTCTGAAGAGAATTTTAAACAGAAAAATTGTACACACAAACATTTTTGTACCTATTATTGAAATATTTGTTGCATAAGAAAATATGTAAAATGCATAAATTTTGCATATGCAAAAATTTATGCATTTTGCATAATTTTGCATATGTCATATGTTTCGATTGCAATGTAATTAGAAGCCAAAAATATGCCCAGTCTCAAAATTTGACATGAATCGGACCAAAAATAGGGGTTGCATAAAATTCCGCTGTCTAGTAATAAATAATAAAAATATTCCAAAATAAACATAATGGAAATGATAACAAATAAAAATTTTAACAAGGAAAGCAATAAAAATAATAGAAATAATACAATAAAAAAAATAAAAAATAATAATTATAAAAACAATAAAAACGATATAAAATAAAAAATAATAAAAAACATAAATATAATAAAAATATTAAAAATAAATAATTATAATGATAAAAATAATAAAAATGATAAAAAATTATAAAAATAATAAAACTAATAAAGATAATAGAAATGATAAAAATAATAAAGATTATACAAATAAGAAATATCATAAATATTATAAAAATAATGAAAATAAAAAATAATAGAATAATAAATAGTACGTACTTGGGTATTCGATTTGATATTTATTTAAAAAAAATAGTAAATAAATATAAAAATAATAAAAAAAATAAAAATAATAACAAATAAAATAATAACAAGTAAGAAAAGCGTTAAGTTCGGTCGGGCCGAACTTTTTATACCCTCCACCACAAATTTCAGCCATTTCGGTGGATTAATGTGGCCACAACTTTCAAAATACCGAAATTCGGAAGGTACCGTTCTATGGGGGCTATATGATGGCGTGGACCTATACCTACAAATTTCTGGGGGAAAGTTTTATACGCCTAAAAAAGACTAAATACCAAATTTCAGCCATCTCGGTGTGATAATTAGGCTAAAACGTTCAAAATATCGAAAATCGGGAGATATTGTATTATGGGGGCTATATCAACACGTGGACCTATATAAACATTTTATGGTAGAAATGTTTCTTAGCCTCTGGAAACACAAAATACAAAGTTACAACGGATTCTTTGGTCAAATGGGTCTAATACATTCAAAATATATTAAAATGACGCGTACTTTATAAGGGGCCTTATGTGGGGGCTATACCAAAACGTGGACCAATATAACCCAACTTTGGTAGGAATGTTTTCTGGCCTCTGAAGACACAAAATACCAAATTACAACCAATTCTGTGGTCAAATGGGTCTAATAAATTCAAAATATATTAAAATGACGCGTACTTTATATGGGGCCTTATATGGGGGCTATACCAAAACGTGGACCTATATAACCCAACTTTGGTAGGAATATTTTTTGGCCTCTGGAGACACAAAGTACCAAATTACAACCAATTCGGTGGTAAAATGGGCCAAATATCTTAAAAATTCCTTAAAACGACGACGCGTCACGCGTCATTTTGTATGGGGGCTATACGAAAGCGTGGACCTACATAGCCCGCTTTCAATACCAAAAGTCCTACGTAAATATAACATGTTTTCCCAAAATGTCATCAACCTACGTCAATCCGTTCGAACGCTAGAGTGATTTCCACAGACGGACAGACGGACAGACGGACGGACATGGCTATATCGATGTAGAATTGCACGCTGATCAAGAATATATATACTTTGTGGGGTCTACAATGATTATTTCGAGTAGTTACAAACGTAGTGACAAACTTAATATACCCCCATCCTATGGTGGAGGGTATAAAAATAATGAAAATGATAAAAATAAAAAATAAAATAATTAAAATGATAAAAATAAAAAAATAATAAAAATCTATATACATATAATAAAAATGATAAAAATTTTTAAAAAATAATTAAAATATTAAAAATAATAAAAATATAAAAATAATAAATAAATAATAAAAATAATAGCAGTAAAAATGATAAAAATGAAGAAAAATAATAAAAATAATGAAAATAATAAATACTAAGAAAATAAGTAAATAAAGTGATAAAAATATTAAAATAACAAAAATAATAATTATAAAAAAATAAAAGTAATAAAACAATAAAAATAGTAAAAAATAATATAATAACAAATAAAATAATACAAATAATAAAAATAAAATAATAAAAATTATAAAAATAAAAAAAATAATAAAAAATTAAAATGATAAAAATAAAAAAATAATAAAAAATAAAAAATAATTAAAATCAATACATATACAATAAAAATGATAAAAATATTAAAAATAATACAAATTATAAAGATAATAAAAATATAAAAATATTAAATAAATAATAAAAATAATAGCAGTAAAAATGATAAAAATAATAAAAATGAAGAAAAATAATAAAAATAATGAAAATAATAAAAACTATGAAAATAAGTAAATAAAATGATAAAAATATTAAAATAACAAAAATAATAATTATAAAAAATAAAAGTAATAAAACAATAAAAATAGTAAAAAATAATATAACAACAAATAAAATAATAAAAATAAAAATAAAAGAATAAAATAAAAAAAATATAAAAATAAAAAAATTAAAATGATAAAAATAAAAAAATAGTAAAAATCAATATACATATAATAAAAATGATAACAATACAAATATTAAAAATAATTAAAATATTAAAAAAATACAAATAATAAAAATAATAAATAAATAATAAAAATAATAGCAGTAAGAACGATATAAATAATAAAAATGAAGAAATATAATAAAAATAATGAAAATAATAAAAACTATGAAAATAAGTAAATAAAATGATAAAAATATTAAAATAACAAAAATAATAATCATAAAAAATAAAAGTAATAAAACAATAAAAATAGTAAAAAAATAATATAATATCAAATAAAAAATAAAAATTATAAAACTAAAAATAAAAAATAAAATAAAATAAAAAAAATTATAAAAATAATAAAAAAAAAATTGAAATGATAAAAATAAAAATAATTAAAATATTAAAAATAATACAAATTATAAAAATAATAAATAAGTAATAAAAATAATAGCAGTAAAAATTATAAAAATTAAGAAAAATAATAAAAATAATGAAAATAAGTAAATAATAAATATTTTTATCATTTTATTTACTTATCTTCATAGTTGTTATTATTTTTATTATTTTTCTTCATTTTTATTATTTTTATCATTTTTACTGCTATTATTTTTATTATTTATTTATTATTTTTATAATTTGTATTATTTTTAATTTTTTAATATTTTTATTTTTATCATTTTAATTTTTATTTTTTTATTATTTTTATCATTTTTTTATTTTATTTTTTATTTTTTTAACAAAAATAATAATTATAAAAAAATAAAACAATAAAAATAGTAAAAATAATATAAATTATAAATAATTAATAATCAATTATAAATTAATAATATTTCTACTATATCGGTTCACTCCTTCAGGTTCCTCTCCCACAAAAGTTAAAAAAAATTGTAATAAGTGCAGTTTAAGGACTGATCGAGAATCGTCCTAGAATTTTTACCGAAGGTAGTCATTGTGGTCTTGATTGCAAAAATATCATTATTTTCGTGTGCAAGTTTATACTTCCAGAGATAGTGACCGAAAAGCTCTCAAAGATTCTACGGCCCAATGGACAAAATTTGAACTTTTGTAACAAAAATTTACAAACAAATTCTAAATTACCATTTGAGGGGGGACCAGGCCACCCTACACAGACCCTTGGCTACCTCTCGGTGGTGTCCACATTTTTTATTGATTTTGAAAATATTTCAAAACAATCATAACTAGAACATAATTGAAAGCTCATCTGCGATTATCACATAACCTTACTTTCAGTAAATAGCAGTACATATGTATTATGTTATGTATCAATTTATTTTATCTATAAGTTATTAATAAATATTATGTGTATTTTTAATTTGTTTATAAGTAAAACAATGCTGTGATTCTTTAAATAGAAACAAAAAGAAAAATTAAACTTTTTTGTATAATCATAGTTTATGCGGTTTTTTGGTTATAAATGTATAGTGTAAAATTTAAAAAAAAAAACATGAAAAACAAATCTAAAAGGAAAAAACGTAAAACACCAATCAACCAATAAAAACAATACACAATAGCAAGATTTTTTTAAACGAAATTATTTTTAATGCAAAATAATAATAAAAGCGAAAACAAACAAAAAAATATTTTATATGTGTTATACGTTATTATACGTTCTCAGGTGATGGCATTTATGTGTAAAGAAGCAATAAAAGCAACAAATAAACAAAAAAAAAAAACAAGAAAGCATATTAAACCAAGTTTACAAAAAACCAGAACACAACACCCCACTTTTATAACAAAAACAAACAAAAAACAATGTTAAACAAAGCCAAGTAATATCCTAGCCGATCCTATCCCACCACCATAAGCTTTCAACATGTTTTCAATTTTTTCGGTTGGATGTATGTATGTACTTTTTGTAAATATGTAACATTTTTTAGTTCTCTAGTTAAAGTTCAGTGATAAACAACATAACCACAGCACGTCCAATATAACAGTTTTTTGTTTCTTTTATCATTATTTTGTTGTTGTTTTATAAATTATTTTCTTTTTGAAAAAACAAACGTATGAAAAAAACACGAAAAGATGAAACGAAAACAATAATTTGTTTTCCGGTTTTGCTTACATCAATTAAATATGACAACCTTTTAGAGTTTTTTTTAGGTTAGAGTTCTGTTTTATGGGAAAAAAATAAATGAAGAATTACAGGGCAGGCCAAAATGTTTGAAAGGGTAATTAAATATTATTAGCAAACTTAGGACTTAGAACCAGTGCTAAGTGAAAGCGATTTTGGGCATTCTCAGATAAAGACCTAATAAAACGTCTGAGAATCGAACTCGGTCATACCGAGTACAAGGAGAGTGTGTTGCATTACGGTACCAACCAACAGCTTTTTACCACTGTTACCAATTTATCTGTCAAATAGTGCGATCATTTTCTTTTTGCGCCTAAAAGTATTCTACAATACGACGTAATTCTTATTTTTAGGTAATTTAGTTGGCAATACTGGTAAATGGGTATAAATAACGCCATCTGTTGAATCATATGATCTCTGATGATAAACACAAAATTACCGCCGAGGTTCTACTGTGGGAAAATACGAGTTCTTTAACAGTGGAACCCTAATAAAACGAAACCTTTTTCCAAATACTATTTTTGGATGTGTAACTTAAAATTGTCGACTTTAAAAACATATTAAGTTGGTGGATAGAAATTTAAGGGGCCGATTATGGATAGCAACCCAACTCCAGTTGCGTTTCCCACAGCATATTTAGTAATAGAATTTTCTATTTCCGCATTAAAATTATACTTTTTTACAATTAAACTAATAGCTGAAGGTTCAAAACACTGATCATGATTGAATTTGACAAAACTTTCCGTCTTTTTACTCATTTTAATTGGATGATTTTCTACAGTTGAGTTGCTATCCAAAATCGACCCCTAATAGACAAATTTGTGAGATAAGGACAAAATTATATATCACCAAAACTTTTTATTATTCCTTTTACTCCCACTGGACCATAGGGCGCTAACAATATCCGTTTTCCATCACACTCGGTTTGGAGCTATATATCTAAGTTGATCCCAAGTCAATCCGATGGATCTCATTTCGACTTCTGTGGAACATCTCCAGGTTTTCTTTGATCTTCCAAACCTTCCTCCTTCTTGGCTGAACGGATTCCAGCGTAGAGCTTGTTTTGCTATTTTATTGTCATCACGGCGTAGAACATGTCAAATGCATTGCCATTTACGTTTTCGGATCCCACATCCATCTGATTTGCTTGGCGTAAGAGCCCTGCGTTCGTTATTACACGCGGCCAAAATATACGTAGAATCCGGCGAAGGCAGTGATTAATAAAAACTTGTAGTCGTTGTAACGCCGTTGGTGACTTTCCCTGTGGTACATCTATACAGCAAGACAGATTTGACATTGGATTCGAATATACGGAGCTTTGTTCGTAGGCTTAGGCTGTTGTTTTGCCAAATCGGTGCCAGCATTCCAAATGCTGCTTTAGCTTTACTAATCTTTGCTTCTACATCTACTTCTGTGCCACCATCCGGGTCCACCCAAGCTTCCCAAATAACAGAATTGGTCTACTGAGGCAAAGCTTTGACCTCCTGCGTGTAACTGTTGTTCATTGTTGATCTTAATACTCATGTATTTGGTTTTTGCTGAATTTATCTGTAGGCCAGTGCCTCTCAGATTATCTTGGAGGTTTGTGATGGATTGATCACCAAGACTTAAATCTCTAAAAAATCATGCGGTGATTAACTAAAATAGTTGGTGGATACGTTAACTATCGAGATGAAGCGTCCAACTTTGCACATCGTAATATCCCTCCCAAATATAAACCAAGTTCAAAGGTGGGGTACGTAGGATAACTTCTCCAAAAATGTATTCGCTTAGGTGCATTTTAAGAGCTCTTCTCGGATTAGTTTGTAATTTTTACCAAAGGTAGCCCTTGTTATCCTGATGAAAACGGTATATTTTTTTGTGGGAAAGTTCAGGCTTCCTAACATAATGGCCCGAAAGCTCTAAAAATACTAAAATCGCTGGTTAGGTATCGACAGGAGTAATCGATATTAGTCCAAGTTTTCTCTAAAACTTAAAACATGTTCGAAAATGAACTATGTTAAATAACTCCTCAGAGTATCTCCCACAAATTTGTTGAAGTTCGTTTTGAAATGTTCCCTGAATGTAGTCCTTGAAGTTCTATTTACGAGGAACCTGATTATCCAATTTTGTTCTATTGGCAAGTACACGAATCCCGCCATAATGGTCGGAAAGCTTTAAAAAATCAAACGTTAATCACCTAAAAAGGATTGTGGGCACATAGATCAGGGAATCCAATTCTTTCCAAAGTCACTGCTTACGGCCTTGGTGAACTCCCTGTTTCACTCTACGGGTCTCGGACTTCTTATTACTGAATTCTACAAACGACTAACGTCCACATATAAAGCTGATTGTGTAACGTTTCAAACTCGGCTGGAGGGAAGTCTTCTCTATATCCACGAACAGCTTGGCATGGTTGACGGTATCGAAAGCCTTCTGTGCTGTGCATTTTCGGAATCCATACTAATGCTGAGGCACTGGGAAACTGCTTCCCATCATGGAGAGAAGTATTGCTTCTAGAATCTTTGCTACTGGCGACAAGGGGGATATCGGCCTTTATGTTTCACTTCTGCTGGCGTTCTTGTCTGGATTCAGTGGCAGGAAGCCCTGCCAACTTTCCAGGCGTCTGGTACAATATGGGTAGTAGGAATAGTTATGTCGACTTTCGATTAATCGACTTTTTGCAGTCAAAAGTCAGTGAATTTTACTCTCTCAGGCAAGAAAAATTGCAGAAAGTTATCGAACAACATTTCACAAAAACTTGCAAGAATGTCAGCTGTTTCCGAAAATGTATGAAATTTGTTTTTGTTTCTTTTGATATTTTAAACCAAACGGAACAAAAACATAAATTTTAAAATTGCAGTTTACTTATTTAATGCTTTAATCCCATCCACAACGCTTTAGATAGAATCTAAAAAATGTGCAATTGTTAAATTTTCTTGGTCATAAATGTTAACATTTCGAGTTGTTTACATTGAACAGGTGATTAAAAGTCAGCTGATCAGACTTGCAAATTTTTGCGGGACAAATTTTCCCAGCAAAAATTTGCAACTTCTCAGTCACAAAACTCTCCATAAATCCCTCCAAACTCGCTCTGTTTTGCTGAATAATTTTGTTAACGAACATCATTCAGTAAAAATTTGTACGAATTTTTACAAATTTTTGGGTCATGGTACAGACCTAGTCTAAATATCGTAGTCGACTTTTGTCTGGAGGGGAAAATCGCATAATCGATTATCTTATGATCGATTTTCGAGTTTGCCCATAGATTGTTGACTTGGCCGTTATACACTTTTTACAGTTTTAAAGTAAGTTCGGAAATCGACGAAATGTCGATTATAATCGATTTTTTGCGGTTATGTAAAAGTCGATAGTAGAGTTGTATAGTTCATGAACGAACTAGTTCAATTGAACGATTCATTGAAAAGAGCGTATGAACTAGATCAGTCGATATAGTTCATTATAGTTCAATAGTTCACTGAACTATAATCAATCGGTGACCGTACGATCAACGGACGATTCACTATCTAGTTCAACATGTCGTTCACAAATACATAAAGTGACGGCGTTGTCTATGTTAAGGGATGCCTTCGTAATGTGATCAGTTTGTTTATGTTTTGGATCAAGGTACATGGAATAGCTGTCCGAAAATGAAGATTTCTACAAAAACATAGAGACATAACATATTAAAATATGTCGAATCGATTACCTAATGAATCTGCCTTTTTGGATGGAAAAAAGGGAAAACATAAAAAGAAATACACACGCACAAAACTTTTTCTAAAATTAATTAATTAATTATTTTTTTTTCTAAAATTAATTAATCTTTCTTTAAGAATGCAATAAAACTATGTAAATGTAAAATTTTTGTTAAGGAGTAGTTAAATTATATTATTCTTTTGTTTGTTTGTATTTGGTGTATGTATGCGTTTTCATCAAACGACCGATTAAGAGCCGGTGAACGATTTTTATCCGAATGATTGAACTGGACAGTGAACTATGAACTAGATACTGACCTAGTTCATATTAAAGAGCTGAGCTATTGAACTAGATCTTTCAAATGAACTAGATTTTACAACTCTAGTCGATAGTTGAGTTTTAAGACAACTGAAATAATTTGTAGACCAAAATCGAAAAATCGATTATTGCTTTCTATTACCTATCCCTAATGGGTACTCAACCCCGGGTTTATCCAGTTGCTTCAGCATTACCATTGAGATTCCGTGTGGGTCCAACGCTTTGGATGATTTCGCGTTACAGGTGACGTCGTAACACACTCCTCTTCGCCTTATCACCCTCGGGAGCTTTATAAACTGCCAGTTAAAATAACAAGCGCACCACCGTTGTCCATAATCCTGTAGCATTGCTTCAGGTGGGCGAACCACTTTTTATACCCTACACCACTATGTGGGGAGGGTATTATAAGTTGGTTTTGCCCAAAAAGTTTGTAACGCATCGAAATAACGGTCGTAGACCCATACTTATATATACCAAAATGAATGTCTCGACGAGTTGAGTCGATCTGGCTATGTGTGTCCGTCCGTCCGTCCGTCTGTCCGTCTGTCCATCTAAACCTTGTAATCACGCTACAGGTCGCAATTTTGATCAGATCGTCACGAAATTTTGCAAGTTGATGGGGGTCCCGGAGGGGAAGAAGCCTATTGATTTTGGTGAAGGTCGGATAATATTTAAGGGTCGGAAAGGGCAAAAAACTTAGGTGGATAAAAAGACAACGTTTTTTTCCAAAGCGAATATCTCAGCTTCTATATGGGGTATACCAAAAGCTGAAAATTAAAGTAGAAAATGTCACCTTTCTAATCCTGTAAAGTAGGTGCTCGTAGGTGATCAAACAACGAAGATATCACAATAGTAGCAAATAAAACACCAATTTTCATTTTTGCGATTTTAATTATATTGATGAATATCACAGCTTAAGTTGTAAACTTTCCAAAAGCAAAGCCTGACTATGAAAGTAGAAGATCCCGTCTTTACAATGATGCAAACTAGGTGGCATAGGTAACCAAATGACGGAGATATCGCAATAGTCGTTAATACATCCCATTTATCCATTTTTTTTTGGAAATCACGCTAAAGGTCGCAATTTTTATCGGATCGTCACGAAATTTTGGGGGTTAATGGGGGTCCCACTGATGAAGAAGCCTACTGATTTTAATGATGGTCGGATAATATTCAGGGGTCGGAATGGGCAAAAACTTATTTGGAGAAAAGTCAACGTTTTATTTCAAAGCCAATATCTCTGTTTTTTTAAGAGGTATATGAAAAGCAAAACCTGGCAAGGAAAGTAGAAAATATCACCTTTATAACGATGTATAGTAGGCTGTCGTAGGTGGTCAAACAACAGAGATATCGCAATAGTCGGTAATGCACCCCATTTTCCGATTTTTTTGTAATCAAGCTACAGGTCGCAATTTTGATCGGATCGTCACGAAATTTTGGTTGCTTATGGGGGTCCCAGAGAGAAAGAGGCATATTATTTTTGATGGTAGTCGGATTATATTCCCTAAAAGAAATGTTTACCAGTGAAACGCTTATACACAGGGGTAGTGGTGTAGGGTATCACATGGTCGGCCCCATCCCGACTATAGCCTTTGCTCACTTGTTTCACTTATATTCGCCTACTAGCCTGTTGACATCAGGAGGAAGTTCTCTAACTCTTGGATCGTCAGGGTTCGTACGACGAAGCTCATCACGCTCATTTGAAAGTCCCATTGCCTCTGCTGGGAAATTTGGTGTGATTTCGGCTATTCGACCAGCAGATATGTTGCTAGCGGCTGCCGCAGTGATGAAGTCCCGAAAAATTCTCTCACCCAACCGAGGATCTGAGCGAAAGGGCAGCTCTCTGAAGCGGTTAATGTAAATTCCCTGAATTCTTGCCCATCAGCTTTCCACAGTTAAGAAAAGAACGTCGGTCAAAGCTTATGAAGTCGGGTGGTCTGTTTACGGAGACGATGATCGGTAGATGGTCTGAGCCAAGGGAAATAAAGGGTTGCCAGGACACGTCATTTATCAGACCGTTTGTCACAATGGTGATGTCTGGCGAGCTGTGGCAATCTTCTCTTATCCTCGTAGGAGCATCTTCATTCACCATGCAAAATGTGGAGCTATCAATTTGATGGGTAAATTCTCTGAATCCTTGCCAATCAGCTTTCCATGCTTCAGAAAATTACGTCGGTCAGAGGTTGTGAAGTCGAATGGTTTGCTTACGGAGACGATGATCGGAATATGTCTGAGCCAAGGGAAATAACTGGTTGCCAGGACACGTCATTTATCAGACCGGGTGTCACAATGGTGATGTCTGGCGAGCTGTGTAAATTTTCTCTTATCCTCGTAGGATCATCTTCATTCACCATGCAAAATGTGGAGCTATCAATTTGATTGGTAAATTCTCTAAATCCTTGCCAATCAGCTTTCCATGGTTCAGAAAAGTACGCCGGTCAGAGGTTATGAAGTCGGGTGGTCTGTTTACGGAAACGATGATCGGAATATTGTCTAAGTCAAGGAAAATAACTCTTTGCCAGGACATGTCATCTATTGGACCGTTTGTCACAATGGTGATGTCTGGCGAGCTGTGGCAATCTCCTCTTATTCTTCACCGTGCAAAATGAGGTCATTCATTGCCTAGGATGGAATACCAAAGCTCAAGATGAGCATTGAAGTCCCCTAGCACCAGCCGATTGTTGCCCTTCAGAAGCGAACTAATGGCGGACATATAACGCAAAGCAAGCTATTCAAGTAGCATTGTGATAAAGACCACCAAACTTGGACATATTGGTCGACGGTGCCCTGACTGCATGATTAAGTCGTCCACGCAACCCTTAGCTTTTTGCGATAAGATCAAAAGTAGGGATAAGGTTCTTAAGTCGCAGGCCGGCGTCGGGGTGCTGAATGAAAATCTTGTTGACTTCTTGCAAAAGAAATAGGCCGGTCTGTGATAAGCTATGTAGCGCCCGCGTGGTATGCAAGCGTTAGCGCTAGGCAGTGGAAGAATATTCAAACCTGTCAGAATGCCGTCCTGAGGACTGCAAAAACCGGTACATCAGCACAACAAGATGTTTTCGATGCAGTACCTGCTTGCGTGAGCATCCCTGTTACAATCTAGTGGACAGGCTATAAGTGAGAACTTCTAGATCAACGAGCCTATCAGTATGGATGCAGTTGCGCAGGTAGTACAAAGGTATAGTGAAAATGCTGTACTCGGAGACACATCCCACATCCATCGCAGCAGAAAAACGCAAGCTGCCAAGGCAAATACGAGTGGTTTAGGGATACGTAAAGACGATTTCGGTTAACCGATTAATCGTTTATTGGTCGTATAACGAAAACCGTATAATCGATTATTCTTAATCGACTTTTTAAAAACAGAATCGACTATTAGTCGTAGTTGACCATAATTCGCAGTCGACTATTGGTCGTAGTTGAACATTAATCGTAGTCGACTATTAGTCGTAGATGGCTATTGGTTTTCGGTTGTTAATGAAAAATCGAAAGTCGACTTTTGGAACTGCCCAGCTAACCCACTCAACTATCATCTGATTCTTTATGGACGCAACTAGTCCAGGTTGCAGTATTTTGTGAATCTGGATACAGAGAAACCAGATAACTGAATAAAATATAAGATCGCTTTCTATTGACTTACTTCGTTTTGCAACACTGTTTAAACATCTACCCGAACGCCATCTATAGATGGCTATTATCGCTTTCAAAGGATTCTTATGAAATTGAGAGTTTGACCTTTTATGTTGAAAATAACACAAACAAAAACATTGTCGTTAATGTTACCCTCCACCTCTTGATCAGGGTAAAATTCTAAGTCGATATAACCATGTCCGTCTGTCTGTTGAAATCAAGATACAGCTCGCAATTTTTAATATAGAGCTTTGTAATTTGTTGTGGACATTTTTACTACTCCTAGGATGTTTGGTATTGCAAATGGGCTATACCGGCCGACGTTTTGATATAGCCCCCATAGAACGGTACCACCCGATTTTTGGTATTTTGAAGGTTTTAGCTTCATTATCACAGCGAAATGGCTGAAATTTGGTACTTAGTCTTTGTTGGGGGTATAAAACTTTCCCCTGGAATTTTGTTGGTATGGGTCCACACTTTCATAGAGCCCTCATAGAACGTTACCTCCAGATTTGAAGGTTGTGGCCTAAATGTTCCTTCGAAATGGCTGAAATTTGGTATTTAGTCTTCGTTGGGGGTATTCAAGTTTCACCTCTAAAATTTTCGATATAGTTCCACGCCTTCATATAGCCCCCATAGAACAGTACCTCCCGAATTGCGGTATTTTGAAGGTTGTGGCCGCAGTATTCATCCGAAGTGGCTGAAATTTGGTATTTAGTCTTCGATGGGGGTATAAAACTTTTCCCCAGAAATTTGTTGGTACACGCCGACGCCTTAACACAGCCCCCATACAACGGTACCACCCGATTTTCGGTATTTTGAAAGTTTTAGCTTCATTATCACACCTAAATGGCTGAATTTTGGTACTTAGCCTTCGTTGGTAAAACCCTTTCCGACTGAATTTCGTCGGTGTAGGTCCACGTTTCGGTATAGCCCCCATAGATTTTCATAATTGTGAAGGATGTGACGTTAATATTCAACCGAAATGACTGAAATTTGTTATTTAGTCTTTCATGGGGTTATAAAATGTTCCAGAAAAGAATTATCAGTAAAGGGCCACTTCTTCCTATATCCCCATAGGAACGTACCTCTTGATTTTCTATTTTTTTAGGTTTTATCCACATTATCTTACTGAAATATCTGAAATTTGGTATTTATTCTTTTTTTGAGTCTAAAAACTTTTCGCCAGAATTTTGGTCGACGTTTTGATAAAGCCAGAATGGTACCTTCCGAAGTTTGCGACATTGTTTTACTGAAATTGCTGAAATTTGGTATTAAGTGTTCTTCATAAACGAAAAGAAACTAATTGTTCCATTTTACTTAAATACCACTCGTGGTGAAGGGTACATTAAGTACGGCCCGGTCGAACTTAAAGCCGATCTTACTTGTTTTTTTTATATTTTTCATTAAAAATATCTCTGTTGAAGGAAATCGAAGTTCTTCCTAAGAAAGTACACACATTTATTTGATATACGGCACCTAATTTTTGTAAAGATATGAACTGCGAAAGAATGACATGAATGAAAAATATTTCCCTAAAATGGATCGTAGCAAACAATAGATGGCGTACTTTCGATCGATTCCTAACCAGTGTTGTAAAACGAAGTTATTTTGTTCATTTCCTTTCTAGCGCCTTGGGATATGCTTTAAATTTTAAAATATTTTTTCATTTACAAGAAGCGTAGCACAAAAATAATTACAGTCCCACACTTGAAATTTCATTACTACTATTTCAATTTCCATTCAAACATTTTGGTTTACCCTGTATGCAATATGCAGCAGTAGATTTTAAACAACTTTTGTGATAACATCAATGTGAAAAGATTTGATTTAGTTTTTATTTGTGGTTTTTATTTCCTAAGTCATATCTGTCTCTTAATTTAGTTCTTCTATTACCAGTTTTAGTTTTAATTATTTCTCAATGCAACAGCAATAGACTTCTTCAATCAGAAAACAACAAATCAATAGACCAATGTAAGTCTAAGGAGACTACAACAACCAAAAAGAAAAAAAACTTAAAAACTGAAATGAAGTTTTCTCCTAGACTTGCAATAAAGCAAACAAATGATTCCTATATTTCAAATGCATTTATATAGACATGTAATAAACAATCAGACCTACAAAAAACAAACACACACACATACACAAATATGCAGATTTCACAAAAATCAGAAAGCAATAAAAAAACAAACTACAATAAAAACTTAAAGCAATAGACCAATTCTAAGAAAAATAACTAAATTCTAAATTAAGATTTTGACCACACACTTAATTTCGATTTTCAGGAGATTTTCAGTTTTAAAGAAATGCTGCTTGAAAACAACAAAAATACTCTTAACAAAATTAGTCCATGTTTTAATTATTTCCAAACAATAAAAACAATTGTAAATGTAAATTTTATAAGAAAAAACAATGAAAACAATACTTTTAAAAGCTAATAATTTCTATTACTGGCTATTATCACAACAAAATTGCTTCCAAATTGTAAACATTAAAACACACACATACATATTGACTAAAAATGAAAAAAAAGTTTACTTTAGTTTTAAACTATATTAAGCGCCAAAAATCAAATAAAATTTAGTTTTTAGTAACCTCTCGAAATTCTAATACAAAAAAAGAATAATAATCCAGCCAAATAAAAGGAAAATTAAAAATCTTTAAAATTTTAGGGAGAAATCTTAAGCAAAAAATTCTAAAATTACGGAACAAGTGAATAATCATCAAAATAATATCTGACATTTTATGTAAGTCATACATAAGCATTTTGGAAAATTTCTTAAGTTTTTGTGTAAAATAAGTAGACGAGTTTATAACAGAAAAAAATGAACGAACAAAATTAATGATTTTAAAATAATAAATTGTATGTAATATACTCACTGATTTAATATAGGCATACATGTAAGAATAATAATTTTTATTATTTACTTTATATAAAATAATTAATATAATTTTAATTCCTCGATCGCATCATACATATATAGATAATATAATTATTGATTCAATAAAAATGAAAATCAAATTCTAAACCAAAAAAAATTGATCTTTATTTTTTTTTTAATTCAAAGTTTTTGATAGAGGGCTGTTCTAGACAAGTTGTGAAATTTTGACTGAATATAGTCTTTTTGGTTCTCATTACAGAGATAAATTATTTTTTGTGGAAAAGTCAGATTTCGATCGATTTGTTGAATTCCGAAAATCTTATTATTTAGTATAAATATGGCAACATTAGAGGAATCAAAAGAAACAAAACAAAAACATATGATTAGAAAACACTGTAGAAGTGGGAACTGTGAAAATAATATACTGAATCTGTATCAGGGATAGCCAGTGTTGCGGTCATTTCAAATTTCAGTAGGAGATCGACCTTGAAGTAGTCATAAAGCCATTGAAAGAATGTCGAAGCACATGAAGGAGAGTCGTTCTTGTATGGAACATCTACGTGACCTCTCGGGAAGGTGCATACTTGTTTAGGTTGTTTGTCTAATTTATAGCGGTGCCGAGCTTGATGAAGTGATTTACTGCTTTAAAATTGAAGGACTGGGTTCAGTGGGCACATTGCCGTCGATACCATACATTTTTCGCCTATCGACCTATGATGTCAATGTCATCGGCATAAGCGGGCAGCTTCATGTATCTTGTGTCATTTCCGTTTGCTTTGCGCTTCCCGTATCATCATATCCACCTGGCTATTGATAACACGAAATACAAATTTGATGGCCGCGTATAAGTTAATATAATCTTGCAAAGTCGTATAAGCTTTGTAGGTATACTAAACTCAGACATGACTTAAAATATCTTTACACTTAAGGGAAAGCAGGCTTATAGTCGACAAAAATATGACAGGTGTCGATTTGCCTCTCTTGAATTTTCTCCAACGTTTTTCGTAAGGTGAAGATCTGGCCAATGGTGCATTTGCCTGGTCTTAAGGCGCATTCATGTGATCTAAATATTTCAACCGTTCGCACATACGCTGAACAAGATTTTATAAGTGCTGGGGAGCAGACTTATGGCTCTATAATTGCATCATACTCTTACAGTCTTATCTCATTTCTTATGTACAGGACATAGGATGCTCAAGTTTCAATCGTGAGGTATGCGTTTTGTTGCCAGATAGTGCTAATGAGCTGATACGTACACCTTATCCGCCTCCGGTCTTGAACAGCTCGATTAGTAGCCCATTAGCTTCTGCTACCTCATTATTCTTTATCCGACTTATTGGTTTAAACCTCAATATATGGTATTAACCTCAATATAGCTGGGCGGTATACATTCGATTCCATAGTCTGGGATTGCTAATGTGACCTTCTCTTCCGATAGCTTAGAAAAATATACGGAACGTATATGTTACATATTCTCGTCTCTACAAGAGAATATGCTCCTATCAAAGCCACCAGTTTGATGTCCAATTCGGACTCTTTATTTTGACTTTAGTACATCTAGATTTCTTCACACACTCTCTTTTTTCTGCGGAATAGACGTTCTTCCTCTGTTATATTCTCACGATACCTCTCTCGTGCGATAAGGTGTTGAAGTAGCAATTTATCTTATTCTCCAGCGAATCGATGCTGACTTCTGTTACCATAACTGTGCTGTCGTCTGCGTTCTTAACCCATTTCGTACTTGGTGTTCGATTTTTCGAACAGTAAAATCACCTTTTTTCAAAAAAATATTTATGGATGAAAAAGTTTAAATTTTAAACAAGTTTTGGTATATGTATAAAGTCTAATCTGTCAGCAAATAAAAAAAAATTGTTCCCTTGAAAACCCCAACTCCTCCTCGATGTTAGGGGTAGATTTTTAAAACCTATATTTTTGGATATTTTTTAAATTAATTTTAAAAAATTATAAAAAAATTAAATTAAAAAAGTAATCATGGGGAATTATTGCCAATATATGTAGCCGTTTCACAAAATATAGAGAACTTGATTTACATGCGCAAGCGCGACTTTACAGATGTGCAAAAATGACTGTTCGAAATTTCGAACGCTGGTACTTAACCTACATATCGATGGGTATATCAAAACGTGGAAATTTACTGGCAAATTGCGGGGAAGAGTTATTATAGCACTATATAAAACTAAATACTAAATTTCAACCATTTCTAAAGGATAGTGCGGCTAAAAGCCTGAAATACCCTAAAATCGTTAGATACAATTCAACGGAGGCTATATAAAACGTGGACCTATGCTGACACATTTCTGGAGGAAAGTTAAGTAACCTCAAAAAAGACTAAATATGTATAAATTTACAGTCATTTCTGTAGGATAATGCTTCTAAATCCTTGAGATCTCGCGAAAATCGGGCGGTACCGTTCTATGGGGGGCAATCCAAAATGTGGACCAGAGCTGACACATTTCGGGGAAAAGTTTTGTAGGTCCAAAGAAGTCTCAATACCAATCTTCAATCATATTTCCATGCAAAAATTGTGAAATAAATCAATAAAACGGCAAATAAATCAATTTTATTTTACTTCTAAACATATAGCTTAAGTGCCAGTGTTCGAAATTTCGAACACCACTTTCCGGGAAAACGAAATATAGGAAAATTTTTTTGAGTTGATTTTTGACATCAGTGGGTCCTAATTATCCTAAAAAATGCTTTGGTTTTAAAAAAATAAATAAAAATTTTTTCTCGGTACGATATGGGTTAAGAAGTTCTACTCCTTTTCGGTGCACAGGGAAATTATAGACATACTGATTAAAAAGTAGACTCTTCCCTGCGGTAAACGCAACGTAATTTAAATACTTTTCGATTTTTTGGGTCTGCATGTATTTCACATGTGCCTGCCTGCGGTTTATATAATACCACAACCAGTGCTTGATTGTGTGAGGCACTGCGGAATTTAGAATATCTTCCAGTAGAATGTCGTGATCGACGGTGTCGAATGCCTTGGATAAATTCAGGTCCACGACAATTGTCCTTTCGGCAGGTCTACTTTGGTTTAGACCAATGTCGTGCTTTGGTGTTGTTAAAGTTACGAAGTTTTTCGGCAATTCACACACACACGACCCGAACGCAACGAAATAGCACACAAATGTTTTGATTTGTTTTTGTTTTGCAGCATGCGTGCATTCAACGTTACTAACACACTGTCAAAAGTTGCAAATATTGAGAATTTTGTGTGCCCTCTTCTTGGTCGGCTGTGGTTTAGACCATGTTATTACGACACTTGCGAGGGCAGTGCTGTGGGACTGGAAGGTGTTCATGTAATGCTAGGCAGCAGCAGAGATTCCAAAAACTTAGCTAGAGGCGAAAGTAAGGAGATTAGAGATTAGATAGAAATCTACCCTTCTAGATGATTTACTTGGTTCTGGGAGTGGAATAATTCTTGTCGTTCTCTACATCGCTAAAAACAGTTTTGCAGCAGGACAAATGTTTTTGATCATAAGCATAGCTGTGTTCTGGATATCGCTGCACTGATTTCCTCCGAAGTAAAAGGGTGGATAGGCCGTGTGGTGGTCTTTTTGGCTCTCCCAAGGGGAGATCTTTTTGTCTTGTTCTGAATGGGGAAGTCTCATTCCGTTGACAGATGTTTCATTTGGAGAATGAATTTCCTGATGTTTGGCCAAAGATATTTTCATATCCACTTTGGCATTAAAATCGCATAGAATATTTTCATGGGCAGCACATCGGTCATATGGTTTTCGTCGTTGGCTTCGGCCGGAGCATGCGCGCGCATATAGGACTGATGTAGATGAATTTAGCATTTATTATTAAGGTCACTTCTCGCCGAAATGTTCCAACAATCACAAGTTGTGGTACTTAGCAGTCGACTAAACCGACTGATTCTTTTAGATTTTACCTTTGTAATGGTAGACTAGGCATATATCTCTGTCATACTTGTTTATTGCTATATTGTAGGTGATAATTAATTTTTAAAAACATTCTATTTTTATACCTTCAGTCTTTAGGATAAAGAGAGTATATACACGTTGAAAATGTGTCTCATCGAACCAAATGTTGCACTTCGTAATATTTTGCCCAAACTTAGTTTAAGTTCGAAGATGGTCCACTCCTTGGGGTACATCCCCAACAAAAGTTCAAAATTTGTCTGTAAAGTGTTGTGAACGATAACTCTCGAAGGGAGCAATCGATTTGGTCCAAACTTTGCACATCCAAAAAATTTTACCAGACATAGATGAGGTTCCAATAAGGACCCTATCGGTGCACTCCTTCAGGTGCCCCCACACAAAATTTTGGAAGAGTGTTGTTGTAAGAACTTGTAAATAAAAACCGCTTACTCCTAGGAAGTTTTTGCGGATTCTGAAACAGCAATGATAATAGATGAGAAACATCCAAAAAAATCGCTGGAGGAATATTTAAATAAATCGCGGACAAACTTCAAATTTTTAGGTTTATTTTAGGTTTTCTCGATTTTGCTTGGAAACCTAAGTTCGCAATGAGGCTAAAGACAATGTTGTAGCTGTGAAAATTCTATAGAGGATTGACCTTTTTGATTTGTTCCTAGGTTTTACCATTTTTGAGATATAGAAGATCAGGTCACATTTGTAGTTTATTTTTGTTAAGTTTTCACGATTTGCTTGAAAACGATAAGTCTTATCGAAATGGGACTAGAGAAAATCTTATAGCTGTGTAAATTCTCTACAAGATTAGCTTTTAATTTTTTCCTAGGTTGTACCATTTTCGAGATATATAAGTTTGAGTTGTGATATTGCAGTCATGACATTGTTTTATAAGGAGACAGTCCCAATTTGAACTTCTATATCTCAAAAACAGTAAAACCTACGAAAACCTCATAGAGGCCAATCTTGCAGTTTCCAAAAAATAGTAAAAACCGAAAAAAAATCCAAAAAATGCGAACTTTGACCGCGATTTATTTAAAAAGTGCTCCGGCGATTTTTTTTTGGTTTTTTGATTTTTCTCATCTTTGAACATTGTAGTTTCAGAATCCGCAAAAACCTTCCAGGTCTAAGCACCTTCCATTTAAAGTAGTTTCAAGAGCACCGTGCCATGGAATTTCAAAAACTTGGAATTGGAAGTAGTGCAATGTGTACTAGTTCTTTCACTGCACGTTTTGTTGCAGTTCAAACGGAGTCCTCAACAAGGCACTCCATTCCTCACATTTTACCCGCTTTTGGATGCAATCCAAAGAATCACATTCACTTGTCACATTTTAACAACATCCGGTTGCAGTCCAAACGGAGTCGAGAAAAAGGCAAGCCAGTTCCCTACATTTTATTAGCAGTTGTTAGATTTCCCTACACGTACATAAATCAGTTTGTACATCTCTACAGGCATCGGCATACTTAATATTTTTGTTTTACACAAATAATAAATGCATTTTATTTGTTCTGCAATATTTTGTATTGGCTTGCATACTTTCCGCAGAATGCCTGTATCAAAACACGTGCTTTGGATTTTGGACTTCTTCCCGAAAGGGTTAGTTAAAATGCAATGCCAAAGGGTCAGTTAAAATGCAGTGCCAGAGGGTAAGTTAAAATGCAGTGCAATGGAGTGCCTATTTCCGGTGTCACGCTCTTGTAAAAAGAATGAGTGAAAATGCATAATTTGATGCACATCCAAATCACTTGTACATATCGACGCCTCCAAACAATAGTATGCTAAGTCGACTTAGCATGTTTTCAAGTTCTTTACATTTTTATATTTAACGTCCTTTAACTTAAATTCTGTCAAATTTTGGTAATGATCGGACAATCCGAACAGAAGTTATAACCAAATATTTACTTAGCATAGTACTGAAGGTCAAAGAAATTTCCAAACTTTTATAGCTTGTCCTGCAAAACTCGCTTTTTAGACTTAGCATACTATTATTTGGAGGTGTCGATATGATTTAACTGTCTCGTTGGAGACAAACTTTTTGCTGGGAGTATATATGGGCTGAAAGAGGACGCTTTCGTGCATCATTCTGTGAAAAACTCTGATCACAAGCTGCTCCCTAAAAGTTCTAGTCCACTAAAGTTGGAATTTCACTAAAATTTAGTACCTGAGGACAAACAAAATAGCTTACTTTGTGTGAACGACACGGCAATCTGTTTTAAAGGCAACAATCCTACATACCTAACAAAAAAACAATGAACACAATATATGTTATAGTTTCCGAGAAATAGCTATTTCTTTCTCCAGAAATGTAAAAAAATTGCGTATTTTCCAAAATTGCAAAAAGTTGTCCTCTTTAGGAGCAAGCCACACCTTCCAATATTTTGACCTAATTTGTTGGTTTCCTTAGTTACTATCTAATCCCATATACAAATTAACAATCGGTGACGACAAAAAATTGGGGTTTTGGTCTGGAAAATCGATTGCTGAACCACTGTGCGGCGCAAGTTTTCCCAATTCCTATTTCTTTTTTAAATTCGAGTCTGGGAACGGGCACCTCACCCAAAAAAGTTCAAAAATTTTCTGTAAAATGATGTGAACGATAACTCTCGAAGGGAGCAATCAATTTGGTCCAAACTTTTCACATCGTATTATTTCTTCCAGATATAAATCGGTTTCGAATATAGACTATATCGGTCCACTCCTTCAGGTACCTCCCATACAAAATTCCGATAAAGTGAAGTTTAAGAGCTCCACTCGGATCGTTTTGAATTTATTTTCAGTAAGTTGTCCTTGCGTAAGCGTAAGTCAATACTGCCTAAGATAATGGCCCAAAAGCTCCAAAACCGCGCCGGCACATACTAAAATGGCTATTGTGCAAGATAACTCTAAAACTTTTTCAAAAATTTCTGTCAAACTTAGTAACACTGTGCAACATTTTTAAAGTAATCTTGTGCAAACAATTTGAACTGAGGTTTTTTTTTTTTGAAAGTACAGACCCAAACGACAAAACCCCTAGTTGCATTTTGTTGTGACAGATCCAGCATAGATTTTATGGCCCCATCTAAACATGTTTAAATAATGACTTTTTGAAGCAATTCGAGGCTGTATCTCTGAAACTGATGCGAATCTTCATCTGAATAATGAACTCGAAAAACTAAATTTTCTGCATCAAATTTTATAAAATATCGAAAATTTTCATAATTTGTATACATTTTGCAACATATCTCCAAACAGTTAATTTTTTCTTAATGTTTTCTTTTGGAAAAATATTCACTGCAATGTAATACACAACTCTTCAGAACATACCCTATCTCGTTGTTTTCAGTATACTTTTTTCAACGACGGTTTAATAAATATGTCAATAATGTGGTGAAATCTGAAATGGGAGAATAAACTGTTGGTGTAAACTGTGTTTGAAATACGTGTTATAAAATACATGATGCAAAATACCGCGGAAACAACATGAAGTAAGCATTTTAGAGTTTCAGAGTGTTGTGAAGAATTGCTGAGAACTTTATTTTGAAGATCTTTGCAAAGGGTTACTTGGTTCAACTCCCAATAGTTTAGCTGATACTGGCCAGAATTTCAGCAATTATATAAAATTTTCTATATTTTTTCGATTTTGATGTCCCAGATGGAGTTTTTCTTATGTGGTCTGTTTAAAAGATAAGTTCTACCATGGTACAATAAGGAAGGTAGAACAGGTTCGAAAAAACTATGGAAAATCAACCCTACACGTATGCCCGCTTCCTTTCAAAATTGTCTATGGTGACAAACGTCAAGTTTTGTTTTTGTTAATGTTTGTTTTGTTTCATATTTTATTAAATTTTTAAAATTAATGAAATGTAAAAAATGAATAATACGATATATTCAGTCTTCGAAATTGCCTTTAAAATTTCATAAAGGTTTATTTACAGGACAAGACAATAACTTTTATGTGGATCTACTAGAAATGTCCCTGCTAAAGATCGTAACTGTTGGCTAATACGAAGAAAAGAAAAAGTATCAATAAAGTCAGGAGAAGTCTTCGTTTTATGAAGTGAAAGATTGGATTCTGTTAATTATCAATCTGTAAATTCGAGTCGTTGTAAGAATACAGAACATTAGCATGTCAAGAAAAGCAGCTTTCATATTTCCACAACCTACACATGCGCACATGTATGTATGTATATTTACCACAGAAACTCCGGAAGTGACAAGGAGACTTCTCTCGCATGTTTTTTACGACGAGTCTTAATGGCTGTCTAGCGACCCCCAGAAATGTAGCCTGCAGGCGTGCTTACCATTTTACGGCTGCAAGGACTACTTAAATTCTCAAACGTGCGCCAGAAAATGGAGAAAGTGAAATTCTTCTTATTGGAGGTTAAGATCACATTGTAATAATAAATCCGATCAAAAATATATTGGGAATTTAGCGAAAGATTCACCTTTTTTCTTTATTTTATATTCAATAAGAAGTTACATTGTTAAATAGAAGTTAATATCGTGACATAACTTTGTTTACTTTGTTCATGTTCCATAGTATCTGCAATGTTCAATCTGATTGTTACTTTATTTCGCTTTATTGTGTGTCCTTGTCAACACTATACTTCACATTTGGAGCCATTGAATTTAAATTTAATATCACATCCAGCAGACCCCTCAGAGCTACGGTTATAGTCCCCAGGAATTTAAAAATGACCATTTGAGCTCCTAATCAGTTTTTGATACGTCGCATCTTCTCACTGTTATTGTTTCTGTGTTTATTACGACTACAATTCTTTTTTTTAAATTAATATTCAGTAATGTGTGTATGTATTTTTTGGAATTTGTCAAAATAGGAATATTCAAAACAAAACGTAACAAAATGACGTTGACACAAGTTGGTCACCAAAAGAAAAAAATTATAATCAGCTGTGAGCTCTGTCATACCTTTCTTATTATACCATGAGTTCTACTAGTTTAGGGCTACAATATTGCCAAAGAAAGAAAGGCCAAATTCCTATTCGTTTCTGAGATAAAGGCCCGATAAATGCAAACAGCTGTAGTTTTAGCCCGGTTTAGATGAGGCTATAAAATCCGAACTGGGTCTGAAGGGACAAAATGCTGCTAGTATTTTTGTAGTCTCAATATGTACTTTCAAAAAAATGCATACTAAAAGTTGTTTGCCGCCGTGGTGCAATGGTATGCACACCCGCCTTGCACGCTGAAGGCCGTGAGTTCGATTCCCCGGCCAGTCAACATCAAAATTTTCAACGGTGGCAAAATACCCCTCAGTAATGTTGGCGACATTTCCTGAGTATTTCAGCCATGTAAAACATCTCTACAAAGTGGTGTCTTAAGACACGCCGTTCGGACTCGGCGATAAACAGTAGGGTCCATATCATTGAGCTAATACGAATGGGGGGGCACTCATTGATATGAGAGAAGTCTCCATTGTCCCGTATGGGATGTTTGTGGAACAATTATATTATATTATTATTAAAAGTTGTTTACATTTTCAGTGTTGCATAGTGTAATTTAATATTGAAGAAGTTTGGTTACCAAAAATGTTTGGTATAGCCCCACATTATGGTACATACATAACAAATCAATATATTTTATATACGGCATAGTTATTGTGTTTGGTTTGGTTTTGTTGTGTTTTTTCGTCAGTGGCTGAGTGTATCTCCTTCACACACACAGCTGACTGATACTTTCTTACTTGTTTCTTTTCCTTTTTCAAAGGTCGTTCAAAAGTTTTTAGTTACAGTTTTTCCTCTACAGTTTTTTGCTGTGGCACAGAAAAATTAGACGTTTAGTTACCTGCCTATTTATTAGTATATTTCTTTAAGTTCAAAGGACATTTAGGTTCACTACTCTTTATTTTATTTTTTTACTGGTTCTTTTTACTACCATAAACTGAGATTATACTGTGTCCCAATTTTTTCATAAAATAGTAGATGTTTAGTAATTTCTAAACACTTTATATTTAAATTTGAAAAAAAAAAATAGATTTGTGCTTAAGAATTCTCCTAAATCAAATATTTTAAAACAATTCCAGTTAGAACATGGACTTGTATTGTTTTTTTTTTTGTTTCTTCTACCCTCAACACTAATTTCATAGAAATTAGCAAAAACATAAAAATAAAGATACAATCTCCCAAAAGCAATATTTGAAAAATGTAAAAATATTGTATATAACCTGATTTGATACCTCGTATTTATAAATATGTACGTATAAGTTATGTCTAATAATAAATAACATTAATCATACTTCCACCAAGTAATTTTTAATGATATGCTAATGAATAGTAATAGCGAAATAATGATAAAAAATTGATTCAGTTGTAATTTGTAATATCTAAGCTTTTTAAATCGATTGACAAAATAATTGTGTGGATATTTTGAGAAGGAACAATGAATGATTTGTGAAAATAAAATGTAAAATGTGTGTACATATTTTAAAAGAAGCAACGCCAAATTATCTATAAACTGCTCATTTTTTAAATGTGAATATCATAGCAAGTAGTTGTAAGGAAAATGAATAACATTTGGGATAAATAACCAAGTCATACAATCAAATCAGCATAGTAAAACAAGCAAATACCTTTAACGTTAATAATATACGTAAGTATGTTGTGTGTATGTATGTACGAATATAGAAAATGATGATGAACGATAAACAATGATACCAAGTTAGCAATGAAAAATAATCAAAATTCTTTAGAAATAAACATTTCGAAATAAGATATATAATAATCCCGCCCTATATATCCTTACACCTTACACGTAGCTAGTAACGAAAGGATAGGGTTTCCTTAATAATTTTAAGATAATAATAAAAACTGTTTTGCAAAGTTTTCTTTTAAAAAATAACTCATTTAATTTTAAACTTCATACTGCAAATGTAAATTAGACAACAAATACAAATAAATAGCTAATAAATAATTGTTATAAAAATAATTGAAAAAAAGACGCAAAAAATAACAACCACAATTAGGGAATATGTGTATGTGAGAGCGGTAATGTTAGTTAGAGATGGTTATAAAATGATTGTATGAAAATGAAATTGCCAGACGCAGACAAATTAAAAATTAACCACAAAAATTTTTATTTTTTTTTAATTTTAAAATTACCAAATGCTTCTATCTTTTTTAATATTATAAATAAAATAATTAAAAAACATGTGACTCATATACAATGAAAAAAAGTGAATAAAAACCAATGAATAAATTATGTAGTAAATATTTGCCATTTAGAAATTTAACAAATTATGCATTTTAAGACCACTACCACAACCACCACCACCAATGTTAGAAATTTGATCATTTTTAAAATAAAGGAAAAACGTAACGTAATGGAAACAGATGAAATCTTAGCAACAAAAATATAAATACAAAATTGTCCATGATCGAAATATACAGAAAAATAATAATGTTCAAGGATTCTCTTTCGAAATAAATAAAAGAAATTAATGCAACAAAATAAATGATGTGGAAATAATAAAAAAATAAATTATTTTGTTCTTATTATTTGGGAAAACGGATCGCATCTTTAAAAGTAAGTATAAAAAAGCTATTTCCTACGAACATTGCTGAAGGGACCAGAACACTTTACAGCCCGTAAAAAGTACCATCAGCAAAATAGCAGGCTTACAGTGGTGGCCAATACATTCGAAACAAAATTGCACGTTTTAGAAAAAATTTTTCTCTAGGCTAAAGAGGGTATATACACGTTGACAAGACCAAAAATGTGCCTCATCGAAATAATGGTTTTAGACCCCAAGTATGTTTGTACGATATCCGTTTCAGACAATTTTGTGTAGATCTAGCAATGTCCGTCCGTCTGTCTGTCTGCCTGTCTGGCTGGTGCGCACGATAACTCTCGAGCGGATCAATCGATTCGGTTAAAATTTTGGGTATCGAAATATTTTGTCCAGATTTGATTTAAGTTGAAGATGGGCCATATAGGTCCACTCCTTCAGGTACCTCCCCCACAAATGTTCAAAAATTGTCGCAAAACTTGTGCGCACGATAACTCTCGAAGGGAGTAACCGAATTGAACCAAACTTTGTTCGAATATGGATTATATCGGTCCACTCCTTCAGGTACCTCCCACACAAAATTTTAAATAAGTGCAGTTTAGTGACAACTCACGAATCTTTATGAATTTTTTTGTAACAGGATGTTCGTGCGGTCCCCGTTACGTCATTGTAATTTTTTTCGAGGGCAAGTCCATAGTTCCCGAGATAATGGCGCATAACCTTAAAAAAACGCTGCACTATATCGCGAGTTCAAAAAAACGGTGGCTAAAAGGAGTTGGTGTTGGCAGATGAATTTTGGTATAAATATTTATAGTTCACTGACAATGTCGAGAGAAAAAAATTGGGAAGGTCGGTTCACGTTTTGGGATAGTCCCCATGCAACGGTACTTCTTAATGTTTCGGTATTTTGAATATTTTAGCTAAACTTATCAACCAAATTGGTTGAATTTTGAGATGCGGAGTTTTCACTTTACAAAAAACTTTTCCGATAAAAATTATGGACATAGGTCTACGTTTTGATATAGACCCCATATAACGGTACCTCCCGATTTGCGGAATTTTGAAGATTTTACATATGTTTCACGCCCAAATACGGCGAAATTTTGCATTGACTGTTCCCAATGGACCAAAAAACTTTTCTGATAAAAATTATGTACATAGGTCCACGTTTTGATATAGCTCCAATAGAACGGTTTCGCCAGATTTTCGATATTTTCAAGGTTTTAGCCACATTAAACAACCAATGTAGCTAATATTTGGTATTTATTCTTCGCCAGAATTTGGAACATTTTAAGGTTTTTTTATACCTTCAGCATGTATGCTAACGAGGGTATATACACTTTCATACGGGCAAAATGTGCTCCTCGAAATAATGGTTTAAGACCCCAAGTATGTTTAGACGAAATGTGTTTCAGACAATTTGGAGTCGATTGAGCAATGTCCGTCCGTCTGTCTGTCTGGCTGGAGCGCACGATAACTCTCGAACGGATAAACCGATTCGGTTCAAATTTTAGCTTTCGTAATATTTTACCAAAACTTAGTTTAAGTTCGAAAATGGGCTATATCGGTCCACTCCTTCCGGTCCGATCCCCCCCAAAAGTTCGAAAACGTTCGGAAAAATTGTGTGCACGACAACTCTTGAAGGGAGTAACCGATTTGTTCCATACTTTGACCATCGTGAAATGTGTACCAGACTTATATAAGGATTTAATATGGACTCAAACGGTCCACTCCTTCGGGTACCTCCCACACAAAATTTCGAAAAAGTTCAGTTTAGGACCATCTCTCGAATCGCTTTGATTTTTGTTGTAGCAACTTGTATTCACTGCCCTCCATACGACTTACAACTTTCATCAGGGACAAGTCCGTACTTCCTGAGAAAATAGCCAGAAAGTTGAAAAAACCCCTTTGACACCGTGTGAGTCGAAACAACTCGATATCGAATCACATAATTAGGCCCAAGGACTCCACCCTTGCCGATTGAAATTGTAAAAGGTTGGAAATAAACTGAAAAAATCGTGAGTATTGATTTCTGAAAAACAAGTTAGAATTAAGAAGGCTTTAAGTTGGACAGGGCCGAACTTTTCATACCCTCCCCCACGAACTGTATTAACGTAAATAGGAACAATTAGTTTCCTTTCGTTTATAAAAATACTAAGCTCTTCTTCTACCTTAAGGCTTATTCCTGGAGAAGCAGAATATATTAACTGATGATAACACTGTGACACAAAATGGAACTTAAAGTCTGGGGGTGGAAAATTTCTTTTGGAGATGAAAGTCCTTGGTGAGTTTACTAAGAACCCAAATAAAATTTTCGCCATAGTTTCGCGCGATGAAGTTTTTGCTTTTTTCCCTATAATACTTGGGAAAATTGTAGTTCCATATCTCCGTTTGGCCTTGTTGTAGCTTCTTCTAACTCAATGCTTCTTCTAACTCAATGCTTTTCATGTCAATTTCGTCCTTTATTTCTTGAACCGTATTGAAAGTACTAGAAGATGAGATTTTTTAACATCCAAATATTCTACAAAAATGTTGCTCAGAAGATTTTAGGTATAGTTCTCATTGACAACTAATCGATTTTGTCCCGTTTTTATTGTCATTTTTGGCATTTTTTCGGACTTGGTTCAGAACTAAACTATTTTTTGTTTTTCTGTAGATTCGTTATTGGTTATGTATTGGTATGTAAACATACCCTGCGGGACTTTTCTCAACCGGTTTACAAAATAGTTAGTTATAAATGCATTATTCTACAACTAACTGCAAATTGGTTGAAAAGTCATCAATAGATCAACCAGATTGAAAACTAAAAAAATGGAGAACTGACTATCTCTGCATTACTTTTTAACTAGTTATTAACCAGTTGGAAAATAGTCGGTTACAAAGCAATTTTTTTACAACCAAATATAAATTAGTTTAAAAGTCATCTAGAGATCAACCACTTGAAAACGTTGAATATTCAGTAATGTTTCTTCGACGCAAATAATTCTCATATACACTTTCGTAATTATTTCGATATAAATGCAACATACAATTATTCAAGCTAGTTTTGATAGACTTGACATACCAAAAGAGGAACAACAAGGGAACATAGCTGAGAAACAACTTGTGTCAAAATAAAAAGTCAAAAATAAAAGCAAAAGAGAGAATTAAAAGAAATAAAATATAATAAATAGAAAATACTTTTTTCTCTCTCTTTAAGACAAAAACAACAACAATTGATATATCAATTGGTTATTGCTTATATAAGTTAACACCTTAATCCAACCCCACCACTGTGTCATACCAAAACAACTCCCAACTTTCCGCTGACACAACATCAGTCCAGCGAACTCAATCAACCTTCAACAAGAGGATCATATTCCACTCAACGGTGGGAACGACATTTAGCCAACGTAGCAGTTTATGCAAGTGGCGTGATCGCCACAGCACTCCTCAATTATAGTTATAAGACACAATTAAATTCACTTCCAAATTGACAACCAAATAAAGAGGTGCATAGCACCGCAAAACAATCAACAAGATTTTTAATTAAACAACAAAGGCGCTTAGCACCGACAAAGGAAGGGAGCAAAGTAAATCCCCATACAATTAACTGGCGCCCAACATTCAATCCAACAAGGACCCAACCGAGTAGGAGGAAGCCCCTGAGTATCGCTAAGAGAAAAGGACGTCCGTACAGACCAGCTGCCGCCCGGTATAAAAAGAATATGAGGAATATAATAATATTAGTAAGTAGCAATAAGTGTATTAAAATTGTGAAAACAAAGAAAAGATAAAATAAAATTAATTCGTGTAATCATAAAAAAATCAATTAAATATTTGTGAACTAGGAAATTTGGAAAAAAAAAACTAAAATCATATTTCAAAAGAGAGATAAAATCGAACAAAGAAGAAAGATTAAAGAAGTGATGAGTGATATGGACAACCTACTATTAAAAACTGACGTATAAGAAATTAGAAATAAAAAAATATTAGCAAAGTGTGAGCACAAAATTATTAAGTGAAAGAAATTTACATCTTTGTGTTTATTTCAGCTTGAGTCCATATTTTGTTGTAATTCAATTGTTTGAATAACAACAAAATATTTTAAAGTGGATATGAAATTGATTAGTTGCGGGCGAAGGGTAGGGAATACTATAGTTTCAGTTGTCACCAAACAACTTCATCAGTTCCCTTTTTCGCCGACTCTGTATCGATAAACAGGTCAATAAAGCCATCTAGCAAATTAAATAAAATGAGAAATTTGCTGTAAATTAATTTGAATGAAATTACTAAATGCTTAGTGACTTGGAAAAACTAATATCGAAAGTTGACGCCATGAGTTTATCGAATTCAGCATCCACATCTTCTGGGGGAAATCTTAAAATAGACCCCTTTACTGAATCTCAAAAAAAAGAACTAACTCGGATCATAGCTGAGACTGTGGCAAGCCTTCTTAAAAGGTGGGAGGATGTTGTTACCACGGAAGATATCAGCATACTCAGCTCTGGGGACATCTCAGAGGGTGAGAGAATTCCGGACATAGTAAAGACATTAAGGGAATTCGCAGGAAAGCCAGGCGAATTTACGTCATGGAGAAAAGCGGTAGATAGGATTATGAATATTTACGAGCCTCAGAAAGGAACCGCGAAATACTTCGCAATCCTACACACGATAAGGCATAAAGTAGTAGGAGAAGCTGACACAGCTTTGGAGTCGTATCGGACCCCATTAAATTGGAAGGCCATTAGGAGATGCTTAGTCCTACATTTCTCAGACAAGAGGGACATTTCGACTCTGGAATACCAGATGACGGTTTTATGTTAGGGTGGGCAAACGGTTACTGAATTTTATGAAAAGGTTTACCACCACCTATCTCTGATCCTAGACAAGATCGACTGTTTGGAGCTAGGAAGTGAAGCTTTGGAAGTTTTGACTCAGACGTACAGGGACAAAGCTTTAGACACGTTTGTACGTGGACTAAACGGTAATCTTCCCAGCTTATTGAGTATAACTAACCCAACAAGATTTTTAATTAAACAACAAAGGCGCGTAGCACCGACAAAGGAAGGGAGCAAAGTAAATCCACATACAATTAACTTATAGACATCTGGGGTGCATCTGAAATATTTACCATAAAACGCTCTCGTTATGTCGAACACGTTAATGACAAATTTTCTTGGAGGATATATCCGGTTTTCTATATTTTTGAGCAGAATTTTCCGATATAAAACCCGGGTTTTGAACCGGTTTTAAGTAACCGATTAGTAACTTGAATCGCGATTTATTTAAAAAGCGCTCTGGGCATTTTTTTGTTTTTTGATTTTTCTCGCCTATGAACATTGTAGTTTCAGAATCCGCAAAAACTTACCAGGTGTAAGCACCTTGCATTTAAAATTGTTTCAAGAGCACCGTGTGTGGTATAGTTTTTTTGTTGCTCGAACTTCTGTCATTTTTAAACGCAGAGATGTTTTAAAAAATCTCTAATAATGAGATGTTTTGAACACAACTCATGGTTCATAAGGAATTAATAGTGAAAATCAAACTTTTACAATATTTTAAACTTGGCATTAAACTTTTAGGTTTGTCATTTTTATACCCTACACCACCCTGTGGTAAGGGTATTATGTGTTAGTGCATTTGTATCTAAGATGCCTAAGGAAAAGAGATAGACTCATAGTTCCTTCTAGGGATATGCATAGAATCACTTTCTGAGTCGATTTATGCATGTCCGTCCTTCCGTCCGTTCGCAACGTACAGGTCGCATTTATTGTTCGATTTGGCTGAAAATTGGGGAAGATCATTTTTTAGCCTAATGAAGAACGCTATTGCTTTTGGTGAAAATCAGTTCAGATTTGGATATAGCTCCCATATATATTTTCGGCCGATTTGAGGTATTTGATGCACCAAACACGCTGTATCTGTCCAATTTTGATGAAATTTGGAATATAGATAAATGTGCCAAATTATGTCGAAATCGGTTCGGATTTGGATATAGCTACCATATATATTTTCGGTCGATTTGAAGGATTTGATGCACCAAACATGCTGTATCTGTCCAATTTTGATGTAATTCGGAATGTGTTACGTAATTAGGTCTATAGATAAATGTGCCAAATTATTTCAAAATCTGTTCAGATTTGGATATAGGCTCCCATACAAATTTTCGGCCGATTTTTAGTATTTGGTACACGAAAGACGTTATATATGTCCGATCTCAATGAAATTTGGAATGTGTGACGGAATTTGGTCTAGAAATAAGTGTGCCTAATTATATCAAAATCGGTTCAGATTTGGATATAGCTCCTATATATATTTTTGGCCGATTTTTGGTATTTGGTGCACGAAACACGTTATATATGTCCGATTTCAATGAAATATGGAATGTGTGACAGAATTTGGTCTAGAGTGTCAGACTAGAGTAGAGTGCCAAATTTTATCGAAATCGGTTCGGATTTGGATATAGCTCCCATATATATTTTCGCCCGATTTAAGGTATTTGATGGACCAAAGACGCTATGTATGTCTAATTTTGATGAAATTTGGAATGTGTGACGGTGTTTGGTCTAGAAATATATGTGCCAAATTATATCGTAATCTGTTCACTTTTGAATTTAGCTGCCATATATATTTTACCTATTCACAGTGGTGTAGGGTATCATATAGTCGGCACCGCCCGACTTTGATCCTTTCCATACTGGTTATATTTTCAGTTAGTATTTATACCCTACACCACTATGTGGGGAGGGTATTATAAGTTGGTTTTGGCCAAAAAGTTTGTAACGCATCGAAATAATGGTCGTAGACCCATACTTATATATATCAAAATGAGTCGATCTGGCTATGTGTGTCCGTCCGTCAGTCCGTCCGTCTGTCCATCTAAACCTTGTAATCACGCTACAGGTCGCAATTTTGATCGGATCGTCACAAAATTTTGGGTGTTGATGGGGGTCCCGGAGGGGAAGAAGCCTATTGATTTTGGTGATGGTCGGATAATATTTAGGGGTCGGAATGGGCAAAAAACTTATGTGGATAAAAAGACAACGTTTTTTTCCAAAGCGAATATATCAGCTTTTATATGGGGTATACAAAAAGCAAAGCCTGACAATGAAAGTAGAAGATTCCACCTTTACAATGATTCAAACTAGGTCGGCGTAGGTGACCAAATAGCGGGGATATCACAATAGTCGTTAATTCATCCCATTTTTCCATTTTTTTGGAAATCACGCTACAGGCCGCAATTTTGATCGGATCGTCACGAAATTTTGAGAGTTAATGGGGATCTCAAAGGGGAAGAAGCCTATTGATTTTGGTGAGGGTCGAATAATATTTAGGGGTCGGAATGGGCAAAAACTTATTTGGGAAAAGGTCAACGTTTTATTTCAGTCAGTAGCTCTGTTTCTTTAAGAAGTATATCAAAAGCAAAACCTGGCAAGGAAAGTAGAAAATATCACCTTTACAACGATGTAACGAAGGTTGTCGTAGGTGGTCAAACAAAGAAAATATCGCATTAGTCGCTAATAGAACCCAACTTTTTATTTTTGCGATTTTAATAATAATGAAGGATATCACACCTTTGGTTGGGGACCTTCTAAAAGCAGAGCCTGACTAAGAAAGTAGAAAATCGCATATTTAAAATTATGCACAGTAGGTTGGCGTAGGTGGTCAAATAATAGAGATATCGCAATAGTCGGTAATATACCCGTTTTTTCATTTTTTTACGAAATCGCGCTGCAGGGCAATTTTGATTGGATCGTCACGAAATTTTGGGAGTTATTGGGAGTCCCACAGAGCAAGAAGCCTATTGATTTTGATGATGAACGGATAATATTCGGAGGTCGGAATGGGCAAAAACTTATTTGGGAAAAGGTCAACGTTTTATTTCAAAGTCAGTAGCTCTGTTTCTTTAAGAAGTATATCAAAAGCAAAACCTGGCAAGGAAAGTAGAAAATATCACCTTTACAACGATGTAAAGTTGGCTGTCGTAGGTGGTCAAACAACAGAGATATCTCAATAGTCGGTAATGCATCCCATTTTCCGATTTTTTTTTTTTGTAATCACGCTACAGGTCGTAATTTTGATCGGATCGTCACGAGTTGATGCGGGTCCCACAGAGGAAGAAGCCTATTAAACTTGGTGATGGTCGGACAATATTCAGGAGTCGGAATAAGCAAAAAGCTTTTGTGGAGAAAAGTCAACGTTTTTTTCTTATGCGAATATCTCCGCTTCTGGTAGGAGTATTCCAAAAGGGAAACCCATCAATGGAAGAAGAAAAGATCTTTATATTGATGCAAAGTATGTTGGCGTAAGTGGGCAAACAACCGAGATATCGCAAAAGTCAGTAATATATCCAATTTTTCAATTTTTTGTAATCACGCTACAGGTTGGAATTTTGATTGGATAGTCACGAAATTTTGGGGGTTGATGGGGGCCCACAGAGAAAGAAGCCTATTGATTTTGGTGATAGTCGGATAATATTTAGGGGTCGGAAAGGGAAAAAACTCATGTGGAGATAAATTCAAAGTTTTATTCTTTGTGAATATATCGGATTCTAGTGGGGGTATTTCAACGGCAAAGCCTGTCAATGGAAGAAGAAAATATTACCTGTACATTGGTGTAAAGTAGGTTGGCGAAGGTGGTCAAACAAGGGAGATACCACAATAGTTGGTAATGCATCCAATTCTTCCATTTTTTGCAATCACGCTACAGGTCGCAATTTTGATCGGATGGTCACAAAATTTTGGTAGTTTATGGAGGTCCCAGAAAGAAAGAGGCATATTATGTTTGGTGGTAGTCGGATTATATTCCCTTAAAGAAATGTTTACCAGTGAACAGCTCATGCACAGGGGTAGTGGTGTAGGGTATAACATGGTCGGCCCCGTCCCGACTATAGCCTTTGCTCACTTGTTATATTTTCAGTTAGTATTGTAAAGGTGTTTTTAGTGGTAATTAAACAATTTTTGTAATAATATTAAAAATTAAAGAAAATGTTATATGTATATTAGATTTTTTTATGTTTCAGGGCATTTTATCCAACCAACTGGCTGTATTTTGGTATATAGTGTTCTTTGTGTATCATTAATTGTTTTTGTCGATAATGCGTTAAAATTTTGCAAAGATTTTTATTTAACTATTCCCTGAAGGGATAAGGGGAAACTTCTTCCATATAATGACGACCATATTCCTCCTTTTGATAGATCGTGTGTTTAAAGGACAAATGTCTAAAGGACATTTAAGGGTTCTCCCAAAATACGCATAAATTCTATCCTAAGAAGGGGCTAAGCGGTATTTTCGGGTCACCTAAGTGAAAGAAGGAACTCTCCTCGTAAAAGCATTTAAGTACATCCTAGTCTTGTTCCAAATAACAGCAAACAATAAGTTTTATGTGAAATTTGTTAAATGTAAATTATTTTAAAATTTAAAGTCACAACTATCAACGAAAATATGTCGTACAACAACAGCATCAATATAGCAAAAGCAAAAACAACAAAAACTCTCAAAAGAAAAGAACTTAAATTAAGAAAAGAAAGCATGAAGTGAAATAATTTATTTATGAGATAGAGTATTTGCCTGCAAGCAAAGAGCGTGGAGAATAAGAAAAATAATAAATGAAGTGAAATGATGTCATAAGGAAGCCAAAAAAAACAAGAACTACAAAAAAAAGAAGAAACATTCACTAAATGCAAAGAAGCAACTTAAAAGGATGGTGGACGGCCACTATGACAAAAACGAAAATATGAAGATGGAAAAAGATAAAATAACACTATTTAAGGAAATTTTAAACATATGCAGCAATATTCTTCTTTCATCATCCTACCCCCATACTTATCAAACAAAATAATGAATAATTTTTAACTTCCTCTTTCCCTTTCAGGCTTTATATAAAAATGCTGTTGTTTTTTTTTAATAAAATCTAGGATAACATAACAGCATACACAAGCATTTATGCATGTCGACGACGGCGTGCATTCGTTCATTCCATTAGTTGTCGTATAAATTTAAATTTAATTTAATTATGTGTCGCATCAAACGAACGAGTAAACGAACGCACAGACAGAGTGACTTAAACAGCCAAGCAACCACACCAATAATAATTTATTGTCAAATGGAAAAACAGAACCAAGTTTTTAATGAAAATTGAAAACAAAAAATAATAATAAAACAACAACACCAAGAACGCACACAACATTAAATGACTAATTAAAAAGGCAAAAATAATAAATAATGCAACCAACCAACAAACAAACAATAAAATTAAATAATAAATTACATAATGAATCGGAAAAAAATAAAATTAAATGTTTAACGTGGACAGACACATCATCGAAAAATCTAAATCATGTCATTTTTTGCAATTATTTAAACATAATATTTGACACTGTGGTTAATAAATTTCAACTCAAAATAAATAATTATAGAAAATGGGGGGAAAATGGCAGAGTTTGTGGTGGTAATGCGGAGTTATAATACATTAGGCAATCAATTACAAAATTATATAATAAAATAATTGGGATTTGAAAACGAGGAATATGAGGGAAGAAGCAAAATATTGATAGCCACCGTAACCTTTACTAAAATATGATTTGCTTCTTTTGGAATTAAGAATTTGTATAGAAATTTCCTAGAAAGGAGTGGCCAGGGGCTCACTTCTGTTTGTGAAATAAAAACTTTTATAAAGGAAAAAACTGCCCAAGGAAAAAATATACACGACATTTTTTCATTTAAAATGTTCATAGCACAAGAATCCAGCCCCAGCTTTCATTTTTTTTTATTTATTCAATTTAACATGTTGTTATACAATAGGCCAATAAATGAAATACCCTATGCTTAAAACAGTGGCTCACTACTCCAATACTCATTTCAGCTCAACATTAAATTTTATTATTACTTACTTAGCTGGCCCATTACAGAATATTTATTCCATAGACCGAACTAAGAAAAGATCTCCATTCCTCTCTGTTTTTCGCTTCGCTTTTCGGAATACCGCGCCTTTTCATTTCTTCATCCTCTTGTATGCTCCATCGAAGCTTAGGCCTGCCGATTCTGCGTGCACCACCATGTGGCATGTATTCATACGCCTTTTTAGCGGGTTCATCATCGCTCATTCTTATGATATGGCCTAGCCAACGCAATTGTTGCGTCTCGATACGTTTAACTATATTCATGTCCCTGTATAGCTGATATAGCTCGCGGTTCATACGACGTCGATATTCACCGTCAACGCAAATCCGCCCGTAGATCTTTCGAAGAATTTTCCTCTCAAACACATCAAGCACTGCCTTATCTGCTTGCGCAAGTACCCATGCTTCGGAGCCATACATTAGCACGGGTAGTATCAGCGTTTTGTAAAGATTTATTTTTGTTTGACGAGTTGTGGCTTTGTTTTTAAATTGCTCACTTAGACCCTAGTAGCATCTGTTTGCCAATACAATTCTTCTTTTTATTTCATAACTGATGTTGTTTGTTGTGTTTATGGCAATGCTGAGGTAGACCATGTCTTTAACTACCTCAAAATTATAGGTACCACACTTGGTCCGAGCTCTATGGACGCTTTGTGCGTCGACACCATCAATTTGGTCTTTTCGCCGTTTACCGCCAGACCCACTTTCGCAGATTCCCCTTTGACCTTCCTAAAGGTATCAGTCCTATGATGTCTACGTCATCAGCTTAAGCAAGTAACATGTGACTATTGGTGTAGATAGTGCCATTTCTTTTGATATTTGCATCTCGTATTACCTTTTCCAGCAAAATGTTGAATAGGACACACGAAAGGCTGTCTCCTTGTCTAAAACCTCTTTTGGTACTAAACTGTTCGGAGAGGTTCTTTCCAATTTTAACTGATGACCTAGTGTCAGTTAAAGTCATCTTACAAAGCCGGATGAGCTTTGTGGGGATAGCAAATTCAGACATTGCATGGAATACCTTTGATCGGAGGGGACTGTCAAAAGCTGCATTATAATCGACAAAAAGGTGATATGTGTCGATCTGCATCTCTTGGGTCTTCTCAAGGATTTGCCGCAGGGTAAATATCTGGTCAATGGTAGACTTGCCAGGTCTAAAGCCACATTGGTATGATCCAATTATTTCGTTGATCATTGGCTTTAGTCGTTCGCACAATATCCCTGACACTATCTTATAGGCAATAGGGAGAAGATTTATGCCCCTATAGTTGGAGCATACGGTCTTATCTCCTTTCTTGTGGACGGGACGCAGTATGCTCAGATTCTAATCGTCGGGTACGCGTTCTTCCTGCCAGATGGTGCTAACTAGCTGATGCATACACCTTATCAGCGCGTCGCCTCCGGTTTAAACAGCTAGGCTGGTAAGCCATCGGCTCCTGCTGCTTTATTATTCTTTAGCCGGTTGATTGCTGTTTTTACCTCATCTTGGCCGGGCGGTATACATACGATGGATCTGTGGTATCATCGTCTTCGCTACTATTGGATACCAGCAGATTGAAGAAATATTCTTTCCATATCCTGAGCACGCTATCTGTATCTGTTACCAGATTACATTGCTGGTCTCTACAGGAGGATGTGCCTGTACCAAAGCCATCTGTTTGATGTTTCACTCTTTGGTAGAAGTTTCGGACTTCATTCTGGCTCCTGTACATCTCGATTTTTTCACACTCTCGCTTTTCCATGTCTCTCTTTTTCTTGCGGAAAAGTCGTTTCTCTTCTCTCCTTTTCTCCCGATATCTCTCTCGTGCACTACGCGTTGCTACTGATTGTAAAGTAGCTCTGTATGCCGCATTTTTCTCTTCGGTAGCAGCACGACACTCCTGGTCATACCATGGATTCCTTGGTGGAGGTCTCTGGTATCCAAGTATGGACTTTGCGGCTATTTGCATGGCGTAGGCAATATTTTGTCATTGTGTTGTTATGTTATCGGGACAAGGAGTGCTCTCATTAAGCAATTGGTCTAGTTGAGTGGAATATGCTGTGGCTATCTGTTGTGTTTGCAGCCTATCGATGTCCAGCTTCCGCGTTGTGTCTGTTCGTGCTTTATTTGCAACGTTTAGACGGGTAAGTACCTTTGCTGCATCAAGGTAGTGGTCCGAATCAATGTGTGCGCCTCGGAACGATCGTACATCCAACACGCTCGATGGAAGACATTCATCGATCTATCACAACATGATCAATTTGATTACTTGTTCTTTGATCTGTAGACAGTCAGGTGTCCTTATGAATATCGAGATGATTAAATCTGGTGCTGCTAACTACCATGTTTTTTGCAGCTGCAAAGTCTATCAGCCTCATACCATTGTCAGATGTTTCACTGTGGAGCCTTAATTTCTCGACTGTTGGGCCAAAGATATTCTCCTTTCAAATTTTTGCATTAAAATCGCCTAGAATGATTTTAATGTCATGGGCAGGACAAAGGTCATATGTTTCTTCTAGGTGCTCGTAAAATATATCTTTGGTCTGTTCGTCCTTTTCTTCAGTGGGAGCATGAGCGCAATTAAAGCTGATGTTGAAGAATTTAGCTTTTATTCGAATTGCAGCAAGTCATTCATTCACTGAGGTGAAGCTGGATACCAGATGTTTTAGTCTCCGACTAACTACGAATCCGCAACCAAACTCATGATTTACGTCATGGCAGCTATAATACAGTGCGTCACCTTTAGGTGTTGTTGTAACGCCTTTCCCAATCCATTGTATTTCCTGTATGGCAGTAATATTGGCCTTGTACTTTTCAAGTACATTCCAGGTGCAGATTCGCAGATCATGGTCCTTAAAACGTTTGCGGGGTTCGTCAACTTTAGAGAGGTTTGTTATTCTTTTCTTTCGTTTTTTCATAGTAGGCTGTTTTTTCTAGGGGAGGGTTACTAACCCGACTCCCAAACCCAAGTTTTTAACGTTATTATGGGTGAACGCGCGGCACATGTTAGCTCACTACCTTTAACGGGTGTTAAAGGCAGTTCCGCAGGTGACACCACGGGGAGGTCAGTGTCCACTTGAGATGAAAGAGGGACCAAGATAAATCCTGGGCTTTGCCATGTTAAAACCGGTCAGGACCGTTCCTTGGTATCTTCCATCCCCTACACTATGCTTAAAACAGTGGCTCACTACTCCAATACTTATTTCAGCTCAACATTAAATTTTATTATACCTTTATTAAATTTAAAAAGTAAACCTTTATAGTTAAAGTCTATTAACAGTCATATTTTGAAAGAGGTCATTCCTCTCCATTTAAAAGAAGGTTCTATTCTAAACTACATTTAATTGTGAATATATCATAAAATATCTCTACACATCTAATAAAGGTTGTAAATGATAAAGGTTGACAAAGAAAGTACACTTGAAATTAACACCAAAACAACAACAACAACAGCAGCAAAACACCTAATAATATTCAAGATTTTTGTAAAGATATAAATTGTTTGGTATGTGTATTTGATGCTGGTTAGTTGCTGGCATGTAGCTTGGTAATAACGGCAAATAATAATAAAGATAATTGAATTGATTTAATTTAGTCGCCAACAAAGAAGGGTGTAAATTTGCCAGTCATCATCTCCGACAATTCTAAACAAAAGAAATTAAAATGAAATGCAATAACAAACTCATATACATTTTATGACAAGATATAATATGACTGTGTCACATGGAAATAAAACAGATAGGTGTAGTTGTAATCGAGACAGGGTTAATAGTTATGACATTTATACTGAAGTAGTTAAGTTTTACAATAATTAGGAAAGTACTAAACGCCAGCATTCAATGTATGTGGAGAATAAAACAACGATTGGCAAGGTATTTTTTTCTACATATACATAAAATATAAAATAAAAAATAGAAAAAATTTAAATATAAAAAATATAACATATAAAATATGAAATATAAAATATATAGAATATAAAATACAAAATATAAGATATAAAATATAAAATATAAAACGTAAAATATAACATATTAAATATCTAATATTATAAAATAGTTCAGCAATGATGACTGACTAGAGTTGTACAATCTAGTTCATTTGAAAAATCTAGTTCAATAGCTCAGATCTTTTAACTGAACTAGTTCTGTAATCTAGTTCATAGTTCACCATCCAGTTCAATCATTCGGTAGGTTATGTAGGTTAAAAAAATATTCCCAGTACGAATCGGGTCGCGAGCCAATTTTTGGTTGTTGCGGACAAAAAAATATGGCGATTTTATTTCGCCGATCTCACCAATCGTGGCTGACATTGTGATGGAACATCTTTTGAATGAATCAATTAAAACTCTGAACGCAGAACCTAGAATTTTAACGAAATATGTGGATGATATTTTTTGTGTTATAAAGAAAAATGAGGTAGAACACACACTTGCGGCACTGAATAATTTCAATAAACAAATAAAATTCACAATGGAATGTGAATCACACAATAAATTACCATATCTTGATGCTGAGATTCAGAGACATGGGAATCGTCTATATTTAGATTGGTACCAGAAACTTATATCTTCTGGAAGACTAATCAATTTTCATTCCAAGCATCCAAGAAGAGTAAAAATAAACACGGCTACCAATTTCATACACCGAGTGTTGAGCATAAGTGACAATAAGTTCCACTCCAAAAATGAAGAGAAAATTCGGAAAATCCCAAAATTGAACGATTTTCCAAAACACACAATTAATGAATTTATAAAACAAGTCAAAAACAAGAATAATGAACATAGAGAAAAAAGCGATAAAACTTACAAAAGATCCACATATATTCCTGGGTTCTCAGAACGGTTTACTGGCAGTAACTTGTACAATAAAGATCAATACCAAATCGCTCTAAAGACTACCAATACAAACTACAAGTTTTTCAGCCGTACAAAAACAAAAATATCTAACGACGATAAGTCAAATGTAGTCTATCAAATAGCGTGTAATGGGGATAAGTCCAACATATGCGAAAAAGTGTATGTTGGCACCACAAAAACGAGGTTAAAAACCAGGGTTAGTGCACACAAATCAGATCAAAAAGCCAAACACAAACCACTGGAACAAAAAATAGCTCTTGCTGCTCATTGTTCTACAACAGGTCATACCCCGAATCTAAAAGATGTAAAAATACTCACTCAAGAAAATAACTACAAACGCCGATATATGATGGAAATGTTGCACATAATAAATGTGCCAACAGAAAAAAGAATAAATTACAAAATCGATACAGAACACTGTGCGCAAATATATCGGAATGTCGTACAGAAACATCAAAAAACTAAGAAAAACTTCAGTTTAACAACAGCAGTGATGCAGGATTGACAGTTAATATTTGTTAAATAATACCAAAAGTATGATATTGTTAAGTATTTTTGTTAAAACATTTATGTAATCAATGTTTTATGTTTGTTTTTCAAAAGATCCCTGATGATGACCGTCGGAGACGGCCGAAATATCGGAAATAAATTATTAAAATAAAACGAAAATTCTTTGTTTTATTTAAACAAGTCCTACAGCCGAACTAAATCACAAAAAGAAAGAAGAAAATATTATAAAAACGGTAATTATTTTAATGAGCACAATTGTTACAAAAAATGAACACCGCATCAAACTTTATTAATCGAGTTCTAAATATTAGCGACAAAGAATTTCACACAGAAAACATAAAGAAAATTAAATCAATATTGAAACAAAATAGCTTCCCTCCAAATACTATAAATGTTTTAATCAAACAACACCACAACAAAAAACCAAAAAATACAGAAAAACAAAATAAATGTTATAAATCGGTGACATATATTCCCGGCATTTCCGAACGCTTCACTAACTCCAAATGTTATGAAGACATAAACTATGCAATAGCACCAAAAACTTCTAACACCTTGCAAAAATTATTCACACGTTTAAAATCAAAAGTAGATATAATGGACAAATCAAATATAATATACAAAATTAAATGCAATGGCAATGAAAAAGAAAATTGTAAAAAATATTATATCGGGACCACAAAAAACAAACTAAAAACGCGATTATCAGGACACAAATCTGATATCAAAAATAGATCATCTACCACAATAACCAAAACCGCACTTTCAACCCACTGTGCCACTGAACAACACCATCCAGAACTGGAGAGAGTGAGAGTGCTGCAGTGCGAAAACAATTACCAAAAGAGGCTTATGTTGGAAACTCTACACATTATGAATACTCCAACATCACAAAGAATGAACTACAAAACAGATACGGAGAATTTGGCGCACAGCTACAGACATCTAATCAGGGATGCCAGATAAGTTTGGTCGAAAATCAGCACTTTTCGGGTGCCAAAATCGGCAAAATCGGAAAAAAATTTTCAAAATCGGCAAAAAATCGGCAAATTAAAAAATATTTATTTTAGTTCAAATTATCGCTTTATTTAATAAGCATAAGTTTAAAAAATAACATTTTAACTACAACAAAACAATTAACAATTCATAAACCAAGGCAATAATTCAAAATATGTATGAAAATAAATGGTTTTACCATATGCATATTGTAGTATATATTTATAAGTATGTACGTGTATATGGCGAAAAACAAAAATGTTTTACAATCGATGAATCCGAGTTTCACCCATTAAGAATTCGCGGAATGTTAGCATATTCTATATAGTATGATAAACATTCTTTAAAATGATGTGTTTTAGGGGGATCCCATAATATCGACCATTAAAATTAATTTACGTGGAAGCTGTGTTGGCATCAATGTAGAAAAATAGGTAAAAATGGGTTGAAGCCAACAAGTTTTTTTATGCTCCATTCCGATTTCTGGCTTAACCTTACATTTTATAGACATATGCCCAAAGAAAGACTCAAAGAATACTTCATGGGCAATATGATACTGGTGTATCATTTTTCGATATATCCACTACATCCACCTAAAATTGATGCTGACATTTTGAAGCCGGAATTTCGGGGTTTTTTGAATTTTTTTAATAATCCGGACGCGCAACAAGATAATATTCCAAACTCATAATAGGATTATAAAACTCGTGATTTTACGTCGTTTACGGCTTATCTCATGAGTGTGCTCCTTACAGCATCCTATTAATTGGAGTCTAAAATCCGATATTTGATGTGTTATTTTTTTTAAAAAACCTATTTTTAGCGTTTAAAATTTACAAGTGTCATTCAATTTCCTTTGTACCCCGCGTGAATTTAGTTTTTTTACGCGACGGATCTAATGAGCCCATCCGCGATCGAATCCATCCACTAAAACCTCGGATATAGATACCCTGAAAATAGGAAAATCAGCAAAAATTTATTTTGACAAATCAGCGTACCAAACCGCTATTTTCTTTAATTTTTTTTACGTAAATGGAATCCTTTATACGCGATTACAATATTTGCGAAAACGCGTGTCATAAATTACAGAGATTCGCGAGTAATATAGGATTTTTACCAAAAAATAGAAAGTGGAGGCACATCCGCGGTTCTTGAAGAATCTGATTGAAATATATGTAGATAAACATATTTTTGATGGGTGCTACTGAAACCGGATGCGCATCAAAATCGTATGCAAATTGCGCGATTTTTACCCACTTTAATGTTTTTTGCATTGTGTGATGCAACTGGCGGCACACTTTGACCGCAGAGTGAAACATCGAAGTATGCATAAATATTGAAAGAGATTGATTCGTTGTATCCAAAAACGGATGCGCATCAACTGATTTTAACTTATTCGCGAATACTAGGCTTTTTAATTTACACATTTTTTGAATGATTGTAATTTCAATATTACTCTTAATTTCCTATCTTTATAAGTTATCACAGTAAGCAAATAAGCTTTCTTGATGAAGTTTTAGTAGTACACATTAATTATTGTATGGGATTTTAGCGAAATAGTTGGAGAACTCCCAAATATTGTTTTTAATTTTTCGAATCAAACCAAAAAATATGTTTGCAACAATAAGTTTTTCTCTTTTGTTGTTGCTATAATATGAAATTTATGTAACCAATCTCTATAAATTTGGTATCATATTTTTATACGCATTGTCTAGATTCCGCATATATTTTTTTAATTTATTTTTAAGTGTTTGTACGGACTATGGAACAGGATAATTTGGATTTTCTTAAAATTTTTTGTACTATTTGTTGATTTTCCGCGAAAATAATAATAGATTTAATAACTATTTAAACATCTACGAATAGATATGGAATGCTGTTAACGATTTATGCATAAATTTTCTCATAACAACAAATAAGATATTTTTAAATATTTTTTTCTTTATATGAGAATAAAAACCGCCATAACTTTTGCGCGCATCGTCCAATTTTGTGAACGCGAACAGATTTGAAACCAGAATTTTTTTCTTAACCTCTATGCCAAAAATTGTAGATGTGCTCACAAAAAAATTTTTTAATTTTTTTCAAATGGAATTGCAAAGGATTTTTGTTTTTCGCCATATATGAGATCAATATATTTTCAATTCAGCCAAGCTAAACAAAACGTATACAAATATTGTCTTAGGAGGATAATTAATAAGGTGATTGTTTTTATACCCTCAGCATTTATGCTAACGAGGGTATATAAACTTTCATACGAGCAAAATGTGCCTCATCGAAATAATGGTTTTAGACCCCAAGTATATCTGGACAAAATGTGTTTCAGACAATTTGTAGTCGCCCGTCGTGGCTGACTGGTGCGCACGATAATTCTCGAACGGATGAGCCGTTTTTTCCCAAAGTTTGGCTTTCGTAATATTTTGTTCAAACATAGTTTAAGTTCGAAGATGGGCATTATCGGTCAACTCCTTCAGGTACCTCTCCCACAAAAGTTCGAAAATGTTCGGAAAATTTGTGCGTAGGATAACCCTTGAAGGGAGTAACCTATTTGGTCCATACTTTGCACATCGTGAAATGTCTACAAGACTTAGATGAGGTTCCAATACGCACTCAATCGGTCCACTCCTTCGGGAACCTTACACACAAAATTTCGGATAAGTTCAGTTTAGGGCCTGCTCTCGAATCGCTTTGGTTTTTGTTGCAACAATTTGTATACGCTGCCTCCATTATGACGGTAAAAGCTTTTTCAGGGGCATGTCCATACTTCATGAGAATATAGCCCGAGGGGTGTAAAAACCCTTATGGCACCAATTGTAGTGGCTGTAGAGCACGATAATTCTCGAACTGATCAACCAATTCCAAATGTTATACGATGACCCACTGAAATAACTAGAATTCCTTCCATCGAGTCCCTAACTAATCGATTTCGGCACTTGTTTTTATTTAAATTTACTTGGCTAGAAACTCTTTCCACATTTGCTGAAGAATGTGGCAAGACTAAAATATGTTTAATAAATTTGGACAAAATAGGAAATAATGGTTCAGAATTTGCACATACTAATTCACACACTGTTTTCCAAAATTCTAGCAACTCTACGTTTTTATCTTTAAACAAATTTCTGAAATTTAAACGTGAAAGTTCGCGTTATACTTGCTTTTCGTTTATGTTTATAAAGCATTCTTATTCCTTTATAATGTCGAAAAATGAATCTTCTGTGCCATTTATTATAAAACTTTGATTTACTGAAGCTAGGCACTTAAGTTTATTTTCTAAATTAAACCGCTTCAAAATCTGACAACAAAGTTCAATGTAAAAGTTTGTGCAGTTTTTAATTATTTCCACTAACCCACTTTTCGACAATTTCGTTTTCTGAACAATTTCCTTGGCGTATATACTGAAGTACACGCTTAGGTAATCAAGAAAATTCAAACTATTAAAAAATTTTATTATTATTAATCAAACTAGTCTTGACGATATAGTTGTCTTTCTTATTGTACCAAATTAGTTCTAGCAACCACAATTTTCATACAAAACGGAAATTTTATGTGAACAAGTTGCCTTAACTAAAAATCGGCATTTTAGGGGTAAAAATCGGCAAATCGGCATTTCTATTTTTTTGGACTAAAAATCGGCAAAATGCCGATAAATCGGCAAATCTGGCATCACTGCATCTAATTAGAAAAATAAATAGAATACAATAAGAAGAAATTAATGCAGTGACGAAACAGATGGCAGCAGCAACAGGTCGACGTTTGTGCTTGGCGAAATTATTGTTATTGTTGTAATAGTTTTAATCACTATTTGTAAGTGTAACAACAACAATATGATCATGTATGCAAACAATAAAATGTAAATGTTTTTCTACAGATCCTGATGATGTCTTTCGAAGAAAGACGAAATATCGAATAAAATAATGAATAAATAAAAACAACAAACATCCAAGACCTCGAGCTCGATTTATTTACTAAATTTAAAATAATCAAAATAAAGGTCGAATTAAATAACCAAAAAATCAAAATATTGTAAAAATCTATAGGAATACTTCCTTCATTTTGCTTATTGACATTCATATTAAAGCTTTCCCATTAGGGAAGGTAATTGGGTTGATGAGGATATATCTCAAAGCTTCTGAAAAGGAAATAGAGGTCAAATAACCCATTTTAATTTATATGCATTTTAAAATACGTATAAATCGCGTAACTATCAAAATCATTTTGTCCGCATGTGATTTTCATGTACAGCAAGACCATATCTATTAAGTTGTATATATTTGTCGAAAAATAATTTGGACTCTAAGATGTAGCATCGGCTGCATCTTAGCATTAAAAAACATATAAAATATCGCTAATTGGCGCAAAGTGCATACAATTTTTGTCCGCATCCGATTTCAGTGTCCACCATGAAAATCCACCATCAAATCTCTGTTTCCGCTAGAACAAAGATGCTGCACTAGTTTTTTCATTGCAGTGGAAACGATCCGCAGAAAACGCGATAAAATACGCGATATTTTCAAAAATAATATTAGGTGATTTTTCTACTTTGAAATTTCTCGTAACTCGCGTTTTAGTAGATGGATTTTCACGAGGAATGATTTATTGGATCCGGAACGTAAAAAACTAAAATGTGCAATGGAGTAAAAGGTATTCTAGAGACAGTTGCAAATATTAGACCCGAAAAATATGATTTTTAGAAAAAATGTTCGCACAAAATTTTCGCATTTGGATGCAGATTTCTATGAAGCTGTGCAGATTACATTTACAATATACATATCAAATAACTCAGAATCGCAAGTACTACAATCCTATATATGATTTTTTGAAAAACCTGTTTGCGGAATTAATTTAGAAGAACATTTCAAAAAACACGGTAAATCTGGCTTCAAAATGTCAGCATCATTTAATGGTAGAAGCAGCTCAAATTTTGAAAAGTAATACATTAGTGAGATGATCCTTATTTAGTTTGCTTATACTTTTACTTTGACAGGAAAATCGAGAGAAGTGTGGTTTACTCACAAATCGAGATAAAACAAAACAAGTGAGCAAAGGCTATAGTCGGGAGGGGCCGACCACTACCCCTGTCCATAAACTTTTCACTGGTAAACATTTCTTTTAGGGAATATAATCCAACTACCACCAAAAATAATATGTTTCTTTCTCTCTGGGACCCCCATAAGCAACCAAAATTTCGTGACCATCCGATCAAAATTACGACCTGTAGCTTGATTGCAAAAAATGGAAGAATTGGATGCATTACCGACTATTGTGGTATCTCCCTTGTTTGACCACCTTCGCCAACCTGCTTTACTCCAATGTAAAGGTAATATTTTCTTCTTCCATTGACAGGCTTTGCCGTTGGAATACCCCTACTAGAAGCCGATATATTCACAAAGAATAAAACTTTGAATTTGTCTCCAAATGAGTTTTTCCCCATTCCGACCCCTAAATATTATCCGACTGTCACCAAACTAAATAGGCTTCTTCCTCTGTGGGACCCGCATCAACTCCCAAAAAATTAGTGACGATCCAATCAAAATTGCGACCTGTAGCGTGATTACAAAAAAATCGGAAAATGGGATGCATTATCTACTATTGCGATATCTCTGTTGTTTGACCACCTACGACAACCTGCTTTACATCCTTGTAAAGGTGATATTTTCTACTTTCCTTGCCAGGTTTTGCTTTAGATATACCTCTTAAAGAAACAGAGATATTGGCTTTGAAATAAAACGTTGACCTTTCTCCAAATAATTGTTTGCCCATTCCGACCCCTGAATATTATCCGACCATCATCAAAATCAATAGGCTTCTTTCTTTGGGACCCCCATTAACCCCCAAAATTTCGTGACGATCCGATCAAAATTGCGACCTGTAGCGTGATTACAAAAAAATCGGAAAATGGGATGCATTATCGACCATTGCCATATATCTGCTATTTGACCACCTACGACAACCTACTTTACATCGTTGTAAAGGTGATATTTTCTACTTTCCTTGTCATGTTTTGCTTTTGATATACCTCTTAAAGAAACAGAGATATTGGCTTTAAAATAAAATGTTGACTTTTCTCCAAATAAGTGTTTGCCCAGTCCGACCCCTAATTATTATCCGACCATCACCAAAATCAATAGCCTTCTTCATCTATGAGACCCCCATTAACCCTCAAATCTTCGTGACGATGCGATCAAAATTGCGACCTGTAGCGTGATTTCCAAAAAAATAGAAAAATGGGATGTATTACCGACTATTGCGATATCTCCGTTATTTGGTTACCAACGCCGACCTAGTTTGCATCATTGTAAAGAGGGGATCTTCTACTTTCAGAGTCAGACTTTGCTTTTGGAAAGTTTTCAACCGAAGCTGTGATATTCGTCAATATAATTAAAATCGCAAAAATGAAAATTGGGGTTTTATTTGCTTCTATTGTGATATCTTCGTTGTTTGATCACCTACGAGCACCTGCTTTACATCATTAGAAAGGTGATATTTTCTACTTTCATTGTCAGGTTTTGCTTTTGGTATACCCAATATAGAAGCTGAGATATTCACTTTGGAAAAAAACGTTGTCATTTTATCCACCTAAGTTTTTTGCCCTTTCCGACCCCTAAATATTATCCGACCATCACCAAAATCAATAGGCTTCTTCCCCTCCGGGACCCCTATCAACATGCAAAATTTCGTGACGATCCGATCAAAATTGCGACCTGTAGCGTGATTACAAGGTTTAGATGGACAGACGGACGGACGGACGGACTGACGGACGGACACACATAGCCAGATCGACTCAGCTCGTCGAGACATTCATTTTGGTATATATGTATAAGTATAGGTCTGCGACCATTATTTCGATGCGTTACAAACTTTTTGGCCAAAACCAACTTATAATACCCTCCCCACATAGTGGTGTAGGGTATAAAAATACGTGTCGGCTTCAACCCATTTTTTAACATTAATCTAGCCACAGCTTCCACAGAAATTATCTTTTAAGGCCAATATTTTTTGCCACGTCCAAAAACATTTCATTTTATCCAAAAATATTTAATTTGTATAATATACAATCACAAGTCCCGTGTTCTAAAAGGGTAAACCTTGGCTTCAGCTATGTTAAATTTTCAAAAATATGGGTGATATACACTTTCATAAGGGCAAAATGTGCCTTATCGAAATAATGGTTTTAGACCCCAAGTATGTTTGGACGAAATGTGTTTCAGACAATTTGGAGTTGATTTAGTCATGTCCTTCCGTCTGTCTGGCTGGCTGGAGCGCACGATAACTCTCGAACGGATGAACCAATTCGGTTAAAATTTTGCTTTCATAATATTTTGTTCAAACTTAGATTATGTTCGAAGATGAGCTATATCGGTCCACTCCTTCCTTGGTGGGAGTAACCATACTTTGCCCATCGTGAAATGTGTACCAGACTTACTAATACTACGTTCGTCCACACTTTGGATATCGTAATATTTCTTCGAATATTAGATGAAATTCGAAATTTCGGAAATATTCGCTAAAATGGTACCCGCGATATCTCATAGACGTAGCAACCGATGTGGTCAAAACCTTGGATCTCTAAATATTGTCGAAACTTAGTTTATATTCAAATTTGGGCCCTATCTGTCCGATCCTTGAGGTACCACCCACACAAATGTTCAACATTTTTGTGTGGTTAAAATTCTGTTCGAGGATCCTTCCTGTTTATAGCGATATTATGTTTTTCGTAGGCTAGTATGGTAAAAAACCGATCTATCGATATTCCCGCAAATTTTTGCACTTTAATCCTATCCATATTTTTGTCGGTTCATACGCCCAACATTTTTTTTATTACAATGGGAGTTGACACTTCATCATCATCTAGTTCATATGCTCTTTTCAATGAATCGTTCAATTGAACTAGTTCGTTCATTAACTATACAACTCTATGACTGACTGATAACACTGTGCAAGAAAATGGAGCTCAAAGTCTGGGGGGTGGAAAATTCCTTTTGGCGATGAAAGCCCTGAGTTATGGCGTGATGAATATTTTGCTGGAGACCCTGTAAGGCATCTGAAATTACCGTTATATCTTTGTTAACTGTTGTTTTAGCTTATTTATAAGATGAAATGTCTTCAGTCAAATCGAATGAGGATTATTTTCGTAGAACATTTCGACATTCTAAATCGCTTCCTTCAATGTCCTTTTCGTACCTTATTTTAAGAAGCACTATAAAAGTAAATGTTCTGCAAAAATGTCCCTCAGAAAATTTTAGGTACGGCTCTCATTGACAACTAATCGATTTTGTCGCGTTTTTATGGACATTTTTGACATTTACCCTGTTTTGGCTCAGAAAAAACTATGTTTTGGTTTTTTTATACATCATATAGTATATTCGAACAACCAATTAATAACGAATATACAAAAAACAAAATATAGTCTTTTTCTGAACAAAAACCGGGTAAGTGCACAAAATTACCATGAAAACGAGACATAATCGATTAGTTGTCAATGAGAGCCGTACCTTAAATTTTCTGAGCGACATTTTTGCAGAACATTTCGAAGCTGAAAAACGTCAACGACATTGAAATCTAAAATATAAAATAAATAGTCCGGTCAAAATAGACATTGAATTAGCAAATTTCCACAGAGCTGAATTTTGGTGGAGAGCTAGGGTTTGCCATCAGAAGCAATGTCCTAAAAGTCCCCATCGATCCCATGTGTGCAAAAAAAAAAATATTCGGGGTCAAAGGTCAAATTTTAAGGGTTTTTAGGTTTTCGGATTTATTTTTTGAAAACGGTTGATCTAATCAAAAGTGACTAAAATAAATATTATAGACAGAAAAATTATCTACAAGTCTGACCTTTATATTTTTCTCCTAGAATGAACCATTCTTGAGATATATGTTCTAAAAAACGCATAATTTGTATGCACTTATAAGAGAAATATGCACATATTCAGACGAACCGGCTAAAATAATCGAAGTAATCGGGTCTGTCCCCCAAAAAATATATATTTTCTTGAAGAGCGAAATTATAGCTATCTTCTAAAAAAATTCCAACAAAATCGGAGCGTGTTTAGTAGAGTTATTCAATGTTAGAGTCATTTTATGCAAAAATAGCCCATTTAACCCACATGTATAATCGAAAGGCCAACGGGAACGACCCCAACGAAAACTCTCCGATTTTTTTCAAGTTTTGTCCGAAGGTAGGGATTGTTGAGCTGATTACGGAAATGTATAATTTTCAACGGTTGCGGATCCGGTTCGGCGGTTATTCGAAAAGAAAGGCCAAATTTTAAAACCGGGTTAGACCCGGTTCCAGTAAACCGATTACTGCAAAGTGGATATCGTTTGAAAGCTAACGGAAGTATCTAACACATAGTGTCGTTGCTTTAACCGGTTCGCCTCACAATGTACTTATGCGGCTAATTTTTTATTTGACCTTTAGATCGCGATATCTCGAAAATGGTAAGTCTTTTTTTAAGAATCATAAAGACCACTCGTGTAGACAATTATTGAATATACAACTTTTACTTTAGCCGGCTTTTGCTAAGTCTTACCGTTTTTGAGAATAATTAAAAAAACTGAATAATGCCTCAAAAAATGACCTTTGACCCCGAATAACTTGTTTTGCACACATGGGATCGATGGGGACTTTTAGGACGTTGCTTCTAATGGCCAACCCTAGCTCTCCACCAAAATTCAGCTTTGTGGGAATTTTTGCTATTTCCCCCTTATACGCATGTCTATTTTGACCGGACTAAAACAAGTAAAAAAGTATCAGTCGGCTTGGTCGACAGAGATATACCCTGTGTATATTGAAACAATTTTTTCCCAAAAAACGTATGTATTTAGAGGGTTTTAAATATTTTGGGCGTATAAACCGACAAAAATGTTGATTAGGATTAAAGAACAAAAGTTTTGCGGAGGAAATACTTAAAGGAATGGATCGACATTTACCATTATGGAAGTGGATCTCCAGCCACTACATATGGTGCCGTAAGGGGTTTTTAAACCCTTCGGGCTGTTTGCTCAAGAAGTGTGGATTTGCTCCTGAAAAAACGTTTACCATCGTAATTGAGGCAGCGAATGCAAGTTGCTTCAACAAAAATCAAAGTGATTCGATAGCAGGTCTTGAAGTGAACTTATCCGAAATTTTGTTTGGAAGGTACCCGTACCTGTTTGGACAAAATATTACTAAGGCCAAATTTTGGACCCAATCGGCAGATCCGTTCGAGAGTTATCTTGCGCTCCAACCTCCTCACATGGTGTCATAGGGGTTTTGTGCAACTTTCAGGCTATTTTGTCAGGAAGTATGGACTCGCCCCTGATGAAACTTCTACCGTCGTATGGGGGGCAGAGAATACAAGTTGCTAAAACAAAAATCAAAGCGATTCGAGAGCAGGTCCTAAACCGAACTTATCCGAAATTTTGTGCGGGAGGTACCCGATTGGGTCCATATTGGAACCTCATTTAAGTCTGGTAGACATTTCACGAGTTGCAAATTATGGACCAAATCGGTTACTTCCTTCAAGAGTAATCATGCGCACAAATTTTCCAAACATTTTCGAACTTTTGTGGGGGAGGTACCGGAGGTCGACCTTGTGTCGTTGTCATCTGTTTTGTTACTACTAAATAACAAAAAAGAATAATAAAATATTATATATATTTATATATATATATATATATATATATATATATATATATATATATATATATATATATAGAATATAAAATACAAATACAACGCAAAGAACTAAGAGAACTGATGAGTCCACGTGGCGTAGGAGGAGACTAATTTCTCTGCCCTTCCCTAAAGTAAATCAATTTTAACTACACCCACTTTAAAGACTTGTTGTTTTTAAAATTTGAAAACAACAAATCTGTGATTCAGCTGGGCTTACTTTAAAAACAAAAAATATGAAATATATTTCATGTGTTTGACATATTCCGAACTACAAAATTCTTACAGTGTACTTTTTCCCTAAATTGGATAAAACATAATCAAAGACAAAGATAAGAATACGAAAGTCAATGTCTGTGGAGATTGTAATAATTTTTTGAAGATGCGACCGGCTCTACATATGTACATACGATCTATGTGCATATGTACAAACATACATATCAAGTAAATGAACTTAGTTCTATGCTTGTTTGTACGATTGACTAGCTGTTTTATATCTACGATAACAGGCTAGAGTAGGTACTTTGGATCAACTACTTACTACCATCAGGCATGATTTTAAATTACTAAATTGCTTTTGTTTATTATTTTCAATTTTTTGCCTCGTTTCGTTTGTTTTCAAGAATTATCACTAAGACAAGCCGCTCATCTAGCCGGTAATGCTGGTGATGACAATCATTATTATCAGTATTCTTGTCCGCATACATATGCAGTTTAATACACTCACCACCCCCCACCTACCACGGGGAAAGTATTGTAGATTAGCTTAGTTGGGTTTTCACTTTTATTCTGTAGTGTATCACCTCAAACGCGCTAGTTGGTACGGGAATTCCTATGCGGTAGTAAGCGATTGTGAAGGAAAAAAAAGCAAACAAAATATATGTAAAATAATTTTATATGAAATATCATTAAATTGTAAAAAATATCCTCGTGAAAGTGCTAGAATGAGATCCGTTCTCTATGCCGTGTTGCTGATGGAAATTCTGATGAAATACTAATAAAATATTTGAAAAAAAAACTGTGTTAATTTTTTTGGCCAAACATAAACGTTGTCCGATTGTGTTTACTTCTTTAATTGTTGCCTATGTAGACTCACCTTACTTTAAACGCGTTATCTAAACAATACCAAGACGACGTCGACGACATTTGCGATAAATGTTCTTTCTTTTTATCGCCTTTAAACAGTTTAAGGTAATTATTTGTTAATTGAATACAATTAATCAAAAATTGTTTGTTGTCACTTCACACGAAAACGCAATGATTCGCAGTGATAAGTTTTTGTTTCAGCGTTTTTTCTTAATTGTTGTTGATAAGAAATCAATCGAAAGGTGACGAAAGGTGATTTGTTGTGTGTATTTACAAGTGAAAGAAAATTTGTGAACGTTTTTGTGAACTATAAAAATTATAATTTTGAGTGAAAACGTTGTTCTCATTCCTTTGCAGCATAGGCTAAAGACGATGGGGCCTACCATGTGATACCCTACACCACTAGATCTGAACAAAGACCAGGCTTTCATAGACGACGAATATATCCCTGGCAAAGCTTACCGAAGTATAAATTTCATTTTGAATATAAAATTTATCCATCTGAATCGAAGTACTTCTAAAGATGTATTGACCACTCGGAGGAGACGGAGAATATTTGTCTTTATTTTGTCTTCCACTTGTAAACTTGATTGAAGCCTTGGTCTTACGATTCCACTTTAACTCGAAAACGAATGAACCTATCTTCCCATTTTTTTTTTTTTTTTTTTTTGCTGATTTAGGATATAACAATTTTGTCTTTCATATTCCGATTTTACAAAATGATGACAAAATAGTGTACAGTCAAATCAAAACTTTTACCTTACAACGGCCACGATTTGATCATAAAATTACAAATTAATATTTTTTAAGCACATCGGTCGATAAAGGACTAGATTTCGATGTCATAAATAAGCTTACAAAAATATTGGTAGTAGTTTTTGAGCTAGAGTAGTCACCGATTTCCAAAATGTCATTTTTTTCAGATCCAAAACATACAACAATTAGCCTTGTGCGCATTTTTTATTTCAGCTTCAATTAAATTTTTGTAATATTTACTGATATTTCGAGGTTTTATAAACTTTTCTTGATTTGTTGTGTTGATTTCATTTGTATTGCTGAAACTTATTTTGGTTGATCAGTAATCAGTTGAAATTTATTTTTAATACTTAGTTTGCATTCCTTAAAATTTGTATGTAGGAATATAGGGTTTTTATGTATTTCTTAATTAATTAATTTCGTGTGTAACCTACACAGGTGGTAAATTCGCCACTTATTCTTTTCATCATGTCAAAATTTTTTGTAGCGAGAAATGCATCAAAAAGATTAGAACAATAAAATATTGTTGACAAAATTCAAGTAATATTTCTTCATTATTTTGTTAAAGCAAAAGTATATTCTCATAGCAAAAGTAAATATTAGCTGCGATTACTGTATCACCTGGTAATTGCAAATAGAGTGGAATGTGAAAATTTCTAAGAACGAAATGAAGTCCAAATTGCAGGCATTAACTTCCATCGCCATTAATTCACATAAAAAATATATAAAGTTCCGATTACTATATATGGTAAATAACAAAATTCCTTTACAATTCCATTTGAAAAAAATTAAAAAAAAATTTCGCGAGCACATCTACGATTTTTGGTATAGAGTTAAAGGAAAAAATCTGATTTCAAATCTGCTCGCGTTCACGAAATTGGCCGATGCGCGCAAAAGTTATAGCGGTTTTTATCCTCTTATAAAGAAAAAATATTTTAAAATTTCTTACGTTTTGTATTGAGAAAATGTAAGCATATATCAGTAACAGCATTTGATATCCATCCGTAGATGCACCAAAATTTCCAAAATGTGTTTTTATTTTCGCGGAAAATCAAAAAAATTAAAAAAAATCTGGCAATAAATTTAAATTATACTAACTCAGAGTCCGTATATACCTCTAAAAAACTAAATTAAAAATACGTACAGAAACTAGATAACTATTTTGTTTTTCAAAATAGTCAGGCTTAATCCCATAGTCGTTGTTTTAATATTTTATTAAAACAACTTTAATTTATTAGTGGGAAAAAATTGGCGATGTTTACCAAGGGGTAAGGCAGGGAATACTATAGTTTCAGATCTCGTCACAGATCTTCATCAGTTCCCTTATTTCTTGTTTTTCAACAAGAAACTAGATAACGCGTAAAAAAATGTGAAACCAAAATTATAAACATTGGCTTTATAAATTGCACATTATAACAACAACAAAAGAGAATCAACTCATTGTTGGAAAATATTGTTACAAATATATTTTTTGGTTTGTTTCGAAAAATTAGAAAAAAATATTTGAGAGTTATCCAAGTATTTCGCTAAAATCTAATACATAAATTAAAGTATTCTGCTAAAACTTTATCAAAATATATGGTTTACCATCGTGAAAGCTTAACTGCTTACTGTGATAACTTATAAGGATAGGAAATTAAGAGTAATATTGAAATTACTATCATTTAAAAGATATGAAAATTAAAAAGCCAGTAATTCGCGAATTAGTTAAAGTCGGTTGATGCGCATCCGATTTTGGATAAAGCGAATCAATCTCTTTCAATATTTATGCATATTTCGATGTTTCACACAGCGGCCATTTTGATGCGCATCCGGTTTCATCAGCGCCCACCAAAAATACGTCAATATACACCTATTTCAAATAGATTCTTCAAAAACCGCGGATGTGCCTCCACATTCAATTTTTGGCGAAATACCCATATTACTCGCGTATCTCATGTTTTTTTATGACACGTGTTTTCGCAAATATTATAATCGCGAGTAAAGGATTCCATTTATGTAAAAAATGTTAAAGAAAATCGCGGTTTAGTACGCGGATTTGTCAAAATATATTTTTGCTGATTTTCCGATTTTAAAGGTATCTATATCCGCGGTTTTAGTAGATGAATTCGATCGCGGAAGGCTTCATTAGAACCGTCGCGTAAAAAAACTAAATTCACGCCGGTTTCAAAGGAAATTGAATGACCGTTGTAAATTTTACACGCAAAAAATATGTTTTGTATGAAAATTCACGCATAAAATTTTGGCCTCTCGAATCCAATTACTAGGATGCTGTAAGGAGCACACTCATGAGATATGCACCAAACGACGTAAAATCATGAGTTCTATAATCGTGTTATGAGTTTGGAATATAATCTTCTTGCGCGTCCGGATTATTAAAAAAATTCAAAAAACCCCGAAATTCCGGCTTCAAAATGTCAGCATCAATTTAAGGTGGATGCAGTGGATATATCGAAAAATCATACACTGCTCTCTTATTGCCCATGGAGTAATCTGTGATTCATTCTTTGGGAATAGGTCTATAAAATGTAAGGTTAAGCCAGAAATCGCATGGGAACATAAAAAACTTGTTGGCGTCAACCCATTTTTACTCATTTTTCTACATTGATGCCAACACAGCTTCCACGAAAATTAATTTTAATGGTCGACATTATGGGATCCCTCCTAAAACACTTCATTTTAAAGAATTGTAGTCATACTTTATAGAATATGCTAACAGTTCGCGAATTCTGAAAGGGTGAAACTCGGATTCATCGATTGCAAAACATTTTTGTTATTTACCATATACACTAGGCCGGGGCGATTTGTATGGAAGGAAAAAAGTGTTATCGGGCGCCTGGAGTTTCTGATTCTTGGGATTGTACTGAGCAAAAAAGTCAACTAGACCATATGTCTACGGTGAAAATCGAGCTCCCGGATTTTGACTTGAAGTTTTTTTTCAAGGATTTTTGGATATTTTGGCATATAACAACCAAACCACTGATATTTTCGATCCAACACACAGACAACAATTGTAGCCCAGACAATAATAAAGAACTCTCTAGTACATCGCAAAAGCATTGGAACGCTCCTTCAGGCAGTTATGGCCTCGAGAAGGTGCACATTTTTCGGAAAATATCGATAAATGACACTGTGCTACAAAATGGGACTCAAATTCAGTTGGTGGAAAATCCCTTTTGGAGATGAAAGCCCTTGGTGAGTGTACTAAAAACCAAAAAGGAAATTTTCACCATAGGTCAAGTTTGCGAGATATCGCGTGATTAATGGTTTAATTTTGGCCCCTTAATTTGCGAGAAAATAGCTTTATATCTCTGTTAAGCGTTATTGTAGCTTAAATTTGAGATTACATGTCTTCAGTCAAATCGAGTGGTGAATCTTTTTGTAGAATATTTCATCACTCTAACTCAATTCCTTCCATGTCCTTTTCGTCCTTTATTTTTTGAACCGTAGTAAAAGTACCACAAGATGAGATTTTACAGCATCCAAATGTTCTACAAAAATGTTGATCAGAAGATTTTAGGTACGGTCCTCATTGATGAACAATCGATATTTCCCCGATTTCATGGTCCTTTTTGAAATTTACCTGTATTTTGTTGAGAAAACTATGTTTTGTTTTTATGTATATTCGTTATTGGTCTGTGGTGCATCTGAAATACTTACCATAAATAGCTCTTGTAATGACGAACACGTTAATAACAAATTTTATTGAAGGATAGATCCGGTTATCTAAATTTTTGAACCGTATATTCTGATATCAAAATCGATTTTGGAACCGGTTTTAAGTAACTGATTATTCGTATATGTATATCATTGGAAAGCTAATAAAATGGTCAATCAAATGACAGCAAGTAGCTGATTACATGATTACAACTTTGTTGTTTCCGAATCTAGAACAAAAAAAAGCGCTTTCTTAAACCGATTTTGATGTAAAATATCACTCGGTTGAAAAATTCTTTTTGGCGATGAAAGTCGATTAAGATATTTTATAAATCTGGAAAGACAGTTATGCCATAGGTCAAACTTCTGAGTTATTGTGAGATGAATTTGTGTTATGTTGTTTTGTTATCATGCACTTAAAGTTCATCAAGAACGAATTAATTTCGCATTAACTCAGAAGTTTGAACCACGTCAACCCAGTGATATTACATCAAAATCGGTTTAAGAAAGCGGTTTTTTTTTGTTCTAGATTCGGAACCAACAAAGTTGTAATCATGTAATCAGCTACTTGCTGTCATTTGATTGACCATTTTATTAGATTTCCAATGATATACATATACGATTAATCGGTTACTTAAAACCGGTTCCAAAATCGGTTTTGATATCAGAATATCCGGTTCAAAAATTTAGATAACCGGATCTATCCTTCAATAAAATTTGTTATTAACGTGTTCGTCATTACAAGAGCTATTTATGGTAAGTATTTCAGATGCACCACAGACCAATAACGAATATACATAAAAACAAAACATAGTTTTCTCAACAAAATACAGGTAAATGTCAAAAACGACCATGAAAACTGGGAAATATCGATTGGTCATCAATGAGGACCGTACCTAAAATCTTCTGATCAACATTTTTGTAGAACATTTGGATGCTGTAAAATCTCATCTTGTGGTACTTTTACTACGGTTCAAAAAATAAAGGACGAAAAGGACATGGAAGGAATTGAGTTAGAGTGATGAAATATTCTACAAAAAGATTCACCACTCGATTTGACTGAAGACATGTAATCTCAAATTTAAGCTACAATAACGCTTAACAGAGATATAAAGCTATTTTCTCGCAAATTAAGGGGCCAAAATTAAACCATTAATCACGCGATATCTCGGAAACTTGACCTATGGTGAAAATTTCCTTTTGGGTTCTTAGTGCACTCACCAAGGGCTTTCATCTCCAAAAGGGATTTTCCACCCACTGAATTTGAGTCCCATTTTGTAGCACAGTGTCATTTATCGATATTTTCCGAAAAATGTGCACCTTCTCGAGGCCATAACTGCCTGAAGGAGCGTTCCAATGCTTTTGCGATGTACTAGAGCGTTTTTTATTATTGTCTTGGCTACAATTGTTGTCTGTGTGTTGGATCGAAAATATCAGTGGTTTGGTTGTTATATGCCAAAATATCCAAAAATCCTTGAAAAAAAACTTCAAGTCAAAATCCGGGGGCTCGATTTTCACCGTAGACATATGGTCTAGTTGACTTTTTTGCTCAGTACAATCCCAAGAATTAGAAACTCCAGGCGCCCGTGACGCATACGGATGCTTATAAGATGAAACATTTTCAACAAATTACACTATGCAACACTGAAAATGCAAATATCAGGCCTTTATCTCAGAAACTAATAGGAATTTGGCCTTGCTGTCTTTAGCAATATTGTAGCCCTAAACTAGTAGAACTTATCTATTGAAAAACCCGCATAAGAAAAATTCCATCTACGGCATCAATATCTATAAAATGTAGAACATTTTACATAATTGCTGAAATTCTGGTTAGTATCGGCTAAACTATTGGGAGTTGAACCAAGTGACCTTTTGAAAAAATCTTCCAAATAAAGTTCTCAACAATTCTTTAGAACATTTTGAAACTCTAAAATGCTTTCTTCATGTTGTTTCAGCGGTATTTTGCATCATATCTTTTACAACACGTATTTCCAACACAGTTCACACGAACAGTTTATTCTCGCATTTCGCATTTCACTACATTATTGACATTTTTATTAAATCGTCGTTGACAAATGTACTGAAAACAATAGTATAGAGGCATTTTACAACAATGGCATGTTCTGAAGAGTTGTGTATTACATTCCAGGGAATATTTTTCCAAAAGAAAATATTCAGAAAAAATTAACGGTTTTGGAGATACGGTGCGAAATGTATAAAAATTGTGGAATTTTTGCATATATTTTGAAATTTGAGACAATAAATGCAGTTTTTCGAGTTCATTATATCTCCAAATATTATATTCTTGTCCTTATCTACAATTCAGAGATCAGAAGAAGATTCACATTGGTTTCTGAGATATAGCCCCGAATTTCATTAAAAACTCAATATTTAACCATGTTTAGATGGGTCCATAAAATCCGAGCTGGATTTGACACAACAAAACCCAACTGGGGTTTCTTGTCGTTTGGGTCTGTACTTTCAAAAAATCCTCAGTTCGAATTGTTTGCACATGATCACCTTAAAAATGTTGCACAGTGTTATAAAAAACGTCAAAATTTCTTATAAAAACCTTAATTTATTGTTCAAAAAAGGACATTTCCGCGAACAATTCTGCTGTTTCATAGAACGATCGGAAAAATTATCAGAAAATCATTTCGCACATTATAGAAAAAAAAAGATTTTCTATGTTTGATACGGAACATCATAGGCCTTAAATCCGTACAAGATTGAAAACGTCGATTCATTCGTTTTGGCATAAATAAGCTAAGATTAACAAAAATTTAGGTGTTCTATTTTACTGACGTGGAGTGTATATAGTAATGGTAAACCTGCACACATAGTCTTATCTCGGGTGAACACAGGCATCAATGCAAAACACGACATAATGTACAACAAGACCAGAGAAAATGAAAACAAAACCCCAAAAAGCCAAAAAAATTATGACCCATGACTATTTTCACCATTTTTGACATAACTCAAAATGCGCAAAAAACTGCATGAGGTTTTAGCGGAAAATCAACGAGAACACTCAAGAGAAAAATACAAAAAATTGTCTCACTACCTTCTTGATTCAAAATTGTGGAAAATTTGGACATATTTTGAAGATTTTTTAGGAATATTTCTACAACACTTTTGTAGGAAAATTTTTTTCTAAAATATTAAGAAATACCTCTACTTGATACATCCATACTAAAAATGACACTTTATATATAAAAAATTACGTTATCACCGTTCACAACCACGCAAATGTTTTCAACAGTTCGCATAAACATGAAATATTTCTCAATTTTAACACAGTACAACAAGAAAAGTAAAAAACATACGGCATTGCTATTCTGGATAGTGAGCTAGAATTTTGCACTATTTAACCCTGTCAAGACAGGTTATTAAAATATTTTTTAGGCTAAAGAGGGTACATACACTTTGATACGACCAAAAATGTGTCTCATCGAAATAATGGTTTTAGACCCCAAGTATGTTTGTACGATATCCGTTTCAGACAATTTTGAGTGGATCTAGCCATGTCAGTCCTGTTTCGATGATTCGTTTCAAATTTTGGGTATTGAAATATTTTGTCCAGGTTTGATTTAAGCTCGAAGATGGGCCATATAGGTCTACTTCCTTCCAACAAATGTTCAAAAATGTCGCAAAACTTGTGCGCACGATAACTCTCGAAGGGAGTAACCGAATTGAACCAAACTTTGCATATGGTAATACTACCTCTAGGCATACATCAGGTTCGAATATGGATTAAATCGATCCACTCCTTCAGGTACCTCCCACACAAAATTTGAAATAAGTGCAGTTTAGTGACACCTCACGAATTGTTATGAAATTTGTTGTAACAGGATGTTGTAATTTTTTTCGAGGGGAAGTCCATAGTTCCCGAGATAATGGCGCATAACCTCAAAAAAAAGCTGCACTATGTCGCGAGTTCAAATAAACGGTGGCCAAATATAAAAGGAGTTGGCGTTGGCAGATGAATTTTGGTATAAATACATATAGTTCACTGACAATGTCGAGAGCAAAAAATTGGGAAGGTCGGTCCACGTTTTGGGATAGTCCACATGCAACGGTACTTCCTAATGTTTCGGTATTTCGAATATTTTAGCTAAACTTATCAACCAAATTGGTTGAATTTTGAGATGCGGGGATTTCACTTTACAAAAAACTTTTCCGATAAAAATTATGGACATAGGTCCACGTTTTGATATAGACCCCATATAACGGTAACTCCCGATTTTGCGGAATTTTTAAGATTTTACATATGTTTTACGCCCAAATACGCCGAAATTTTGCATTGAGGGTTCCCAATGGACCAAAAAATTTTCTGATAAAAATTGTGTACATAGGTCCACGTTTTGATATAGCTCCAATAGAACGGTATCGCCCGATTTTCGATATTTTCAAGGTTTTAGCCACATTAAACAACTAATGTAGGTGATATTTATACCCTCAGCATTTATTCTAACGAGTGTATATGGGCAAAATTATTGAAAATTTAACATCGTTGAAGCCAAGGTTTACCCCTTTATAACTCGCGAATAGTGGTTGTATATTGTACAATTTAAATGCATTTGGATAAAATGAAATGTTTTTAGACTTGGCAAAAATATTGGCCTTCAAAGTTGATTTGCGCGGAAGCTGTAGCTATATTTATGTTAAAAAATGGGTAAAAATGGGTTGAAGCCAACGTGACTTTTTTTGTTTTCTCTCGATTTGTGATTATACCACATTTTTCCCGATTTTCCTGTCAAAGTGAAAGTAGAAGCCAACTAAATAAGGATCATCCCACCAATGTATAACTTTTCAAAATTTGATCTGCGTCTACCATTAAATGATGCTGACATTTTGAAGCCAGATTTTAAGTGTTTTTTGAAATTTTCTTATAATTTCGTTCCGCAAACAGGTTTTTCAAAAAATCATATATAGGAATGAAGAACTCACGATTCTGATTTATTTGATATATGTGTCGTTAATGTAGCCTTCACAGCTTCAGAGAAATCTGTATCCAAATACGAAAATTTTGTGCGAACAAATTTCTAAAAATCAAATATTTCGGGTCTAATTTGTACAATTGGCATTCGATTTACTTGTGCATGATTGCAAATTTTGGATTTTTACGTTGCGGATCTAATAAATCAATACTCGTTAAAATCCATCTACTAAAACGCGAGATAGGAGAAATTCCAAGGTAGGAAAATCACCTAAAATTGTTTTCGAAAATATCGCACATTTTATCGCGTATTCTGTCGGCCGCTTCCACTACTATGAAAAAACTAGTGCAGCATCTTCCTTTTTGCGGAAACGGAGATTTAAAAATTTCACTGATAAGGGAACTACATTCATTTTATCCCAAAAATAGTGTGTGATGCTACATCCACGGTTCTTGACTGATTGCCTTGAAATAGGTACATATCGATGCAGATTTTCACGGTGACACTAAAACCTGATGCGGAACGAAATTGTATGAACTTTGCGCAAATTAGCGATGTTTTATAGGGTTTTTAATGCTAAGATGCAGCCGATGCTACATCTTAGCGTCCAAATTACATTTCGAAAAATATATACAAATTAAAAGATATGGTCTTGCTCTACATGAAAATCACATGCGGACAAAACAATTTTGATAATTACGCGATTTACACATATTTTAATAATGCATATATGTAAAAGCGGTTTATTTGAACTCTATTTCCGTTTAAAATGACTAATGATTTATTTCATCAACCCGATAACTTTCCTCAATGGGAAACCTTCTATGTGAATGTAGATAAAGCAAAATCCGCCCATTTTCTTTGGGAGTTTGAAGAAAAATAAAAGAAGTACTCCTATAGAATTTTTCCAATATTTGCAACTCTAGAATGCATGTGAAAACTATTATTCCAAACCAAAATTTGTTTTTTGTAACACAAATATGTGCTTATTTTGGCTATAATATCCTAACTACTATCCCGATGATTATAAGTTTGGTCTCATTTGATTCCCCGTGAAGTCTTTCTTTAAAACTGTTACTTTTTTGTAATTTTTGACGGGTAAATGGACCTATATTTTCAAAAAATTCGGATTACATTTAAAATTTTGTCAATTTTTTGTAAATTCCGCGAATGCTGAGTAACATTTTACAAATATTGTGCAATCTACTTAATGACTTCACTTCGTGATAACTTTTTAGTGACAATTGTGCTCAATAAAATAATAAGCGTTTTTATAACAATTTTTTCTTAAAAGCAGAAGTAAAACCGCGATAACATTTGTCCGCAACAACCAAAAATTTGCTCGCGAGCGGATTTGTACTGGGGAATTTTTTCTTAACTTATGTACCAAAAATCGTTGATGTAGCGCGAAAAGAAAAAATTCAATTTTTTGGAAATGGAATATGAAATAATTGGCAGTTTTGCCCATATACACTTTCATACGGGCAAAATGTGCCTCATCGAAATAATGGTTTTAGACCCCAAGTATGTTTGGACGAAATGTGTTTCAGACAATTTGGAGTCGATTTAGCAATGTTCGTCCGTCTATCTGTCTGGCTGGTGCGCACTATAACTCTCGAACGGATGAATATTTTGTCCAAACTTAGTTAAAGTTCGAAGGTAGGTTATATCGGTCCACTCCTTTCGGTACCTCCACCACAAAAGTTCGGAAATGTTCGGAAAATTTGTGCGCACGATAACTCTTAAGTGAAATAACCGATTTGGTCCACACATTGCACATCGTGAAATTTCTACCAGACTTAGATGAGGTTCCAATATGGACTCAATCGGTCCATTCCTTCGGGTACCTCCCACACAAAATTTCGAAAAAGTTTAGTTTAGGAAATGTTCACGAATCGCTTTGATTTTTGTTGGAGCAACTTGCATTCACTGCCCCCCATATAACGGTATAAGATTCATCAGGGGCAAGTATATACTTCCTGAGAAAATAGCCTGAAAGGTACAAAAAGCCCTATGACACCGTTTGTTGTGGTAGGAACGCAAGATAACTCCCTAACAGATCAACCGATTTGGCCCAAATTTGGCCTTCGCAATATTTTGTCCAAACATAGTTTAAGTACGAACATAAACCATATCGGTCCACTCCTTCAGGTACCACCCCACAAAAGTTAATAAATGCTTGGAAAAATGTTCGCACGATAACTCTTGAAGGGTCTGACGGATTTGGTCGATACTAAACACATCCTAATATATCTACCAGATATAGATCAGGTTCGAATATGGGTTATGTTTGTCCACTCCTTCGGGTACCTATCACACAAAATTACGGAAAAGTTCAATTTAAGACCTGCTCTCGAATCACTTTGATTTTTTTAAGCAACTTGCATTCGCTGCCCAATTACGTCGGTAAAAGTTTTTTCAGGGGCAAGTCCATACTTCTTAAGAGAACAGCCCGAAAGGTGTAAAAAACCCCTATGGCACCATATGTAGTGGCTGGGGAGCACGATAACTCGCGAACTAACCCATTTGGTGCAAAATTTGGCCATCCTGATATCTTGTCATACTTTCAGTTCGAACCGAATGTTTAAAAAATGTCACTTAAACTGTATGCACGATATCTCTTGAACAAAGTTGACCCAAACTTTGGATCTCCTAATATTTTGTCCAAATTTAGTTTTACTTCTAAAATGGAGGTACCTTAGGGTACCTCCTCTACAAAAGTTCAACATTTGTCTCTAAGTGTAGTTTATGGTCTGTTCGAAGATCCTTTGGAAATGTATGACGATGCTGTTCGTTGTTGTTCTGCTTACAACGGTATTATGTTTCCCTGGCATACTGGTCCATAAGTTATACGATGACCCACTGAAATGACTAGTGGGCGCGATATCTATCGAAAAGATATGACTCCCAAAATAAGATCCACTTCCATAATGGACTATGTCGGTCCATTCATTTAAGTACCTCCTCTGCAACTTTTGAACTTTAATCCTAATCCATATTTTCGTCGGCAAGTTCAAATGTCCAAAAAAGGACACAAAATAATGAAAAGACCATAAATACATTCGATCTGACCATAGATGAAAGTTTCAATTCACATACGCTGAGGGTATATCTCTGTCGGCAAAGCCGACTGATACTTTTTTACCTGTTTAAAATTTCTTTACTAACATTTCTTTAATTTTTCTTGAGGGAAAATTGTGATTTTTTTTTCTGAATGACGTAAACATATATCAATTTTTTCGATTTAGTCTGATAAATAAGATCCCCGGTTATAAGGAATACCAATATTTAGTCTTGGCAAATGTTGCCAATTTTTTCTAATTTTTTAAAATTGCTTTATTAATATTTTTAAATTTTACTTGAGGAAAAATCGTGGTCAGTTTCAACTTTACCTCTACCTTCTCAACTATTTGTTTAGAATGTAGTTTATCATATTTTCATCACAATCACAATATCATTAAAACGATTAAAATTGTGTTTATTCTCCTGAAAGATTGTTATCTCCCTGTGATTTTAATCTCCTTACTGACTGACATTTTGTTATCTATTTGTGTTTCCATTGATAAGTAAAAAGTGCAATGGCTGTAAATATAAAAGTCTTTTGTTCTTAATCCGATGCTGTGTAAAGCATCTTTATACGAATGAATATGGTGATATGCAATTTGAAAAGCATATTGATACAGGTTTCAGTTGATACTCTTGCAAGGTGAAACCGTTACATAATGTGAACAACCATTCATAGATGTATACTAGGCCGGGGCGATTTGTATGGAAGGAAAAAAGTGTTATCGGGCGCCTGGAGATTCTGATTCTTGGGATTATACTGAGCAAAAAAGTCAACTAGATCATATGTCTACGGTGAAAATCGAGCCCCCGGATTTTGACTTGAAGTTTTTTTTCAAGGATTTTTGGATATTTTGGCATATAACAACCAAACCACTGAGATTTTCGATCCAACACAAAGACAACAATTGTAGCCAAGACAATAATAAAGAACTCTCTAGTACATCGCAAAAGCATTGGAACGCTCCTTCAGGTAGTTATGGCCTCGAGAAGGTGCACATTTTTCGGAAAATATCGATAAACGACACTGTGCTACAAAATGGAACTCAAAGTCAGTGGGTGGAAAATTTCTTTTGGAGATGAAAGCCCTTGGTGAGTATACTGAGAACCCAAAAGGAAATTTTCACCATAGGTCAAGTTTCCGAGATATTGCGTGATTAATGGTTTAATTTTGGCCCCTTAATTTGTGATCAAATAGCTTTATATCTCTCTAAAGCGTTATTGTAGCTTCATTTTGAGATTACATGTCTTCAGTCAAATCGAATGGTGAATCTTTTTGTAAAATATTTCATCCCTCTAACTCAATTCCTTTCATGTCCTTTTCGTCCGACAAAGTTGTAATCAGCTACTTGCTGTCATTTGATTGACCATTTTATTAGCTTTCTAATGGTATACATATTCGGTTACTTAAAACCGGTTCCAAAATCGGTTTTAATATCAGAATATCCGTTTCAAAAATTTAGATAACCGGATCTGTCCTGCAATAAAATTTGTTATTAACGTGTTCGTCATTACAAGAGCTATTTATGGTAAGTATTTCAGAAGCACCACAGACCAATAACGAATATATATAAAAACAAAACATAGTTTTCTGAACAAAAACCGGTAAAATGTCAAAAAGGACCATGAAAACGGGGAAATATCGATTGGTCATCAATGAGAACCGTACCTAAAATCTTCTGAACAACATTTTTGTAGAATATTTGGATGCTGTAAAATCTCGCCTTGTGGTACTTTTACTACGGTTCAAAAAATAAAGGACGAAAAGGACATGAAAGGAATTGAGTTAGAGGGATGAAATATTCTACAAAAAGATTCACCATTCGATTTGACTGAAGACATGTAATCTCAAAATGAAGCTACAATAACGCTTTAGAGAGATATAAAGCTATTTGATCACAAATTAAGGGGCCAAAATTAAACCATTAATCACGCAATATCTCGGAAACTTGACCTATGGTGAAAATTTCCTTTTGGGTTCTCAGTATACTCACCAAGGGCTTTCATCTCCAAAATAAATTTTCCACCCACTGACTTTGAGTTCCATTTTGTAGCACAGTGTCGTTTATCGATATTTTCCGAAAAATGTGCACCTTCTCGGGGCCATAACTACCTGAAGGAGCATTCCAATGCTTTTGCGATGTACTAGAGAGTTCTTTATTATTGTCTTGGCTACAATTGTTGTCTTTTTGTTGGATCGAAAAACTCAGTGGTTTGGTTGTTATATGCCAAAATATCCAAAAATCATTGAAAAAAACCTCAAGTCAAAATCCGGGGGCTCGATTTTCACCGTAGACATATGGTCTAGTTGACTTTTTTGCTCAGTACAATCCCAAGAATCAGAAACTCCAGGCGCCCGTGATGGTGTTCAAATCGCCCCACTCTAATGTATACACATATATTCTGCGAACTTCCACGAAGGGGTTTGGGGGACTACCCCAGTATCAGTATGTGCACTCCGATACATATAACTCAATAACATGGGACCTTCTTACTATCGCCGAGTCCGAATGGCGTGTCTCAAAAAGATATTTTAAATGCCTGAAATAATCAGAAAATTTTGTCTACGTTACGCCGAGGTGGTTTTTTTACTACCACTGAAAAATGTGATGAGGCCTCCTTGGGGTATCGAGCAAGGCTGGCATGTTTATCGTTGCACCACTGTGACACCCTACATACAAGCATACATACGAGTATATTAATATATTCCACACATTTTTATACCCTCCACCATAATATGGAGGGTATAATTAAATTTGTCATTCCGTTTGTAATACATCGAAATATTCATAGGAGACCCTAAAAAGGATGTATATTCTTGATCAGTGTAAAATTCTAAGTCGATATAACCATGTCCGTCCGTCCGTCGTTGAAATCAAAATACAGCTCACAATTTTTAAGATAGACGTTTGCAATTTGGTATGGAAAATTCTACTACTCTTAGGATGTTTGGTATTGCAAATGGGCTATATCGGTCCACGTTTTGATATAGCCTACATAGAACGGTACCACCCGATTTTCGGTATTTTGAAGGTTTTAGCCTCATTATACCCTCAGCCTTTAGGCTAAGGAGGGTATATACACTTTGATACGATAAAAATGTGCCTCATCGAAATAATGGTTTTAGACCCCAAGTATGTTTGGACGAAATGTGTTTCAGACAATTTGGAGTCGATCTAGCCATGTCCGTCCGTTTGTCTGTCCGTCTGTCTGTCTGTCCTGCTGGCTGGAGCGCACGATAACTCTCGAATGGATGAACCGATTCGGTTCAAATTTTGGCTTTCGTAATATTTTGCCCAAACTTAGTTTAAGTTCGAAGATGAGCTACATCGGTCCACTCCTTCCTGTACCTCCTCCACAAAAGTTCGAAAATGTTCGGAAAGTTTGTGCGCACGATAGCTCTTGAAGGGAGTGACAGATTTGGTCCATACTTTGTATAGCGTAAACTTTCTACCAGAGTTATATGAGGTTTCAATATGGTCTCAATAGGTCCACTCCTTCGGGTATCTCCCACACAAAATTTCGGAAAAGTTCAGTTTAGGGCCATCTCGCGAATCGCTTTGATTTTTGTTTTAGCAACTAGTATTTACTGCCCTCCATACGAGGGTACAAGTTTAATCAGGGGCATGTTCATACTTCCTGAGAAAATAGCATGAAAGTTGCAAAAAACCCCTATGACACCGTGTGAGGTGGTTGGAGCGCAAGATAACTCTCGAACGATCTGCCGATTCTGTCCAAAAATACGGCCTTAGTAATATTTTGTCCAAACATAGTTTAAGTTTGAAGATAAGCCATATCGGTCCACCCCTTCAGGTACCTCCCCCACAAAAGTTCAAAAATGTTCGGAAAAATTTTTCGTACGGTAACTCTTGAAGGGAGTGGCCGAATTGGTCTATACTTTACCTATCCTAATATATCTACCAGATATAGATCAGGTTCAAGTATGGACTATATTTGTCCACTCCATCCGGTACCTCCCACACAAAATTTCTGATAAGTTCACTTTAAGACCTAATATCGAATCACTTTGATTTTTGTTGAAGCAACTTGCATTCGCTGCCTCAATTACGATGGTTAAAGTTTTTTTAGGGGCAAGTCCATACTTCTTGAGCAAATAGTCCGAAGAGTGTAAAAACCCCCTATGGCACCATATGTTGTGGCTGGAGATCCACTTTCATAATGGTCAATGTCGATCCATTCCTTTTAGTATCTCCTCCGCAAAACTTTTGATCTTTAATCCTAATCAAAATTTTTGTCGGTTCAAAAGCCCAACATTTTTAAAACCCCCAAATACATACGTATTTTGGAAAAAATTGTTTCAATATACACAGGCTGAGGGTATATCTCTGTCGGCAAAGCCGACTGATATCTTTTTACTTGTTATCAATTGATTCGAACCTCCCGATTTTCGATATTTTGAAGGTCGTGGCCACAAAAATCCACCGAAATGGCTGAAATTTGGAACTTTGTCTTCGTTGGAACTTAAGGAAATTAGTTGTTCCATTTCACTTCAATACAACCCGTGGTGGAGGGTATAACAAGTTTGGCCCGACCGAACTTAACGCCGTTCTTACTTGTTTTCTCATAAATGCGCATCAATAAATAGGAAGCAGACACATGGTGTACCTATTTGCTAAAGAAACGTTTCCTTACACATACATACATGTTGTTCTTGCAACTATTAAGTACTGTACACACACATATTGTATGAACAACATTTATAAACTTACAAATGCGATTTAAATGTTTACCCAAGAAGAAACATAGAAAAAACTGCAATTATTCTTTTGACGAGCGTAAACGAGTCTCTCTAAAAAGTGTGAATAAAATAAAAATAAAAATCTTAACGAAGTACAGCTTCGTTGCGACGAAAACAGGAGGACGACGATGACACGTTGGTGTTCCACTTAAAGTGTTGAAAATAGCGGAAATAGCAGAAATATTATGTGGGTGGCCCAAATTCGGAAAACAAAAGGAATACTAGCGTACAGATGCATCCATACGGAAAACATACATACAAATATCATTTTACACAATTTCACATTCATATTTGTCTGCTTGTCTGTATGTGTTTTTGTGGTCTAAGAATGGAATATGGGTCAACAGTTAATGAAAGGCGAAGTTTCGTAAAGAGACATACATATGTATGTATGTTTGTATGCATGCATTTTACGCTGCATAAGCAAGTGTAAATTGTATTATTCAAGTTATATCCATAGAAACTTGGAACATACAAATACCTCTCTATGTACATACATATATAGAAGTGCACTTTCTCCAAATATTCATGCACATACTTATGAACAAAAAATAAATAAAAAAATAAATACTTACATCACATTCACGCATGTACTTGTACCAGTTATTCCATCCAACCAAAGACAAAAGCAAGCAACAGAAATGTCTCTTTGTTCCTTCCACCACCACCAATACTTTCTGTAAATTTGGTTTCTTTGATGCTGACAAGTGAAGTTGTTTTCCTTGAGATGACACAAATATTCTGTTGTGAAATCTTTTGTAGATTGTTTTGTGTGTGTGTGTGAAAATTGTTTAGGATATGTAAAATAGGGAATATACATATTTTGACAAAACACAAAAAAAGTACAGATGGTGGAATAATTTTGGAGAAATAAAGAACATAGCCTTGTCATTGATCTGATATTTTGTGTTGAAATTCATGTTGAAGTGATTGTCAGGGTTGGTGGGTTTTTCCTTTGTTTGTTTCTTTGTGATATCAATAAAATAAAGTATGGCAAGATATACAACATTTTTAAGTTGTAGTGCAATACTTGTGATAGAACATTCTTTCATTATTCTTAAATCCATTTGGGATTGTATGTGGTAAAAAACAGCCAAATATCAGAGGAAGATTAAACAGAGCTTTCTTCATCGTGATGGACGTACCACAGTGTAGAGACGTACGTACCGAAATGTTTTGGTCGAACAAAATTTGCTACGAGGGTCACTCGAAACCCTTCTGGCCAAGGCAACTCGCAGTGTCGCCAGGTGTCATTTGACATTTTTTTTGGAAAGTTTGACAGTTTTTTTGCGTCATTTGTTTACACATACACACGCACGCAACAACACAGACACACGCACACAATCACACAACACACGTACACAATAATTTTTATTCGAAAAAAATGTAAATTTCACAACACAAATGTTTTTCAAATAATTTGACTTAATTCAAAAATAAAACAAGTGAGAAAAGGCTATAGTCGGTACGGGGCCGACTATGTGATACCCTACACCACTGCCTCTGTGCATAATCTTTTCACTAGAAAACATTTCTTTTAGGGAGATACGAAAGTTTTCACCTATCTGGTTTTTATACCAAATGAATTAAGGCGAACTGAACCAAAATAATTAATATTTAATTGTGTACTTGACTGCTATCGACATCACTAACACCAATAGGCTTCTATCTCTCTGAGAATATTTCGACCTGTAGTGTTATTGCAGAAAAAGAGGAAAAAATGGATACATTACCGACTATTGACTACCTACGCCAACCTATTTGCATAATTTTAAAGATGGGATTTTCTACTTTCTTAGTCAGGCTTTGCTTTTAGAAGGTCCCCAACCAAAGGTGTGATATCCGCCATTATTACTAAAATCTCAAAAATGAAAATTTGGGTTCCATTAGCGACTATTGCGATATCTTCGTTGTTTGACCACCCACGACAACCTTCGTTACAACGTTGTAAAGGTGATATTTTCTACTCTCATTGCCATGTTTTGCTTTTTGTATACCCCTTATATACGCTGAGATATTTGCTTTGGAACAAAATGTTGACTTTTTCTCCAAATAAATTGTTTGCTCATTCCGTCCCCTAAATATTATCCGACCATCACCAAAATCAAAAGGCGTCATCCTCTGTGAAACCTCCATTAACCCTCGAAATTTCGTGACGATCCGATCAAAATTGCGACCTGTAGCGTGATTTCCAAAAAATGGATAAATGGAATGTGTTAACGACTATTGCGATATCTCCGTTATTTGGTCACCTACGCACGGTGGTCGAAAGCGCTGATCTAGCGGCGCGAAATTAATAACTTGCAAACGTATTGAGATACGTCACTGAAATTTGGCATAAACTCAGCTTGTACCTGTGGGTAATAATTGGCCAAATATGAACAATATCGGCTGATGTTTTGGTATAGCCCCCATATAACGGTACCTTAAGATTTTCGGTATTTTGAGGATTTAAGCCACAATTTCGTAGCAAATTACCTGTAATTTGGTACATAGGGTTCCTAGTGGTCAAAAAATAATTTCACCAAAAATTATGGACATAGGTGCACGTTTTGATATAGCCCCCATGTAACCGTACCTCCCAATTTAAGGTATTTTGAATAACATGACCACATTTTTAAACCAACTAGGCTGTAATTTTGCATTCCGTGTTCTTACTGCGTATAAAATCTTCTTACAAAACATTTTCAACACGGATTTATGTTTCGATGTAGCCCCTTTTATGGTACCCCCGATTCGTTGAATTTTTAATTGTTATCCCATATTTAGTAACATATTTAGCTATAATATGGTATTATAGTGTCTCCGGGGGTAGAACTCCTCCTTGCAAACATTTCTCAAGGTAGGTCCATATTTTGATTTAGCTCCCATACAAATGCACAGTTAAATTTGTATGAATTTCATGCAAAATCCCTTTTTTTAAAAGTGCAGTCATCAAAAGATTTGCAAATATTTGCAGCCTAAATGTGGTTATTCCGTATCCAGAGAGTCCAATTTCTTTCCCCAAAAAATAATCGAACCTAAGTTCGGCTAAGTTTACAAGATGCACTCTATGGAACAAGCGCGTACAACCCATAAAAACACTAAAAAATTGAATTTTTTGAAAATTTATTGCTATACAACGAAGTACCTCCAGACCCCAAACTAATTTTTATAATTTAAATCACACCCTCTTCTATTAATTAAAAATATATCTTATCCATTTTCATTACGAATTTATTTAACATTTAAACAAATATGAAGTTAATTTTTTTGCAACAATTTTTTAAAATCTGATGCAACAAAAACTCTTGCATTTGATAGTGAATAACTGAGTGAATATTTACAACAACAAAAATTAAAAAACAAAATCTTTGTCTGCGAAGTGTCTGTAATCGATACAATGGAAAATATTTCGCAATGTTATAGTTCGATTTTTTGACTTTTGCGCCGCTAGATCAGTGGTTTCGACCAGTGTGCTACGCCGACCTACTTTGCATGATTGTAAAGATGGAATCTTCTACTTTCATAGTCAGGCTTTGCTTTTGGAAAGTCCCCAACCAAAGCTGTGATATTCGTCATTATAATTAAAATCGCAAAAATTAAAATTTTATCCACATAAGTTTTTTGCCCATTCCGACCCCTAAATATTATCCGACCATCATCAAAATCAATAGGCTTCTTCCCCTTCGGGACCCACATCAACATCCAAAATTTCGTGACGATCTGATCAAAATTGCGACCTGTAGCGTGATTACAAGGTTTAGATGGACAGACGGACACACATAGCCAGATCGACTCAGCTCGTCGAGACATTCATTTTGGTATATATAAGTATGGGTCTACGACCATTATTTCGATCCGTTACAAACTTTTTGGCCAGAACCAACTTATAATACCCTCTCCACATAGTGGTGTAGGGTATAAAAACATAATTTTTGTAAATTTTGTTTGCCATTTATTTTCTCTTTTATTATTGTTTGAGTAATTTTATACCCTACACCACTATATAGAAAGGGTATTATAAGTTTGTTTTGGGAAAAAATCATGTAACACCGCGAAATATCGGTCGTAGACTCTCAATTTGGTATACCAATCTTCATATCTCGACGAGATAAAGCGATTTTGAGATGTGTGTCCGTCCGTCTGTCCATTATAAATTGTAATCAAACTCCAGGCCGCAATTATGGACCGATCGTCACGAAAGTTTGCATGGAGGTCGGGTTTAGACCAGAATAGACACCTATTGTTATGTTTGTGAAATATTTAGCGGGTTAAATGGACCAAATACATAATTTTTATCCGATTTTGTAGCTGCTCTGTCGGTCGCAAAAATGGTCCGATCGCCTCGAAATTTTAACTAAGGTAAGAGTATATAACAAAGAAGACGCTTGCAATTTGAGATAGTGCTCAGATAATATTTAGCGGGTTAAATTAACCACAACTTTTGTGTGAAAATTGTGAAAATTGTTAATATACAGCTTATATATGTAATCCTGGAAGATACATTCTGCCCACGTAAATAAAATTTGGAAGGCCATTTCTTGACCTTTCCATTGATGCCAATAATGTTGATTTCAGATAACAGCTACAGCCTAATATATCCAGTTTTTTGTGTGTAGTGTAATCAGAAGCACGCTATAGGTCGCAGTTATAGATCAACAGCCACGAGATTTTGCACGATGTAAGAGTTTAGGTCGAAGATGGATGATCATCTCATATTATCTAATGGGTTGAATGGACCATTACTTTTGCATGAAAAATATAAATATTTTAAATTTGGTCCATTTAACGGGCCTACTGCCTAATATATAATAGGTTTTGTGTAGAATACAACATTTTCTTCCCATGCTACAATTTGTCTTTACCATGATAGATAAATTCCCAGCATTATTGCAAATAACGTGGAACCCTGGCCATTAATCTGTTTGCATGGAAATTATTTGAATTTCTACTCATTATTAGTTGTTTCTTACAGGTTAAAAATATATTTTTGATATCACAATATATATCCACAATGAACTATTTTCAAATACCCCAAAAAGCACAAAATCGCGTGCATTTCCAAACAATATGTGCACTTTTTTTGGAGGATAGATCTTCAATAAACTCACAATGTTCCCTTTGGAAATTTGTATGTAGCATTTGCAGTGTTCAATAAAATTGGAGCAATGTCCGTCTGTCGGATATGGCCAGATATGGCAAATTGCATTGTAATTGGGTATATTCACAGCGGTTTATATATTTATTTATATTAGATGTATTCCAAAAAGGAACCTGATATTCAAAGAAAATTTATAGATGTATCAGAAGAGGCTACCAATGTCAATTTTGCAATTTTGGAACTTTTATTAGAAATGTAAAATGATATACATAATTGTTCCACAAACATCCCAATAGGGACAAGGGAGGCTTCTCTAATATGAATGAGTTCACCCCGATTCATACTAGCTCAATGATCAGGGACCTACTGTTTATCGCCGAGTCCAAACGACGTGTCCTAAGACACCGCATGTAGAGAAGTTTTTAATGGCTGAAATACTCAGAAAATGTCACCATCATTACTGAGAGGTATTTTCATGTGGCCTGGCCTAGGAACTGAAACCAGGTATTCAGCGTGAAAGCGGGTGTGCATACCATTGCAGCACGGTGGCACCCTATTAAATATGTCAAAACATTTTTTGCTTTTTCAAGAATAGACTTCGGAGACATTTAATATGCTCAAAGCAAAAAAATAATTACGTATCTTCGTTTCTATTCCATTGAGTGGAGCTATATTTCAACTTCACATGAGCCTTGTACACAGATTGTCGTATTTTCGATTCCTCGGCGAGGTAACATTAAACTTTCAACGGTGGCAAAATGCAGCTCAGTAATGTTGGCGACATTTTTTGAGAATTTCAGCCATATAAAACTTCTCTAAAAGTGGTGTCTTAGAACACGCCCTTCGGACTCGGCAATGAACTGTAGGTCCCAAGCTTTATGTGATAAGGTGGCAGAATCCAAAAAAAGTATTTCTTACAATAAGCTTATTTGTTCCATAAAGGAATTTTGATTTGCTGAAAGCTAATTCCCAGGAACAGTGGTGTAGGGTATCACATGGTCGGTCCCGTCCGACTATAACCTTTGCTTACTTGTTGTATTTGTATTTTGTTTTGTATCTCCATCATACAACAACATAAAACAGTTGCATTTTTCGGTAGTTTATGGCAAACAACAGGGTTGCTTATAATATGGTGTTTTCGTGCGTTGTTTAGAATAAATAACGTAGCTATCGTCATTTATTTTTGTATGGTAAATTACGAAAAATGTTGCCTGTTTTAGCAAATAAATGACGCAACAGCTCTAAAACCTCATTTTTGTGCTAATGTAAAAACCCTATAAATGTAGTCATAGAAATCTACATCCAAATGAGGAGATTTTGTGCGAACATTTTTCTACAAATAATATTTTTGGGTTTCAATTGTCATTTAATTACCTCGTACTCTATTGCACATTTTAGTTTTTTACGTTCCGGATCTAATAAATCATTCCCCGTAAAAATCCAAAGTAGGAACATCATCTAAATTTTTTTGAATATATCGCGTACTTTATCACTATTGCAGCATCTTCGTTTTTGCGAAAACAGAGATTTAACAACTTCACTGATAAGGGAGCTACATTAATTTTATCCCAAACAATAAATTTTCCGGAAGGAGTGGACCGATATAAACCATCTTCGGACTTAAACTAAGTTTGGACAAAATATTGCGAAAGCCAAATTTTGGACCAAATAGGTTCATCCGTTCGAGAGTTATCGTGCGCACCAGCCAGCCAGACAGACAGACGGACATTGCTAAATCGACTCCAAATTGTCTGAAACGCATTTCGTCCAAACATACTTGGAGTCTAAAACCATTATTTCGATGCGGCACATTTTGCCCGTATGAAAGTGTATATACCCTCGTTAGCATAAATGCTGAGGGTATAAAAATTAATTTGTGTGTTTCAAAAACTTCTAAAATCTGCTATATGTAGCATACCCACATGATTTGTTTCTATTGTATGTTTATAATTTTACCGCCAAGTGCCTCTAATCGAAATAATGATTTTAGACTCCACATATGTTTGGACGAAATCCGGGTCAGACAATCTGCAGTCATTTAGCCCAGTCTGCCTCTCTGACTGAAGCGCATGACATCTCTCAAACGGATTAACCGATTTGGTCCAAATTTTGGATGACGTAATATTTTTCCAAACTTAGTTTAAGTCATATTGGTCCACCCCTTTGGCTACATCCACCACAAAATCTAAACAAACGCTAAAAGTGTGCGCAAATATCCAATTTGGTCATGCTTCCTGACATAATGGTATTAAAGATATAAATTCTACGTAACCAGCTAATATGGCTGGTGGGCGCTATAAATATTGAAAGGAATTACTCTCATAATGATATCTACTGGTTTAATGGAATAAGTCGGCACATTCCTTTAGAAACATTCTCAGCCAAGGTTAAACCCTTTTGCGCTTTAATCCAAATTAAATTTAATAGAAAAACGTAAGCAATCGTTAAAAAGGCCACAAAATTCTGAAAACTCCCAGAATAAAAATTGTGGGGAAAAATATATTTTCTGTGAAGCCGATTTTCGATCTGTTGTAATATAAAGGTCTCAAGCCACAGAGGCGGTAAAGCCTACTGAATATAAGTTCTTTCCAAAATATAAGTGACGAGTTTTCATGAGATTACTTTACCTCGTTTTATCGGTGTGGGCAGAGACGTGTTGATTAAAGATATTTGATTATTTTTTACAAAATATTTAAATTTTAGTTCCAATAAATAGCAAAAAAGATATCCAGAAAAGTTTTTAAAGTAATCGAGCTCAAAAACTTCTTCTCGTACAGCTAATAAATACAGCCCGAGCAAAATTCTTGGAGTTTTTTTCGACTTATAGTATTTTGTCTAGGATTAAGGTACAAGTTTGACATATTATATTATTTTCTGAAATATTCATTCACCATGTTTTGGCTTGCACGGACTCAATCACTTCGGTTAAAAAAGTAAAGTTTTTGCGTTTTCTGGCATAAAAAATATTTTCTTATGTTATTGACACAATATCAGTAGATTGGAATTATTCGACACAATTCCAATGTGCACTCGCCGGGGCGAGTTGTTCTTCTTTTCGGAGATATTTAATTTATAGTCAGTATATAAGTCATTTAGTGTCTATTCAGATAAATAATTTACAAGAGATAAAAAAATATCTTTACATGTTACAGTATACCAAATTCCAATTTAAAGGTTTATAAGATGTAATGTATGAGGGTCAAAGATTTATCCAACTAAAAACTTTTTGAAACATGGTACTGAAATTAGAGGGCGATATCGCAATAATCACTAATTTTTACCACTTTTAGCATGGAGGTTCACCAACCAAAAGGAATCCCAAAACCCATGTAACAGCCGATATTCTTAGAAATTAAGGTAAGATCTTTGGTTACTGAAAATCTTTCGATAGAGAAAACAATGGCAATTCTTTGCGGAAATTAGAAACCAAAATGCCAATAAGGACCGAATGTGGTTGCAAAATTCTAGGATGCACCAAAATATGAGCACATGTGGCTAAAAACTTAAAAATGCGGATAGCCATACCAAACGTGGCTGATATATATCAGACCACGTTTGGTATGGTTATCAATTCAAAATATCCAAGAAGTAATACATAATATATATTACCAAATTTCAAAATTGTATCTTAAATATTGTGAACTCTCTCTCTATTAACTTTATATAATTTGGCTCAATAATTAATAAAAAATCAGCTGACAACCTTTAAAATAGCGTTACTTAACGCTACCCAACATTTTAAAATTGCAAGATTTTTGGTAAATGTTGGACCCCTGAAATGAAATCCTGCGTACGTCCCTGCTACAGTGAATCACCAAACGCGTCCTAAGGTTACTTATGTTAGATATGTATATTCGGATGCTGTGAATCAAATACGCCACCGTGCATAACTCAACGGATATGGACAGATGAAGTATAGAGTGTTTGTGAACTGGAGTGTGGGGTCATGAAAATCCCTTCTGACATGAAAGGTGGGGGGTCCTATGATTAGGCTGACTCTCACTGCGTCACCCGAGTAAGTACTGCAACGAGACCATGTCATTATGTTGCAGAACTAGAAGAATCTGTGTCTCCTCGTGTAGATGGTCCACTGAGGACATGATTGAAATTGTTTTCATTTTGTGGCACTTATATTTGCGGACCACAATGGCGCCGCACAGTGGTTCTGAATCATTTTTTCCTGGTAAAAACTCTGTATGTTTATTTACATAATTTTTTTTATGTGGGAAACGGTATGGGAAAAATCTATGTAATTTGAACAAATTTAAAAAAAGTGTTAAACGGACGGAACGGGACAAATACAAAAGTATGTACGGACTGAAAGAGGAAACTCTCGGGCATCATTTTGTGAAATTGGAAATTTGTTCCAAGCTGTTGCCTAAAAGTTCTCATCCACTGAACTTGGAATGTCACTAAATTTTAGAACCTGAGGTTCTTTAAGGCAGTGATCTTAAAGAGTTTCTTCAATGAACCAAAGTTTTTCCTTGTTATAGGGTTTTTTTTGGAACTTTCAGGAAATTTTCTCAGGAAGTATGGACTTGCCCCTGATGAAACTTGAACCGTCGTATGGGGGACAGTGAATACAAGTTGTTATAACAAAAATCAAAGCGATTTGAGAGCACGTCCTAAACTGTACTTTTCCAAAATTTTGTGTGGCAGGTACTCAAAGGATTGGACCGATTGAGTCCATATTAGAACCTCATCTAAGTCTGCTAGAAATTTCACGATGTGCAAAGTATGGACCAAAGCGGTTACTCGGTTCAAGAGTTATCGTGCGCATAATTTTTCCGAACATTTTCGAACTTTTGTGGGGGAGGTGCCGGAAAGTGTGGACAGATATAACCCATCTTGGAACTTAAAATAAGTTTGGAAAAAACATTACGAAAGCCAAATTTTGGATCGAATCGATGGATCCGTTCGATAGTTATCGTGCGCTCCAGCCAGCCAGATAGACAAACGGACATGGCTAAATCAACACCAAATTGTCTGAAACAGATTTCATTCAAACATATTGGGGCCTTAAAACCATTATTTCGATGAGGCCTATAAGTGAGGCATAAATTCTGAGGGTATAATCATTAAAATGCCTGAAATCAAGTGGTATCTTTATATGGGGGCTATACCAAAACCTTGACCTACGTCCAACATTTTTGGTGGGGAAGTTTCTGTACCATTGGGAACTCTAAATGCCAAGTGACAGCCATATTGGGCTAAAACTGAAGATAAAACCTGAAATTGGGTGGTACCGCTATATGGAGCTATAGGAAAAAAAATGATCCCTTATTGGTTTTGGTTTCATATTCATGTCTTGTCATCCAAATTTGAAAAGTGTTCAGAGTTGTAGTTCGATTGGTCAACTACACTGTAACAATGGACTTATCCCCTTTCTAACTGTAAACCTATAGATTTTATTATGCCCCTCTCCCCCATTTCTTTGCTAGTTATTCGAAGTACAAACATTGATATCTCAGAACATTCTACTAGTTTATATGCAGTTAATCAAATGTTTGCTACAATTTTCTTCTATTTTAACAATCCGAGTGCTGGATCATAAAATAATTAGAAACGTAACAAAACCATTTCTTATCTGTCCACTGAGAGTCCCTCACACACACTCTCACGAACAAACAATGAATGAGTGGAAACGTTAATATTTTTGGACATTTTTTAATCATTCGTTAACATCGCAAGGTAACAAACAACAAGCGTAACTTTCTTTCTCTTCCGGCTACCATTTATACTGGGTCAAAGAAAAAATAGAAAGAAACTGATAGAAAACGAAATCTGATATGCAGATGACACAGTTTATCATTGAGTAAACAAAAAAAAAAAAACATATGTTTTAGATAAAATTAAAAATATATGCTAGTGAAACAAGTGCGCTTTAATGTGATTTTAAAATTAACCAAACTAAAAAATAAAATAATAACAATTTAATTTAAAAAAATAGTGAATACCAAATAAGTGAAAAAATCTGTTTGAAATTGTAACGTAAATTTCGTGTGTAAGTATGTATTGTTTACGAAAACATTTATGACAAGTGTCAACAAATGAAACACGTGAATTCTACTATCAGTCATAACTCATGAAAAAACACATTAACAGCGTCTCCAATAATAAAAATAAAAACAAAAAAGTACTTAATAATTCAAAAGTTGAAGAATTGTTAACCATGGACAACTGATAAGATATAATTGTGTCAACCTTTAGTAGAAGCGAAGAGGGAACTTTCTAATGTCCATTAATGTGAACTATTAATGCAATAATATAATAAATATACGATGATTGAGCAATGCAATTGCAATAAAGAACGTAAGGAATTCCAATAAATTCATTCAAGAAAATAACAATAAAAATATGTAAAATAATTCTATAGCTGATGATCTTATAAATGTCGTTTGAAGCACCGCCATTGTTTTTGTTCACAATTTCCTTGCACAAATCCACAAGAGCCTTTTCTTTTGAGCGATTGACCAATTTTGCTGTATCTAGCGAGAAAAATCCATTCTTGCGGCCAGGTGTTCATGCAATATCAAACCTTAGTTGGCGGAAGAAATGACCAAGGATGCCTTATTTTCACGGTATTTTTTTTGGCACAACGGCCGATTTTTTGCAAGTATCGGCCGCGATTGAATTCGTTTAACCAGTTTTTCATAGTGATATAGGATTGCTCTTTATCGACATGAAAAGATTCAATTTGAACGATGCACTCTTACCGTGATTATCCATGTCGAAAGTTGTGAAAAATTATAGGACAAAAATGTTCACAAGTAAATTCCATTTTTTTTTTGCAAGGTGATTTTTTCAGGTCACTGTAAACAACACATGGTCGTATTTCAAACTGTTTTGAGTACGCCTAGGCTACAAACTGTCAAACTTTCCAAAAAAATGTCAAATGACGCGACACTGCGTGCTGCCTAGGCCAGAAGGTTTTCTAATGTCCCTCGTAGTTGGAGACCGTATGTGAATTGAAACTTTCATCTGCGGAAAGATCGAATATATTTAGGATATTTTCAGAATTGTGTAGCCCTTTTTGGACATTTGAACTTGTCGATTAAAATGTGGATTCGGATTAAACTTCAAAAGTGTTGCGGAGGAGTTACTTGAAGGGATGGATAGTCCACTATGTTTTCGATAGATATCCCGCCTACTAGTCTTTTTAGAGGGTCATCGTATAACTTTTGGACCAGTATGCCAGGAAGCATGAACTTGTTCACGGCAAACAAAAATATATCGCTGTAAACAGGACCGCAACGAACAGTATCGGTATACATTTCCAAAGGATCTTCTAACACACCCTATACTGCATTTAGACACATTTTAGAAGTTAAACTAAATTTGGAAAAAATATTAGGAGATCCAAAGTTTGGACCAAATTGGTTGCCCCGTTCAATAGATATCGTGCATAACATTATAGTGAAATGTTTTAAATAATGGGGGAAGTACCCAAATTTGTGGACCCGTATTGCCCATCTTCGAACTGAAACTAAATTTGGACATAATATGACGAAGGCCAAATTTTGGACCAAATCGATTGATCAGTTCGAGATTTAGGTGCTCTCCAGCCACTACATATGGTGCCATAGGGAAGTTTTAACCTGTCGGGCTGTTTTCTCAGGAAGTATGCACTTTTGTGGGGGAGGTACGTGAAGAAGTGGACCGATATGGTTTATCTTCGAACATAAACTAAATTTGGACAAAATATTACGAAGGCCACATTTTGGACCGAATCGGCAAATCCGTTCTAGACTTATACTGCGCTCAAATCACTACACACGGTTTTATAGGTTTTTTTGCTCCTTTCAGGCTATTTTTTTAGGAACTATGGACTTGCCCTGAAAAACTTGTACCGTCGTGCAAATTGCTACAACAAAAATAAAAGGAATACGAGAGCAGGTTCTAAACTGAACTTTTCCGAAATTTTGTGTGGGAGGTACCCGAAGGAATGAACCGATTGAGTTCATATTGGAACCTAATCTAAGTCTGGTAGAAGTATCACGATGAGCAAAGTATGGACAAAATCGGTTATTGCCTTCAAGAGTTATCGTGCGCACAAATTTTCCGAATATTTTCGAATTTCCCCTAAAAACCGATGAGACACATTTTGCCCGTATGAAAGTGTATATCACAAATATTGTCAATTATTTCATTTTCCATTTCAAAAAAAAGGTTAAATTTTTTAAGAAAAAATTCCCTAGTACGAATCTGCTCGCGAGCCAGTTTTTGGTTGTTGCGGACAAAAGTTACGGCGGTTTTATTTCGTCTTTTAAGAAAAAAAATATTATAAAACGCTAATTATTTTAACGAGCACAATTGTTACTAAAAAGTTCTCTCGAAGTGACTTCTGCGAGTAGATTGCATAATACATGTAAAATGTTACTCAGAATTCGCGGAATTGATAAATTATCGAAAATATGTAAGTCAACTTTTTTCAAAATAAAGGTCCATTTACCGGCTATAAAATTACATAAAAATGTGTTGTGGATCAAAACTTCATGGCGAATCAAATGAGACTAAAATCATACAGATTGGTATTATAGTTTCGACGTTACGATGTTTTGTCAAAAAATAATTTTTCGTTTGAAAAATATTTTTTGTACGAAAACTTCCTTCATTTTTCTTAAATCTCCCAATAAAGTAGACAGATTTTGCTTTATAGACATTCATATTAAAGCTTCCCCATTGAGGAAAATAATTGGGTTGCTGAGGATATATCGTCGGTGTCATGCTTAAGTGTTCCATACGCCATTTTTGACATTTTGAGATAAAGGTACCTCACAAGGTTTTTAACCATGCTCTTTCAGATTTTTTGGTCGGTTTCTCTCTATCTCTTATAGTTTCTGAGATATTCAGATGCCAGAATGTTCCATATCCGCTTTGTGACCCAAAATATCTTGTCGTTTTGTCCCATATCCATAAAGCCTGGCGTCTGGAACAAAACAACTCTGAACTTTTTAGTTCCATATCCATGTCGTTTGGCGTATGGACCAAAAAGAGACAAAAACGAATTGTTCCGCACCAAAAATGATGGCGTTTGGAACAAAAAATTGCCTATATTTGCCAAGTTACGAATAATGTGGCGTATGGAACAAATTGTTTTAAAGGACTTGGTTTAAAAACTGAAGAATAATAGTTTCTAAATCCAAATATTTTTGAATATTGTATTGTTAAATGAAACCGAAAATTTATCAATGGTTTAAACAAAAATTCCCTAGTATATAGACAAAATGTTGATGTATGTTCACAAAAACATTCGCAAAAACGTTCATTCGACTTGAAACTAGTGTGGACACCGACTAAAAAAATGGTATTATAAGAAAAACGCGGTTAAATTTTTAATGCTACCTTAGAAATGCAAAATATCAATCCGTTTTGTCCGATTTTACGACAAAGAAATAGTGATAAGTGGAGGCAATCCCTTAAATGAATGTTAAGGAAACCTATAATAATGGTCCTTATTGTATTTATATGAGAAAAATAAATGTTTAATTTAAGGTCCTGATTTTCCAACTCCACAGTAGCACTTCATATAAGGGAGGTGGAACACGATTGATAAAAAGTGTTTTGGTTGAAATGTGACCATTGTTCCATGTGACACAAACTGCCAAAAACATGAAAAAAGATTCCATGGAACAATTCAGCAACTTTTTGCAATTTTAAAAATTGGCCATAACTTCTAGACTATCACAGATATCTGACTAAAATATACTACTGATATTTTCCATGAGTTTAGTTAAGAAGAACTGAGCTCTTAAAATATTGGATTATTGCACCACTTTTATCCTGTATGGCCTTAAACATTAACTTGAGTTTTTCTCGAATCAGACAAATGGCGTATGGAACACTTAAGCATGACACCGGCGATATCTCAAGGCTTATGAAATGGAAATAAAGGTCAAATAACCCATTTTAATTTATATACATTTAAAAAAACGTGTAAATCGCGTAATTATCAAAATCATTTTGTCCGCATGTGATTTTCATGTATAGCAAGACTATATCTTTTAAGTTGTATGTATATATTTTTCGAAATTTAATTTGGAGGCTAAGATGTAGCATCGGCTGCATTTTAGTGTTCAAAAAGCTATAAAACATCGCTAGTTTGCGCAGGGTGTATACAATTTTTGTCCGCATCCGATTTCAGTGTTCACCATGAAAATCTATATCGATATATGCCTGTTTCAAGGCCATCAATCAAGAACCGTGGATGTAGCATCACAAACTATTTTTCAGGATGAAAAAAGTGAAGTTTTTAAATCTCTGTTTTCGCAACAACGAAGATGTTGCATTACATTTTTCATGGCAGTGGAAACGACCCACAGAAAACGCTATAAAATACGCGATATTTTCAAAACCAATTTTAGGTGATTTTCCTGGAATTTCTCGTAACTCGCCTTTTAGTAGATGGATTTTTATGGGGAATTATTTCTTAGACCCGAAACGTGAATAACTAAAATGTGCAATCAAGTACGTGTAAATCGAGTGATAATTGTAAAAATTAGGCCCGAAAAATATGATTTTTAGAAAATTGTTCGCACAAAATATTCGTATATCGATACAGATTTGTGTGAAGCTGTATAGGTTATACAGCAAAAATATTTCAAAAAATTTTACATATTTTCGTTCGTGATGGAGTCTTTTCATACTGTACAGGTACCTCACATAAGATACATGTGCAGTTTCTTATTTCCATCCGAAAGCCATTATTTTTTTCAAAAATATGTAAGATTTTCATGAGATACAAAATCATTTTCCTATTTTGTATCTCATGAAAATCTTACATAAAAACAACAACTCGTCAATTTTTTTTTCAATTTCTCAGAAAAAAACAGTATTTTTATTTGCTTTATGAAAGGGGTTCATGAAATGCTGAAATTTGAAACTTGGCAAGACTTTATGAACACTATTCCTGAAATGCAGTAATTATTTTTTTTACATTCACTACACATATATCAAATAACTCAGAATCACGAGTTCTACAATCCTATATATGATCTTTTGAAAAACCTGTTTGCGAAACGAAATTAGAAGAAAATTTCAAAAAAACACCTAAACTCTGGCTTCAAAATGTCAGCATCATTTAATTGTATAGAAGCAGATCAAATTTTGAAAAGTAATACATTAGTGAGATGATCCCTATTTTGTTTGCTTCTACTTTTACTTTGGCAGGAAACTCGGGAAAGGTGTGGTTTACTCACAAATCGAGAGAAAAACAAGTTGGCTTCAATCCATTTTTCAACAAAAACACAGCCACAGCTTCCACGCAAATTATCATTTAAGGCCAATATTTTTGCCTCGCTCAAAAACATTTCATTTTATCCAAAAACATTTAATTTGCATAACATATAATCACAAGTCGCGTGTTTTGAAATGGTAAACCTTGGCTTCAGCTATGTTAAAATTTCAAAAATATTGGTGATATACCTGATATACCCGAGTTAGCATAAATGCTGAGGGTATAAACACAATAATAGTCCGATCAACGCAAAATTTTAAAAAAGGTAAGTGTATATGACAAAGAAGAAGCTTGCTATTTGTGATGGCGATCACATAATATTTCGGGGTTAAATGGACCACAACTTTTGTGTGCAAAATTTTTTAATATACAGTTTATATCCTTATTCCTGGGAGAGACATTCCTGATAAGTAAGCTATTCTTGGAAGAGGAACGCTTGACCTTTCAGTCGTGTAAAACTTCTCTACAAGTGGTGTCTTAGGACGCGCCGTTCGGACTCGGTGTTAAGCTGTGGGTCCCATATCATTGAGCGAATATGAATTGTGGTACAATCACTCATTGATATGAGAGACGTCTCCCTTGTCCCTTCTGGGATGTTTGTGAAACAATTACACTGTGCTACAAATGTCGACGAAAAAAATCTCCAGGGGTTCTCATTCTCTTATTCGGTTTTGTCGGAGCCCATGAAAGACGAAAATACTTATGGTTCTTCCAGATCACTTTGTAAAGTGATTTTATAAAGGTAACTTTCGAGCAAAATGAATTTCTTGAATTTTGAACTTTAACGGGCATAACTTCTACATTTCACCACGGATTTCTACTACTTTTTTCTTTCGTTTAAAGGGTCAAATTTTACCTTTCAAACAAGTCATATATTTAAAAAAATCGTTTGAGAAAGTTAGAGTGATTGAAGTGTGAAAAACGCATAACAAAAAAGGAAAATGGTTTTCCTCAGGCTCTATGCTGCGTAGAATACACCAAATAGTACAGTTACTTATTTTTCCCAAAAAGGAAATTATGTTAGCTTTCAAAAATGTGAAAATCCAATAAAATCCGTGTTTTGTACATTTTCGTCTCTACGCTCGTAAGTGGTAATCACTCTAGAATGCACAAAAATTGAGATAAAACGATGATAAAATTGCAGAAAATGTTCAATGTGTGTTGTGGTAATGTATATTTTTTGAATTTCGCAGGAGGTGGTGTACCTTCCCCACGGCTATATGTATATGCCAAAGTTATGATTATATCGGTTTCAGCATTTACTTTGCGAGGCAATGGGGTTGTGTCTCCGACTCAAGGTATATATATGGAGCCAAAATCCCATAATATATCTCGAAAACTATTGACCACGCCCACTCTTTTAAATACATTATTTTTTCAAAAGTACTGAACCTAATTTCATGAAATTTTAGAAAATGTTCAGGAATGTCTCTTGGTTCAAAATACTTTATATTTGTAGACGAATTTCGGGGGCCTATTGTTTTATAACCGCTCTAGTTGCTAAACTTATGCGTGCATCGGGTTGCAAATTAATTTTCCATACAACGGTGGTTGCGCCTCCGATCAACTGTTCTTTCTTGGTGCCCGAAGACCAGACCACTTTTTTACATTGTGACGACACAAATTGTCCCTCATTTTTGTGTACACAGGCACTACGGAAATATTACACTGGGTGTAATTTTTTGAGTCATATTTTATTAACCATATTCTGACTCCACAGTGTGATAGAACACCAAAAAAGAGAAGACACGTGTCTCGCCGTTTTTCCCTATCTCATGAACATTCGCGGTTATAGACCTACAAAGATTTGAGGCTTTGATATAAAAAGTTGTCATTTAGTCACGACTATATCTTCCAAACCGTTAGGAAATTTGAATTTATCTGTGGACCAGAACCAGAGAAAACAGGATACAAATCACATTTTCTGTGCTATTTTGACCTTTAAGAACCGACTATACATAGTTCGTATGTTCTAGAAAGATGTTTATTGAGATCTGAGGTACATTTTGTAGTTGCTTATTTGCTTCAAATTTGATCGGTTTGATAGCTGTAGACCAGAACCCGAGAAAACATTTTAAAAGAAATTTGACCTTGGCCATTTCGACCTTGCAGATGAAGTTTGATGGATTATATGTGTTCACAATTTTTGTTCTTTAAGACAAGAGCTACAACTTGGACTCTGAAATAAATTCAAATTTCCTAACGGTTTGAAAGATATAGTCCTGACTAGATGACCCTTTTTACATCAAATCCTCAAACCTTTGGAGGCCTGTAACCGCGAAAGTTGATGAGATACGAAAAAACGGCGAGACACGTGTCCTTTCTTTTTTGGTCTTCTGTCACGCTGCGGTGTCATAACATGGTTAATAATTTTCGGGTTGCACAGTGTTATTTATGTTTTAATGTAAGAAAAATGAAGTATATTAAAATTTGTTGATTTTTCAATAAATATTATCAATTCTTTAATAATAATTATTATCATAACCAATAATTAAAGTCATAATAATAATCAGGTTAATAACAATTGTTTGTAAGATCCCACTAGCAGAAATAATCCTAATGTGTTCGGTACAGTAAGAAACAAACAAGTTCCTGTTACACTTAGCACAAATTTTTTAAACAAGTTCCCTTTAATCGAGTAGCCACGTGGTCGACGCAGCAGGAGGGAAGCGGTGGCGGGAAGGCTGCTAGAAGCAGCTGCCGAGGGTATAAAAGGTAGAGACAAACCAACCTGGGTATTCAGTCGGTGATAGAGCGTGAACACGAGTGGTTGAACGGATACCAGACGCAGACAAGACGGAATAGTCTTCAAGCGGAGTATACGAGAGTGTTATCGGTCACAGAGGTGAGTGTATTATTGTGTCGAAATTACTAAGTAGAGTGTACAGTCGTGGGCCACGGAAAACGTGTAGTGAAATTATCGCGAAATTCAAGAACCGTCGTTGGTCTGAACTTAAGAAATTAAGTGACTTTAAGAGATTTTACCGCGAAGTTCAAGAAGCGTCATAGGTCTGAATCTAAGAATTTAAGTGATTTTAATAGATTTTCCCGCCAAGCTCAAGAACCGTCGTTGACCTGAACTTAAGAATAAAGTGTCGTTGGTCTGAACTTAAGAATTAGGTGATCAAATTTCGTTCAAGAGCCGTCGCACAGTGTTGCCGCTTCCATACAAAAGTGGACAAAAGTAGAAGGAGTTGACCTAGGTTGATATATTTTTGCACAAATACTTATAAAGGCATAGGAATGAACAATTTTAACTTTGGTCCATATTGGTTCAGATTTGGATATAGCCCTCATATATATTTTTCCCCGATTTTGCTATAACTCGGCCAATTTTAATCGAATAGCCTTCAAATTTTATATGTGCTATTTTCTTATGCCCCCGAGTAGCTCTACCGATTTTCACAAAAATCGGTTCAGATATGGATATAGCCCCCATATATATCTTTCACCGATTTTGCTATAAACCTATCAATTTTTGAAACATATCCTTCATATTTAACATGGGATGTTTTCTTAAGGCCTTTTTCAGTTTCACCGATTTTGACAAAATCGATTTAAATGTTGATTAAATTTGGAAAATATGACGTAATTATCCGTAATTGAATTTTAGTATTATCAACAAACTTTTCAGAAAATGTTATTTTAAATGTCGTCTAATTTTCATATGATTATCGCTTTAGATTACCAGGGAAATATTTTTCATATTTAAAGAGCTATAACTTCATTATGGGCGCACATATCGACAAAATTCTTTCAGATTCGTTGTATCGGATGTGTTTACTGTAAAAAAAAAAACAAGTAAGCAAAGGCTATAGTCGGACGGGGCCGACCATGTGATACCCTACACCACAACCTGTAGGAATTAGCTATGTGCAACCGCCTTGAACGCTGAATGTCCGGGTTTGATTCCCATCAAATTGTCTACTGCATTACGTAGTAATGTTGGTGATATTTCCTGAGTATTTCAGACATGAAACATTAAAGTAAATTTTTTGAACTCATTAAACTCCAAATGGCAAATTGGAGCCATATTTGGGGAAAATCGTTAAAATACCTAAAATCGGGAGGTACCGTTATATGGGGGCTACAAAAAAACATGGACCTATCTTAACAATTTTAAGTGGCGAAATTTCGTGGCCACTGGGAACCACATATGTAAAATTTCAGCTAGTTCAAGCAAAAAATGTGGCTAAGATCCCTAAAATACCTTAAATCGGGAGGTATCGTTATATGGGGACTATACCGAACCGTGGACCTATCTTGACAATTTTTAGTGGAGCAATTTCGCGGCCATTGAGAACCTCAAATGTAAAATTTCAGCTAGTTTGGGCAAAAAATGTGGCTAAGATCCATAAAATACCTTAAATCGGGAGGTATCGTTATATGGGGACTATACCGAACCGTGGACCTATCTTGACAATTTTTAGTGGAGCAATTTCGCGGCCATTGGGAACCTCAAATGTAAAATTTCAGCTGGTTTGGGCAACAAATGCGGCTAAGATCCTTAAAATACCTTAAATCGGGAGGTACCGTTATATGGGGGCTATACCAAAACTTGGACCGATATAGCCCATCTTCGAACTTGATCTTCCGACGGCTAAAAAAATGGTATTCCCCAATTTTCAGCGAAATCGGTCAACAAATGCGACCTGTATGTTGCGAACGGACGGACGGACATGCATAAATCGACTCAGAAAGTGATTCTATGTATATCCGTAGAAGGAACTATGGGTCTATCTCGCTTCCTTTTGTATGTTACATACAAATGCTCTAACACATAATACCCCTTACCACATAGTGGTGTAGGGTATAAAAACATAAACATATGTAAAAGTTAACATCACATTTTTTGATTTTTGTCCACGTGGCAACACAGTGCGTCGTGGGCCTGAACTTAAAAAGAAAGTGTGCTACAACCTGTTCAAGAGAGGTCGTGGGCCACAAGATAAGAAACAGTTATCGAAATCTCGTTCAAGAGCCATCGTGGGCCACAACATGAGGAAAAGTCATCGAAATTTCGTTCAATAGCCGTCGTGGGCCAGATCATAAGGAAAAGTGATCGAAATCTCGTTCAAGAGCCGTCGTGGGCCAGAACATAAGGAAAGAGTGCGTTATCTTGGTCAAAAGCCGGCGTGGGCGTTGACGCCAGTCTTTGCCGAGGTAGCTGACACCAGTACCGCCATGGGTCTGGTAATTCGCCGACTACGACACCGACATAAGCTGCAGAACCGACGTTATCCCCACCGCAACAGCACCGAAGCAGCCCACATTCAAGACGAACCAGCCGTGCCGAACCCAGCGCAATAGGATAGGTAGAATAAAATAGCGTAGCACATTGAGTTGTTCAATAAATTGTAACTTCAGAATTTGTAACCAAAACTCTTTCTTTCACTCCCAGTCACTTCAATATAAATTTTCCTCTGAAGTTATAAGGCTAATTTTGTCTGAAAATTGATTTCATTACATTATAGTCCAACGCCTAATGCAATTCTACATAACTCTGCTAGAATCCATTAAAGAAATCTCTTATCTTAGCATTTCTCATTCCACGATATGAAACTTGAAATTCTTTTTGGGCACGACGTTATCGGGTTAACACATTCCAAAATCAAATCAAAGTCCATTCGTAATCAAGGAGTATTTCGGGTTTTTATTGCAATTATTGTATAGCGATCCGATAACAAGATAAATTCGAAAAAGCTGACTTTCCAATTTAAGCGTCCAAACACAAGAAAATGCGACTTCAATATGAAAATGGGTGTTGCAAAAAGTTTCTTCTTCAGTTGTTATCTAATTACGTGAGGTGCCATGAGGTACGTGACCATACAGGCTACAGAGTTGGAGATATCGGCTGATTTGTCGTTTTGAAGGCATCTGGTGCCTTATTAGCACTCATTTATCTGGAAAACCAGTCGACGATTCGGTGAGCACCATAACTTTGGAATGGAGTAACCCAGTTGGTCCAACTATTTCTTTACGACATCAATGGACCGAAACACTTATTCTGGTACCACGCTCACAAATTTTCAAATTTTTTGTGGCGGCCGCTATTACGGCGGTATTTTTTTCCAAGGGCAACTTCATATTAACTAAATGGACTGAGGAGCGAGGTAACTTACGAACTTAGTATCCAATTCGACAGAAACTTTGCACGTTGCAAAATTTCTTCCTTGCGTACCTCAATTTCCAAGAAGGTCTATATAGGATAACACTACTCGAAATGCTAAATGCACGAAAATGCTATTTCATTTTAGAACGAGGGATCTGCTTATAGTATACTGTTTATACCCTCAGCATTTATGCTAACGAGGGTATATATACTTTCATACGGGCAAAATGTGCCTCATCGAAAAAACTCCCACAAAAAACTTTGGGAATAGTTCAGTTTAGGACCTGCTCTTGAATCGCTTTGAGTTTTGTTGTAACAACTTGTATTCACTGCCTCCCCTACGACGGTACAAGTATCATCAAGGGCAAGTCCATACTTCCAGAGAAAAAAAAAACTGAATGATGCAAAAAAAGCCATATCGTCGGTGTCATGCTTAAGTGTTCCATACGCCATTTTTGACATTTTGAGATAAAGTTACCTTACAAGGTTTTGAACCATGCTCTTTCAAATTTTTTGGTCGGTTTTTCTCTATCTCTTATAGTTTCTGAGATATTCAGATGTCATTATGTTCCATATCCGCTTTGTGACCCAAAAAATCTTGTCGTTTTGTTCCATATCCATAAAGCCTGGCGTATGGAACAAAACAACTTTGAACTTTTAAGTTCCATATCCATGTCGTTTTGCATATGTAACAAAAAGAGACAAAAACGAATTGTTCCGCACCAAAAATGGTGGCGTTTGGAACAAAAAATTGCCCATTTTTGCCAAGTTACGAATAATGTGGCGTATGGAACAAATTGTTTTAAAGGACTTGGTTTAAAAACTGAAGAATAATAGTTTCTAAATCCAAATATTTTTGAATATTGTATTGTTATATGAAAACGAAAGTTTATCAAGCGTTGATGTAAGTCCACAAAAATATACGCAAAAACGTCCATTCGATTTGAAGCTAGTGTCAACACCGACTACAAAAATGGTATTATAAGAAAAACGCGTTTAAATGTTTTATGTTACCTTAGAAATGCAAAATATCAATCCGTTTTGTCCGATCGAAATTTTTACCACAAAAAATAGTGATAAGTGGAGGCAATCCCTTAAATAAATGTTAAGGAAACCTATAATAATGGTCCTTATTGTATCTTTCATTTAAAGTCCTGATTTTTAAACTCCACAGTAGCACTTCATATAAGGGAGGTGGAACACGATTGATAAAAAGTGTTTTGGTTGAAATGTGACAAAACGTGTTTCATGTGACACAAACTGCCAAAGACATAAAAAACAGATTCCATGGAACAATTCAGCAACTTTTTGCATTTATAAAAATTGGCCATAACTTGTAGACTATCACAGATATCTGACAAAAATAAATTTTGGTCTTCGTCATATTTTGTCCAAACTTAGTTTCAGTTCAAAGATGGGCAATAACGGTCCCCAAGTTCCGGTACTTCCCCCCAATATTTAAAAAATGTCACTAAAATTATATGCCCGATATCTATTGAACAGGCAACAAATATGGTCCAAACTTTGGATCTCCGGCATAAGACGAGTTTAGGGCCGTGTCCGGATCTTGATGATATATGTATATACCACAGATAGCCCTTGGTCTCCTGAGTATAACTATATAAATTTTTTCTTGCACAAGTCCATACTTCCCGAGATAAGGGCCTTTAAAGTAGCAGCATTCTCCTCTCTTTCCCCTCTGGAGGTATGAATTGTTTTATGCTGTTAATACAAAATGTCATGAAAAAAAGTAGAGATTATCTTATAATGCAAAAATAGGCATGGGGAAACAAAACAATCTCCAAAACAACATAAAATCCAACCAATTTACCGGTTTAAAAATGCCGATATTTTTGTCTGATAACACTGTGCAACAAATTGGAACTCAAGGTCTGTGCGGTGGAAAATTCCTTTTGGAGATGAAAGCCCTAAGTGAGTATATTAAGAACCCAAAAGGAAATTTTACCCATAGGTCAAGTTTCTGAGATATCGCGCGATGCATTTTTTGAATTTTCGCCTATGATGCTTGAGAAAATAGCTTTATATCTCTGTTTGCCGTTATTGTAGCTTCGTTTTGAGATTACATGTCTTCAGTCAAATCGAATGGCGAATCTTTTTGTAGAATATTTCATTCTTCTAACTCAATTCCTTTCATGTCCTTTTCGTCCTTTCTTTCTTGAACCGTAGTAAAAGTACCACAAAATGAGATTTTACAGCATCCAAATATTCCGCAGAAATATTGCTCAGAGATTTTTAGGTACGGTTCTCATTGACAACTAATCGATATTGTCACGTTTTCATTGTCCTTTTTGACATTTACCCGGTTTTTGTTCAGAAAAAAACATATGTTTTGTTTTTCTATATATTCGTCATTGGTTATTTATTGGTGTGTAGACATACCCATTGCTTATCGCTTATATTGACATCTGGGATGTATCTGAAATATTTACCATATATAGCTCCCGATATGCTGAACACGTTAATGACAAATTTTCTTGGAGAATAGATCCGGTTATCTAATATTTTTTGAACCGGATATAGCGATATAAAACCCGGATTTTGTACCGATTTTAAGTAACCGCTTAAGTTTATATGTATACCATTAGAAAGCTAATAAAATTGGGCTGTAAAAACATTAGAAAAGTCATTGGTATTTGTGGAAATTTGAAGGCCCATATCTCGGGAAGCATGGACTTGTGCAAGACAAAATATATATCGTTATACTCTGGACCCCAAGGCCAATCTCTTGTTCCGGATCTCCTAATATTTTGTCCAAATTTAGCTTACCATCTAAAATGACCCATATCGGTCCTCTTCTTAGGGTACCTCCACCACAATAGTTCAACATTTGTGTCTAAGTGCAGTTTAAGGTCTGTTCGAAGATCCTTTGGAAAGTATATCGATGCTGTTCGTTGTGGTCCTGTTTACAGCGATATTATGTTCTCCGTGGACACGTTCATGCTTCCTGGCATACTGGTCTAAAAGTTATACGATGACCCACTGAAATGACTAGTGGGCGCGATATCTATTGAAAAGATATGACTCCCAAAATAAGATCCACTTCCATAATGGACTATGTCGGTCCATTCCTTCAAGTACCTCCTTCTCAACACTTTTTAACTTTAATCCTTATCCACATTTTTATCGGCAAGTTCAAATGTCCTAAAAGGGCCACAAAATTCTGAATATACTCTAAATACATTCGATCTGTCTGTAGATGAAAGTTTCGATTAACATAGGCTGAAAAGGCTATCAGCCCCAATTAAATTACGAATTGTGTATCAAATTTTTAATATTTTTTCAAACCTTAGTTTAAGTTTAAAAATGGACCATTAATTAGCCCAGTCAAAATAGACATTGAAATTGCAACAATTCCCACAAAGCTGAATTTTGGTGGGGAGCTAGGGTTTGCGATTAGAAGCAACGCCTTAAAAGTCCCCATCCCATGTGTGCACAAAAGTTATTCGGGGTCAAAGGTCAAATTTAAGGGTTTTTTAGGTTTTCGGATTTATTTTTTGAAAACTGTGTGTCTAATCAAAAAGTGAGTAAAGTAAATATTGTAGACAGAAAAAATTATCTACAAGTTTGATCTTTACAATTTTTCTCTTAGAGATATAGCTGTTATAAAAAACACATATTTTTTATGCACATATAAGGGAAATATGCACGTATTCCGACGAACCGGCTAAAATAACTCAAGTAACCGGGTCTGTCCCCCCAAAAAATATTTGTTTCATTGAAGAGAGAAATTATACCTATCTTTAAAAAACAATCGGAGCGTGTTTAGTAGAGTTATTCCATTTAATCGAAGGCCCAACGGTAACGACCCCAACGGAAACTCTCCGATTTTTTTTTTTGAATTTTTGTACGAAGGTATGGGTTGCGCTGAAAAATGCAATTTTCATGGGTGGCGGCTCCGGCTCGCCGGTTATTCGACCCGAAAGGCCAGATTCAAAAACCGGGTTAGACCCGGTTCTACTGAACCGATTACTGTAAAGTGGATATCGTTCGGATATCGCTTATGGAAATATCAAACACATAGTGTGATTATTTTAACCGGTTCGCCTCAAAATGTACTTACGCGGCTAATTTTTAATTTGAAATCTCGAAAATGGTAAATCTTTTTAAAAAATCATAGAAACCATTCTTGTAGACAATAGTTTTATCTACAACCTTTACTTTAGCCAGCTTTGCTAAGTCTTACGGTTTTGAGAAAAAAAAAAAACAAGTAAAAAAGTATCAGTCGGCTTTGCCGGCAGAGATATAACCTCATCCTGTGTGAATTTAAATACTGTAAAAGTAAAAAAGTATCAGTCTGCTTTGCCGACAGAGATATACCCTCAGCATGTGTAAATTGAAACACTTTTTTTTTCAAAAAACTTATGTATTTAGTGGGTTTCAAAATTTTGGGCGTATGAAGCGACCAAAATGTTGATTGGGATTAAAGTTCAAAAGTTTTGCGGAAGAGGTACTTAAAGGAATGGACCGACATAGACCATGGGGGTGCAATAGGGGGTTTTTACACCCTTCGGGCTGTTTTCTCAAAAAGTATGGACTTGCCGCTGAAAAAACTTCTACCATCGTAATTGAGGCAGCGAATGTAAATTGCTTCAACAAAAATGATTCGATAGCAGGTCTTAAAGTGAACTTATCCGAAATTTTGTGTGGGAGGTATAGGATGGAGTGGCCAAATATAATCCATATTCGAACCTGACCTATGTCTGGTAGATATATTAGGATGTGTAAAGTATGGACCATACAATTTTTCTGAACATTTTTAACTTTTGTGGGGGAGATACTTGAAGGAGTGGACCGATATGGCTTGTCTTCGAACTTAAACTAAGCTTGGACAAAATATTACGAAGGCCAATTTTTGGACAGAATCGGCATATCCGTTCGAGAACTATGTTGCGCTCCAATCACTACACACGGTGTCATAGGGGTTTTTTCAGTTTTCAGGCTATTTTCTCAGGAAGTATGAACTTGCCCCTTCGTATGGGGGACAGTGAATAAAAGTTGTTACGACAACAACAAAGGCGATTCGAGAGCAGGTCCTAAACTGAACTTTTCCGAAATTTTGTGTGGGAGGTACCCGAAGGAGTTTACCGATTGAGTCCATTAAGTCCAGGAAGTAATTAAAAATTTTTAGAAGTTTTGTCGCGGAGGTACTCGAAGGAATGTACTAATATAGTACATTTCCTAACTTGATCTCAGTTTGGAAGATATCGTCTCAGGCGACGATAACCATAATATACCCTGGACTTTGGACTATGATAAAGCCGTTCATGAACTTTTCGTTGTGTTTTTCAGCCCCTACGTCAGCCGGCTCTATACTTTGGACCTATCAGAGTATTGTGTTTCCGTTTTATCGTTACTATATCGAATGTTGTGTTAAGTTTATTTTGTTTGCCTCTACCAGAATATAAACCTTGATTATATACTCCTCTCGCAATTTCGAATTTCATCATATTTTTAGTGATTCAACAATTTTTCAACAAACAATTCAATTGACTTCTTATCAGAAGTTATGATCGCAATAAAAGACAAATTTAAATTTAGAAGATATTGTATATAAAATGAAAATCACACAAATAGGCCACAGGTAATAAAGTTTCACGAAATCAAGGTGTGCAAATACAGATTGGCAAATATTATACGAGTAATTTCATCCATAAAAGATTTACGACAATCGACATTAGGCCTTTGATAAAAGTTAGAAAATTATTCATTCTAAACTAATACGCTTGTCATTTGTTTTCTGTCTTTCGTTAGATTTGGAGTTCGTGTTGAGCGCATAAAGTGATGGGGAACAATGAGATGTCCAGTGAAAAACAAAATGGATCTATTGTGGATGTGGGGCAATCCCACAAAGGAAAAGACGATGAAACAACCACCTCAGAAGAAGATCCTTTTCAAAAGATTATGGAAAAGGCGGGTAATCATGGACGCTTTCAACTGCTGTATAATATAATCTTTGTTATGGGCCTCTCAATGGCCGGGGCCATGTGTTATATGAATATTATTTTGGCTTTAAATATACCCGATCATTGGTGTACAGTACCGGGTAGGGAACAAACAAATTTTACATTGGATGAATGGCGGCGTATAACACTACCCACGTGAGTATTCTTTGGCAACCAAACAAGTGTGTGTGTGTATGTGATGGTTTTATTTTGGAGTGTTGCTATGTTCCCGCTCGACAAACGCAATATGAATGCTAAATATTTGATAAGTAATTTTTGACAATTTTGTGACATTTTACGCCACTACTCTAGTTGTACGCCATTCGATTTCGAGTGGAAATCCTTAACATCGAGGACATGTCCGTATACCTACCTATATGTGTACACAAACAACAAATGTCTATCAATTTGTCCAGGCTCTAGAGCTGTAATAAATTGTCAAGAGTTGCGTTTAAAATTTCATTTTTCAAATTTGCATTTCACATATAAATGTCATCATCGAACATGCAATACTTGGTCCACTCACACATACACCTACACATGCAGGCGATTGCACTAGAACTATAACACAACTATTGATATTTTTCAATATCCTCTTTCACCCATACATGTACACACATACACCCGCACATCCAATCACAGGTCAAAGGACAATCGTGGTGCCGAAAAGTATAGCAGCTGTCAAATGTTTGATGTGAATTTCACCGAAATTGATGACTGGCAGAATTGGAATTCAACATCGCCAAATGTAACAGGTTAGTAGTATTGTAAATATGATGGCATATATGATTCCAGGGTTTTTTCTTGAGTATTGAGAGATAGTTTGTGGACACACATACATTCGTAGGTATAGAAATAAATATAGATATAAAAGTATATACACTTAGAAAAAAAACATGTAAAAAAGTATCAGTCGGCTTTGCCGTGTGGATAGAAATATTTTTTTTTTCCAAAAAAACTTATGTATTTAGGGGGGTTTCAAAATGTTGGGCGTATGAACCGACAAAAGTATAGATAGGATTAAAGCTCAAAATTTGCGGAATTTCGATAGATAGGGCTTTTTTATCACACTAGCCTACGAAGAACATAGTATCGCAGTAAACAGGGCCACTAAGAAAACCTTCGGTAAAAATATGCAAAGGATACTCGAACCACACAAGGATTGGACAGAAAGGGCCCAAATTTGAACATAAACTAAGTTTCGACAATATTTAGGGATCCAAAGTTTGGTCCAAATCGGTCGCACGTACCATTTTAGCGAATATTATCGAACTTTTGTGGGTGAGGTACCGGAAGGAGTGGACCTATATGCACCACCTTCGAATTTCATCTAATATTCGAAGAAATATTACAATATCCAAAGTGTGGACGAACGCAGTATTCGGTTCGAGCTCTCCAGCCACTACATATGGTGCCATAGGGGGGTTTTACAACTTTTTGGCTGTTTTCACAAGAATTATGAACTTGCCCCTGAAAAAACTTTTACTGATGTAATTGAGGCAGCGAATGCAAGTTGCTTCAACAAAAATCAATGTGATTCGAGAGCAGGTCCTAAACTGAACTTTTCCGAAATTTTGTGTGGGAGGTACCCGAAGGAGTGGACAAATATATTTCATATTCGAACCTGATCTATACCTGGTAGGTATATTTGGATGTGTAAGGTATGGATCAAATCGGTCACTCCCATCAAGAGTTGTCGTGCGCACAATTTTTCCGAACATTTTTGAACTTTTGTGGGGGAGGTACCTGAAAGAGTGAACCGATATGGAGTGGACCGATATGGCTTAACTAAGTTTGCACAAAATATTACGAAGGCCACATTCTGGACCGAATAGACAGATCCGTTCGAGAGATATCTTGCGCTCCAACCTCTACACACGCTCTCATAGGGGTTTCCTGTACCTTTCAGGCTATTTTCTCAGAAAGTATGGACTTGCCCCTGATAAAACTTATACTGTCGTATGGGGTGAATAGAAGTTGCTACAACAAAAATCAAAGCGATTCGAGTGCAGGTCCTAAACTGAACTTTCCGAAATTTTGTCCCAAGGAGTGGACCAATTGAGTCCATATTGGGACTTCATCTAAGTCCGGTAGAAATTACACGATGTGCAAAGCATGGACTAAATCGGTTACTTTCTTCAAGAGTTATCGTGTACGCAAATTTTCCGAACATTTCCGAACTTTTGTGGGGGAGGTACCGGAAGGAGTGGACCGATATAACCCATCTTCGAACTGAAACTAAGTTTGGACAAAATATATGAAAGCCAAATTTTGGACCGAATCGGTTGATCCGTTCGAGAGTTATCTTGCGCTCCAGCCAGCCAGACAGCCAGACAGACGGACGGACGTTGCTAAATCAACTCCAAATTGTCTGAAACACATTTCGTCCAAACATACTTGGGGTCTAAAACCATTATTTCGATGAGGCACATTTTGCCCGTATGAAAGTGTATATACCCTCGTTAACATAAATGCTGAGGGTATAACAAGTAAGAGAGGGCTATAGTCGGATGGGGCTGACCATATGATACTCTACACCACTACCTCGGTTTTGCCGACAGGGTATATCTCAGCCTATGTGAATTGAAACTTTCATCTAAGGACAGATCGAATGTATTTAGGGTCTTTTCAGAAAATTTCGTAGCCCTTTTTGGACATTTGAACTTGCCGACAAAAATGTGGATTAAGATTAAAGTTCAAAAGTGTTACCGAAGAAGTACTTAAAGTAATGGACCGACATTGTCCATGGATCTTATTTTGGGAGTCATATGTTGTTAGGTATCCCGCCCACTAGTCATTTCAGTGGGTCATAGTATAACTTTTGGTCCAGTATGCCAGGAAGCATGGACTTGTCCACGGAAAACATAATATCGCTGTAAGCAGGACCACAACAAACAGAATCGGTACACAATTCCAAAGGATCTTTGAACAGATCCTAAACTGCACTTAGACACTAATGTTGAATTTTCGTAATGTTGAAGATCCAAAGATTTGACCAAATTGGTTGCTCCGTTCAAGAGATATCGTGCATACCATTTTAGTGACATTTTTTAAATACAGGGGTGGGCGAAGTATCTTAAGTTGTGGACCAGTAATGCCCATCTTCGAACTGAAGCTAAGTTTGGACAAAATATGACGAAGGTAAAATTTTGGACCAAATCGGTTGATCATATCGAGAATTATCGTGCTCTCCAGCCATTACATATGGTGTTATAGGGTTTTTCTTACACCTTTCGGGCTGTTTTCTCAATAAGTATGGACTTTCCCCTGAAAAATGACTATTACTGGATAAAATTAAGTGTTTTTGAACAAAGCTCAACACTTTACCAAAAAAAAAAAAAAATTAATTTGCGTGGAAGTTATGACCGCGTATGAATAAACATACGCAAAAACACGTTGGAGCTAGCGAGGTTTTTACGTTGCTATTCGATTGCTGGTTAAACCATTCAAATGACGGACATCTGTCCAAAGATAAAGTAGAAGAATACAAAATGAAGATTACACTTATAATGTATCACTTTTCAAAATTTCCACCATTTATGGATGCTGATATTTTGAAACCGGATTTCGTATTTTTTATTTAAAAACCAATCATAGGATTAAGGGTGCCACCGTGGTACAATGGTATGCACACCCGCCTTGCACACATAAGGTCGTGGGTTCTATTCTCCGGTCAGACAACATCAAAACACTTTTCAACGGTGGCAAAATACCTCTCAGTAATGTTGGCGACATTTCCTAAGTATTTTAGCCATGAAAACCTACTCTACAAAAGTAGTGCCTCAGACACGTCAGACACATTGAGCTAATATGAATCGGGGTGCATTCTCCCTTGTCCATTATAGGATGTTTGTAGAACAATTATTATTATAATCATAGGATTAAAGTACTCGGTACAGGATTATATAAATCATAGATCGTGAAAATCCATCCACTAGGGCGGCGGAAACGGCTTCTGCAAAAATTGAAAAATTTGCGAAAATAGTTTTTGAAAATATGGCGGACAAATTCGTGAATCGTTTCCATTTCAATGAAGAAACTGATACATCACTCGCGTTTTTGCGAAAACAGCGGTTTAAAAAATTTAGTAGCATTGGCCATGTATTTTTTCACGGTTGATAGTGAAATCGGATGCGCATAAAAAGTGTATGCACTTTGTTTGTGCAAATTATAAGCGTTATACAGTTTTTTGCACACTAAACTGTAGACAATGCTACATCACAGCCGCCAAAGTAAATCTTGGTAAATGTATACAAACGAAAAGAAAATATTTCGTTTTATCGGGAAACCGTATGCGCATCAAGTGATTTTGAGGATTTCGCGATTTACACGCATTTCAAAAAGTACAGTTTTCCTTCAAAATTATTTTCCATTTAAAGGAACCCAAAATTTATTTGGAAGCCTACCATATCTTCCGCAAGATGTTAGTGTGTATTCGGGAAGCGATTTTTGGAAAAATATTTCGCCTGCGGCGTTTTATACAAGTATTTGCAATTTGTTAGAAAAACTGTGTATTTTCTAAAATTGTAAAAATATTTTTGAATAAATCGCGCGATTTTTTTCAAAACAAATTTCGCCTGCGAAGCTTTTCGGGTTTTTAAAGTATTTGCAATTGTTTAGAAAAACTTTGAAGTTTCTAAAACTGTAAAAATATTTTTGTAAAAAATCGGGCGATTTTTATTTTAAAAATATTTATTTTAATTGAGAAAATATTTTTGAAAAAAAAAAAATCAATTCAAACAGAATTAGCAACAATGGAGAGTGGAAGCTTCAATATGATAAAGTTATAAAAAAATATAACCATCAATTAGTTACATATTACAAACTATTGAATGAATATCTTTAAAAATTTAAATGAATAAATATTTTGTGGTGTAAATTGATAGTTAGGGGCCTAATTGTATTTTCGGTGTTTGTCAAATGCACCCCAATTTCAAAAATGAATTGGTGTCCCAATGACGTTTTGGGGCATTAATGTTATATTTTTTTGGGGCCAAATTTCCGTGTTTGGGGCGTTTGTATTGGGGCCATTTTTCAAATTGAAAAAACACCAAAAAATTGGGGTTCATTTTCATTTCCGTTTGGGGTGTTATTTCATGGGGCCTTATTTTTGTACGCCACATTTTTTACTAAAGTTATGAGACCTCAGTAATCATATAGTACGTTTGAAGTCATTAATTACCAGTACTTCTCAATATAATGAGTAGCGTTTTTTTAAGATTTTTTTCTTTTTATCAGAATTGAAACCGCCATAACTTTTGCGCGCAATAATCGAAATTAGTATCTTGAACCGGTTTGAGAATGTGCATTTTTTCTCAATCCACGTAACAAAAATCCTTCATGCAGTTAAAAAAATTTTGAATTTTTTTTTTCGATGGAAAACTAAAAAAATGTCTTTTCCTCATATACCCTCGTTAGCATATGGTAATATTCAAAAATGTTTTACAATCGTTGAAGTTGAGGTTCACCATTTAATAAGTCGCGATCTGTCAATATATTTTATACAATATGAATATATTTATATTAATTGAAGTGTTTAGCCGGGGTCGCATAAAATGAACCATAACAAATAATTTATGTGGAAGCTGTGTTGGTGGTAATATAAAAAAATGTGTGAAAATGTGTTGAAGTTTACAAGTTTTTTTTGTGTTCTTTCTTGATTTCTGGTCAAACCACGGAAAATTCAGACCAGAGCTCAAAGAAAGAATTGAAGAATACCCCTTGGGCAACATGGTTCTAATGTATGACTTTTAGATATATACACTGCATCCCCCTATAATCGATGCTGACATTTTGAAGTTTTGAAATCTGGGTTTTTTGAATTTTTCTTATAATTGGAGGGCGCAACCCGATAATTACCCAAGCTATTTATTGGATTGTAGAACTCGTGATTCCACGTCGTTTGATGTATATCTCACGAGTGTGCTTCATACAGCTCCCTAGTAATAGGAGTCCAAAGTCGAAATTTTGGTGCGTAAATTTTCTTTAAAAACCTATTTTTTGCCTTCAAAATTTACAACTGTGACTCAGGTACCCTTGAACCCCGCGTGATTTTAGTTTTTTTACGCGCCGGATCTAATGAACCCTTCCGCTTTCAAATCCATCCACTAAAACGGCGGTTATAGATACCTTGAAAGTAGGAAATTCTGCAAAATTATATTTTGATGATTCCGCGCATTGAACCGCGATTTTCTTTGGTTATTTTTACATAAATGGATTATATTATTTTCCAAAACCGTGTGGCATAAATTACCGAGATTCTGGAATAATATTCATATTTCGTATAAAATAGAATTTGGTAGCACATCGGCGGTTCTTATCGAATTTGTTTAAAATTTGTTATAATGACGTATTTTTTATAGGCGGTCACTGAAATCGGATGCGTCTTATAATCTTATGTACATCGCGCAATTTTTACCCACATAAAGGTTTTTTGAACAGTAAGATGCAGCTGACGGCACACTTTGGCCGCACTTTGGGTATAAAACTTGGAATTTGTCATTAAAGACAAACGAAAACACTAAAGGAACCCGCTTATATGTTAGACAGTAATTTGAATTAAGAGAGGGGTCAAGGGTTGGTTTTAAAGTTTCTATTTCGTAATTTGCCGGAATATGTCTCACAGAATTTAAAATGTGGATTAAAAATTAAATTTGTAAATATCACCAGCTAAACACTATCCCATGACTATCCATATATATTGGAATCTTCATTATTGAACTGTAATTGTGTTTACATTACATAGAATTAAAATTGTGGGATCCCTATATATACTAGGCTGTAACACTGTTATCTGACAACATATATCAATATGAAGACACCAATGGAAAGATCGGAAGTTCCTCTACCAAATATAGTTTACGTGGGTAAAATATAAAATCTCAAAATCTCTTTATGTCGTCGAGATATGAATTTTGGTATACCACATGGGGGGTCTACGACGAAGATTTCGCGGTGTTACATGAATTTTCGGAAAAACTTATAATACCCCTTCCATATAGTGGTGTAGGGTATACTTATATTGAGGATAGGGAGACTCCATCATGTTAAAGAAATTGTAGTTCACCGGATTTTAATATGGTAAACCGTATGGCCAAAGAGGGTAGAAACACTTTGATACTATCAGAAATGTGTCTCATTGAAATAATGGAATTAAGTAAATATATGTTAAGACCAAATCCGTCTGTCCGTCCATCTGGCTGAATAGAAAAGTACGGTGTAACTTTTATTCTTAACATAAGTTCAACATATTGATTAAATGTGACTGAGGGCTGCTCCAGAAACGTTTTATAATTTTTACAGAATGTTGTCACAATGGTCACGACTACTGTCGACAGAAGTTCTGACATTGGTCCGAGCAATAAAGTAATGGTCTCCACTATATATTTTCTTGCCCATATAACACTTCTTAGTGGCGAACAATTTCGTTTATAAAACCGGAAGGTAATTTACTTTTTTAAACATTTATGTCAGTGTATAAAAACAATTTTGGAGAAAAACACTCAACTGTATTTTATTTTTTGATACATGTATGAATATTGCAAACCCGTGCCATGTCATGGTGGGGGTACTTGAAAATCGGAAAAGAGAAACTGTAAAACATCGCTTCGCCTTTATACATCAAGGAAAGCCAAAGCATGAAAAAAAAGTGAAATAAATAAATAAAAGCGAGGATGGTGGCATGAAAACGAAACCAATTTCAATTTCACTTGCACACAGCTCAAAGTAAAACACACACACACGCATACACACAAAGAGAATACTATTTTAGTTGTTGTTCACTATGAAAGTCCATGTAAAACTTTTGAGTGATATGATTTCGCAAAAAAAAAAAAATTCAGAAAGCAAGACACAATTTATAGATATGATCTTAAATTGTTAAAATTTAAAGGATAATAAACATAAGATGGTGCTGTATGTGCAACTTTTCTGGAAGGGTTAATCATGGCATAGTCCTAGGATTTGTCCTAGACCCTTTTTAAACTCAAGTGGACGCTGAAATGTCTGAGAAAATCCCTTAAACACCAGTTAAATGAAGGTAGATAATATATACTGCGGGTCTACCCATAAGAACGACATAAACTTACATTTGGGGTCGAATAAATAGCCCGATAAAAATATCTTACTATTAAAACATGTAAAGTAAAAAGTATCAGAGTGATGTAGGGGATGAAAGATATCAACATGGCAAAGGCCGGGACTTTTCATAATCCACTTTCATCTCAAGTGTACGATAAACTCCCCGTGGTGTCATATTATAGGTGCAGAAATATGAGCTAGGTGTTGGATTTATGATAAATCGGAGGCTTATGAAACTGGTCTGCAGATTCACTCCGAATGATGAGAGAATTGCAACAAACCGTTCAAAAGCAAAGTCTCATCAACGCCCATGCCAGCAACGCAAAAAAAAAACGAACAGATCAAGTATATATTCTAAGCGCGTCTATAAGATTGTTCTAGGAGATATAAATAGCTTTGTTCCTTCACTCTTTTAATAGTAAAATTAGCAAACGGGAAAACTGTCAAAATTGCTCTCAGGTAACAAGTTTTGCACGAAAGTAAAGAAACGGAAAAGTAGTAGATCTGGCAGCAGTGTAAAAAAAGCAAAAGCAAAGACTATAGTCGGACGGAGCCGACCATGTGATACCCTACACCACTACCCCTGGAAATTAGCTTTCAGCAAATCAAAAATAATTTATGGAACAAATAAACTTATTGTAAGAAATAACTTGGTGGATTCTCGAGGTCTTCGAGCTCGTTTTAATTAATATAATTAGAATAATATAATAATTGTTCCACAAACATCCCATAAGGGACAAAGGAGACTTCTCTTATATCGATGAGTACACCCCGATTCATATTTCCTGATATGGGGACCTACAGTTTATCGCCGAGTCCGAACGGCGTGCCCTAAGCCACCACTTGTAGAGAAGTTTTACATGACTGAAATACTTAGAAAATGTCGCCAACATTACTGAGGGGTATTTTCCCACCGTTTGAAGTTAACTGGCCGGGGAATCGATCAAAGGTAGCGAAATACCCCCTTAGTAATGTTGACTGAGTATTTCTGCCATGAAAAACTTCTCTACAAGTGGTTCGGACTAGGCCGTAAATTGCTGTATGTATAAATTCCAAAGTCATTGGCCAGGAGGAGGTCAGTGGGTTCCTTCACCTTCACCAAAATTAATATTTCAAATAAACTTTAACGGTAGTGACACCGAGTACATTTTGAAAAAAACGTGGCGAAGCGACCCCAAGCTGCAATATATCGCACCTGTTCAACAAAAAGGTAGTAACTCAAACTTTTCTATTTTTCAGTAGAAAGAAAAACTGTTGGTACATACATAAGTAGTATGAAAAGTGAAATACCGGTATTATTGACGAAAGAAAGACAAAGAAATGACAGATTTTTACAGTGGGTATGGTAATTCATTTCTTAATAAAAAGTTAAAATTTTTAGTTACTACCCTTCTGTTGAACAGGTACGATATGTTTAAAAAATTCCAATTGGACAATTAATACGCCTGGGCTCCACGTGATTCGCAATAATGCACAAACTGGGAATTTCTCTGTCATGATACAGACAATTATAGCATGGGAGGAAAATTTGGTTCTCTACAGAAATCCCACTTTATATTAGGCAGTAGCCTCGTTATCTACCAAACTCATTATTGCAATTTGTATTAGTGGAATATGCCAAATATAAAATGTTTATATTTTTCATATAAAAGTAATATTCCTTTTCACCCGCTAAATAATATCAGATCATCATCCAAAATTGTAGTCATCTTCTTCTACCTAAAGTCTTACCTCGTGCAAAATTTCGTGACAATTGAGTTATAATTGCGACCTCTAGCGTGTTTACTATTACACTAGAAACAAATAATTGGATATATAAGGCTGTAACTCTGTTATCTTATCATGTACACCAACACAATTGGCATCAATAGAAAGGTCAAAAGTTTATTTTCCAAGTATAACTTACTTACCCGGAATATGTCTTCCAAGAATAAAGATGTAAGCTGTATTTTAAAAATGTTCACAATTTTCACACAAAAGTTGTGGTCCACTTAACCCTCTACATATTATCTGATTATCATCTCAAATTGCAAGCTTCTTCTTCGTCATATACCCTTACCTTGTTTAAAATTACGCGTTGATCGGACTATTATTGCGACCTACAGAGCCGCTACAAAATTAGATAAAAATTATGTTTTTGGTTCATTTCGCCCGCTAAATATTTCTCGATCATCGCCAATAAGAATAGGCATCTATTCTGGTCTGAACCCGACCTCCATACAAAATTTCGTGACGATCGGTCCATAATTGCGGCCTGGAGCGTGTTTACAATTTATAGCGGACAGACGGACGGACGGACACACATCTCAAAATCGCTTTATCTCGTCGAGATATGAAGATTGGTATACCACATTGGGGGTCTCCGACGAATATTTCGCGGTGTTACATGAATTTTTACCAAAACAAACTTATAATACCCTTTTCCACATTGTGGTGTAGGGTATAACAAATGTGGCTGCTTAAAAACATAACAACAAACATAAATAAATTCACTGTTTTTATTTGAATTTTTTATTATTTATATTTATTTTATTTTACTTACTTAGCTGTCCCATTACAGAGCATTTATTCCATAGACCGAACTAAGAAAAGATCTCCAATTCTCTCTGTTTAGTGCTCCGCTTTTTGGAATACCGCGCCTTGTCATCTCTTCATCCACTTGTTTGCGCCATCTATTCTTTGGCTTGTCAATTCTGCGTGCACCGCCATGCGGCTCGAATTTATACGCCTTTTTAGCGGGTTCATCATCGCTCATTCTTATGATATGGCCTAGGCTCACAATCGTTGCATCTCGATACGTTTATCTATACTGATTTCGTTTAGCAGATACAGCTCGTGGTTCATACGACGTCGATATTCACCGTCAACGCAGATTGCTCCATAGATCTTTCGAAGAATTTTTCACACCAAGCACTGCCTTGTCAGCTTGCGCAAGTACCCAGGCTTCTGAACCATACATGAGCACGGGTAGTATCAGTGTTTTGTAAAGCGCTGGTTTTGTTTAACGAGATGTGGCTTTATTCCTAAACTGCTTACTCAGCCCGAAGTAGCATCTGTTGGCCAAAACTATTCTTCTTCGTATTTCACAACTGATGTTGTTGGTTGTGTTTACGGTGGTGCCGAGGTAGACGAACTACCTCAAAATTATAGGAACCAACGTCAGCAGTTGGTCCGATCTCAATGGACGCATTACGCGACGACACCATTAACTTTGTCTTCTCGCTGTTTATTGCCAGAGCTACTTTAGCAGATTCCCTTTTGACTTTTTCAAAGGTATCAGTTACTTCCTTTACCGATAGACCTATGATGTCAATGTCATCGACATAGCAAGTAACATATGGCTGTTTGTATATATTGTGCCACTTCTTTTCAGCTTCGCGTCTCGTCTATAGCCGCATTGGTATGGCTCAAATATTTCATTGACCATAGGCTTTAGTCGACGCACATTATTCCTGACACTATCTTGTAGAAAATAAGGAGAAGACTTATGCCCCTACAGTTAGAGCATACAGTCTTATCTCATTTTTGTGGACAGGGCACAGGATGCTCTGGTTCCAATCGTCGGGTACCCGTTCTTCCTGCCAGATGGTGCTAACTAGCTGATGAATACACCTTATCAGCGTGTCGCCTCCGGGTTTGAACAGCTCGGCTGGTAAGCTATCGGCTCCTGTTGCCTTATTATTCTTCAGCCGGTTTATTGCTGTCTTTACCTCTTCTTGGCTTGGCGGTATACATTCAATACCATCTTTTGTGATATTCGCCGTCTTCGCTACTGTCGGATACCAACACTTTGGACAAATGTTCTTTCCATATCCTAAGAACACTATCTGCATCAGTTACCAAATTACCTTGCTGGTCCCTACAGGAGAATGCGCCTGTACCAAAGCCATCAATTTGATATTTTACTCTTTGGTAGAATTTTCGGACTTCATTCTGTCTCCTGTACATCTCGATTTTTTCACACTCCCGCTTTTCCATCTCTCTCTTTTTCCTGCGGAAAAGACGTTTCTTCTCTCTCTCTCTGTTTCTCACGATACCTCACTCGTGCACTACGCGTTGCTACTGATTGTAAAGTAGCCCTATATGCCGCATTTTTCTCTTCGGTAGCAGCACGACACTCCTGGTCATACCGTGGATTACTTGGTGGAGGTCTCTGGTATCCAAGTACTGATTTTGTTTGCATGGAGTGGGCAATGTTCTGCCATTGTCCTGATATGTTGTCGGGACGAGGAATGCTTTCATTAAACAATTGGGCTAATTGAGTGGAATATGCTGTGGCTATCTGTTATGATTGCAGCACTTTGTTTGCTACGTTTTATCTGGTACGTACCTTTGCTGCAACAAGGTAGTGGTCCGAATCTATGTTTGATCCTCGGAACGATCGTACATCCAACACGCTCGATGAATGTCTTCCATCTATCACTACGTGATCAGATGTTTCACTGTGGAGACTGAATTTCCCGACTTTTGGGCCAAAGATATTCTCCTTTCCAATTTTGGCATTAAAATCGCCTAGAATGATTTTAATGTCATGGGCAGGGCAACGGTCATAACTTTCTTCTAAGCGCTCGTAAAATATATCTTTGGTCTGTTCGTTCTTGTCTTCAGTAAGAGCATGAGCGCAAATAAAGCTGATGTTGAAGAATTTTGCTTTTAATCGAATTACAGCAAGTCTTTCATCACTGGGGTGAAGCTGGAGACCAGATGTTTTAACCTCCGACCAACTACAAATCCGCAACCAAACACATGCTTTGTGTCATGGCAGCGTCACCTTTAGGTGTTGTGTGCGTCACCTTTAGGTGTTGTTGTGACGCATTTCCTGTTCTATCGTTTTTCTTGTATGACTGTAATGTCGGCCTTGTACTTTTCAAGTACGTCTGCCAATGCGTAAACTGCACCTTCTCTATAAGAGTGCGACCATTCCACGTGCAGATTTGCAGGTCATGGTCCTTAAAACGTTTGCGGGGTTCGTCAACTTTAGAGGGGTTTGTTTTTCTTTTCTTTCGTTTTTTTCATAGTAGGGTTCTTTTTCTAGGGGAGGGTTTCTAACCCAACGCCCAAAAACAAGTTTTTAACGTTATGGGTGGGTGAACGCGCGGCACATGTTAGCCTACTACATTTAACGGATGTTTAAGGCAGTTCCCCAGGTGACACCACGGGGAGGTCAGTGTCCACTTGAGGTGAAAGAGGGACCAAGGTAAATCCTGGGATTTTCCATGTTAAAGCCGGTCAGGACCGTTCCTTGGTATCTTCCATCCCCTACGTCACCCCTTCTAAACGTTATTTAAAATTATTTATGACACTAAAAAATATTTTACACGTTAATGAACAACTTTTTGGGCTTTTATGCACTTTGTTATAATTTTTATATAATTCTTTTTATTAACTTCTCATTTTAAAATGTGATTTATTAAAAAAAATATCTTCACAGTATTTCGTTAGCTTCTAACAAAGAACCGCGAGCAACTAACACATGGTTTTGGAGTTTTGTTGTACTTCTGCTTGAGCAATACTAATTTTTTGTTGTGTGAAAATGAATTAGCTACTGTTTGTGTTTAATTTCAAACACTTTTTGTTGCAATTACAGTTTTTGCAACAATTTTTGTTTGGAATTAAGCAGTTTGTGTTTAATTTCAAGCACATTCTGTTGAAACTATTGTTTTTGCAATAACCCAGCAAAATAAATTGGAAGTAGTGCAATGTGGACTAGTTCTTTCACGGCATGTTTTGATGCAGTTCAAACGGAGTCGTGAAAATGGCACTCCATTCCTCACATTTTAACTGCATTTGGATGCAATCCAAAGAATCACATCTACTTGTAACATTTTAACAACATCCGGATGCAGTTCAGCGGAGTCGTCAAAAAGGCACTCCATTTCCTCACAATTTAACAGCATCCGGATGCAGACCAAACGGAGTCGTGAAAAAGGCACTCCGTTCGCTACATTTTATTAGCAGTTGTTAGAGATCTCTATATGTACATAAATCAGTTTGTACATCTCTACAGGCAGCGGTATACATTTTACAAAAAGAGATAAGCGTGTTAACATTTCCAAACATTTACCCAGCAAAATAAATTGGAAGTAGTGCAATGTGGGCTAGTTCTGTCACGGCATGTTTCGATGCAGTTCAACCGGAGTCGTGAAAAAGGCACTCCAGTCCTCACATTTTAACCGCATTTGGATGCAATCCAAAGAATCATATCCACTTGTCACATTTTAACAACATCCGGATGCAGTTCAGCGGAGTCGTGAAAAAGGCACTCCAATTCCTCACAATTTAACAGCATCCGGATGCAGTCCAAACGGAGTCGTGAAAAAGGCACTCCGTTCGCTACATTTTATTAGCAGTTGTTAGAGATCCCTACATGTACATAAATCAGTTTGTACATCTCTACAGGCAGCGGCATAAACAAAAAGAGATAAGCGTGTTAACATTTCCAAACATTTACCCAGCAAAATAAATTGGAAGTAGTGCAATGTGGGCTAGTTCTGTCACGGCATGTTTCGATGCAGTTCAACCGGAGTCGTGAAAAAGGCACTCCAGTCCTCACATTTTAACGGCATTTGGATGCAATCCAAAGAATCACATCTACTTGTCACATTTTAACAACATCCGGATGCAGTTCAGCGGAGTCGTGAAAAAGGCACTCCAATTCCTCACAATTTAACAGCATCCGGATGCAGTCCAAACGGTGTCGTGAAAAAGGCACTCCGTTCGCTGCATTTTATTAGCAGTTGTTAGAGATCCCTACATGTACATAAATCAGTTTGTACATCTCTACAGGCAGCGGCATAAACAAAAAGAGATAAGCGTGTTAACATTTCCAAACATTTGTTAATACAAACTAAATAATATTTAATTTGTGAACATTTTTCCGATAACTCACGAGAAGAAAATTTCCGAATGGAGTGATGTTGTAGTACATGTCGAAATCTTAACTGGTGGGGAAGACAACCCATTTAGCAAATGAAGTAAAAACAGTTCAGCTTGGAACAAATGGAGGGCGGAGGAAACACGCATGTTTGCGATTGATTTTTTTTTTTCAATGGAGAATTTTCATAATTTGTGTTAATGTAATAAAGTTCTTAACATTTTTGTTTTACACAAATAATAAATGCATTTTATTTGTTCTGGCATATTTTGTAATGGCTTGCACAATTTCCGCAGAATGCCTGTATCAAAACACGTGCTTTGGACTGCCTGCTGTTCTACCCCAAAGGGTTAGTTAAAATGCAATGCCAAAGGGTCAGTTAAAATGCAGTGCCAAAGGGTCAGTTAAAATGCAGTGCAATGGAGTGCCTCTTTCAGTAGTCAAGCTCTTGTAAAAATCATGAGTGAAAATGCATAATTTGATGCACTTCCAGATCACTTGTACATATTATTTAACTGCCTCTTTGGAGGCAAACTTTTTGCTGGGAATTTATGTTTGAAATAACGCATTTCCATAAATTGCACTACAATTTGTTAATTATTATGCACCTCCTAAAAAATCACGAAAAAATCACAGTGATTATCATTGCAATTTTCAACAAATAATTTAGAGCGTAGATTTTTTTGACCAAATTCAGGTGTCCCCGTGTTCGAACATCAATTGTTCGTGGTTAGACATGGTGTGGGCACTTGACTAGCTAAATTTAGAATCAGGCTGCAGTTGCTGCTATGAAAAAAGCATCACCTTGTTCCTGTAGAGATGTTGGTGAGATTTATTATTTTAGGTTACTAACCGATGTCCCCAACCCAAGATGAACGTGGTATTGAATATTTTTGAGATTATATTTAGATAACCGAATATTCTTCTGTTTGTGTTTCTCAATAATGTTGTCCTTTGTGGAAAATTCAAATTAATTTAAAATTATTGTGTATTTATTCTACATCACTTTTCCTAAGAAAACACATGATGTATTCCTGTTATCAGTTATATGGAATGAACGAAAACACACAGTCTTACCTAAACATAAAATACACTAATACCTCGATTTGCGTTGTTTCGATTTGGTTTAGCAAAAAATAATATATTCTTTTAGAGCTGCTCTACTGAATCGATTTGCGTTATTAAAAACTAATATTTGTGGATTTGAATTTTGTGAAGAGATTATGTAAAACATGTAGAAACATGTGTTTTCATTTGCGTAGTCTCGCAAATCGTGGTATTAGTGTAGTATGAAACACAAAACTCCATACGCCTGTATTTCTACGTCCCTTTTCCCTTACACATATCTCTGTTAGTTTCAACATATTTTTCATCATTTTTCCAAAAACAGACTGTGTGATTTGCTAGTTGACGATGATATTCGTATATGCAAATCAATATTGTGATGAGTGACTTTCATCCGGACTCTTTCATGTCTGTGGACAAATTTGTCGTTCCAAATGTTCGTAACGTAGGTATGTTGTTATAATTATGTGCTCCGTTTGATGAAATTGATTTATTAAAACACAAATAGACAAACACACACACACTCGGCAATAATCAATCGAAAACACATTTGCAAAACACACAAACAAACATTACCCATTCCTCATTCATGACAAAACTTTCGCTTGACTTCGTTTCTATGCGAACCAGAAGCCAGACGACTGATTTGTCATTTCGATTGGTTGTTCTAAGTGTATGACGTTGTCGTATTGAAAACATAACGTAATCATTATGATGTCAAATCGAATACCGGTAATACTTTGGCTCCAACAGTTGATATTCATTTGCTGGTAGTCAGTCAGCTGTAGGGTTGTTGTGGAGTTCCAGATGTAGTTTTCTCTTGATGGGTTTGGATGGGTATGTAGAATGTCTGTGATATATTCATATTGAAATAAATATAATGTAATGTTACATAATTCTCAGGTGAATACAATTTTCGGTTGTTGGCTGATTGGTGTTGATGTTATTTCGAAAAAGTTTACAGACAGAAAGACAGATGCACTGGAGTCTGGAATCTACATTCGATTTCTAAATGATGTCTGTTTGTGGTTGCAGGCAATATTTATTTTCTTTCACTTTGTTTTTGCATTTTCCAATTCCAATTTCGAGTTGTTGTTTTATTGCCTTGCATTATTTATCTTTCATTTATTTATTTATATTTTTGAATGAGAATTAAAATTTTTCTTTGCTATTGCAATATTTATGAAAGGGGCAAATCAGGATGTAGTAGGAGCAGGCATTCATATTTTATGACAGTATTGTTCTTTAATATTATAACTACAGACGGAAGAGCTCATGGATTCTTTCAAGGACAGAAGACCACTTAAAATCTCTTGAGGACTTTAATGCATAGAATCTTGTATGAACCGAAAGCCTCTTTAGACACTGAAGACCTCAAGAGATCATCTAGGGTCGCAAGACTTCTTGAGGTTTTTTGTAGAAAGAAGACCTCTTGAAGTCTTCTATAGACAGAAGACTCCTTGAGGTCTTCTACAGACAGACGACCTCTTGAGGTCTTCTATAGACAGAAGACTCCTTGAGGTCTTCTACAGACAGACGATCTCTTGAGGTCTTCTATAGACAGAAGACCTCTTGAAGTCATCTATAGCCAGAAGACCTCTTGAGGTCATATATAGACAGAAGTCCTCTTGAGTTCTTCTATAGACAGAAGACCTCTTGAGGTCTTCTATAGACAGAAGACCTCTTGAGGTCTTCTACAGACAGACGACCTCTTGAGGTCTTATATAGACAGAAGACCGCTTGAGGTATTCTATAGACAGAAGACCTCTTGAGGCCTTTTATAGACAGAAGACCTCTCGAGGTTTTCTATAGACAGAAGACCTCTTGAGGTCTTCTATAGACAGAAGACCTCTTGAGGTATTCTATAGACAGAAGACCTCTTGATTTCTTCTATAGACAGAAGACCTCTTGAAGTCTTCTATAGCTAGAAGATCTCTTGAGGTATTCTATAGACAGAAGACCTCTTGAGGTCTTCTATAGACAGAAGACCTCTTGAGGTCTTCTATAGACAGAAGACCTCTTGAGGTCTTCTATAGACAGAAGACCTCTTGAGGTCTTCTATAGACTGAAGACTTCTTGAGGTCTTCTATTGACAGAAGACCTCTTGAGGTCTTCTATAGACAGAAAACCACTTAAGGTCTTCTATAGACAGAAGACCACTTAAGGTCTTCTATAGACAGAAGACCACTTGAGGTCTTCTATAGACAGAAGATCTCTTGAGGTCTTCTTTAGACAGAGGACCTCGTGGGGTCTTCTATAGACAGAAGACCTCTTGATTTCTTCTACAGCAGAAGACCTCTTGAGGACTTCTACAGGCAGACGACCTCTTGAGGTCTTTTATAGACAGAAAACCGCTTGAGGTATTCTATAGACAGAAGACCTCTTGAGGTCTTTTATAGACAGAAGACCTCTCGAGGTTTTCTATAGAGAGAAGACCTCTTGAGGTCTTTTATAGACAGAAGACCTCTCGAGGTTTTCTATAGAGAGAAGACCTCTTGAGGTCTTCTATAGAGAGAAGACCTCTTGAGGTCTTCTATAGAGAGAAGACCTCTTGAGGTCTTCTATAGGGAGAAGACCTCTTGAGGTCTTCTATAGAGAGAAGACCTCTTGAGGTCTTCTATAGGGAGAAGACCTCTTGAGGTCTTCTATAGAGAGAAAACCTCTTGAGGTCTTCTATACAGAGAAGACCTCTTGAGGTCTTCTGTAGAGAGAAGACCTCTTGAGGTCTTCTATAGAGAGAAGACCTCTTGAGGTCTTCTATAGAGAGAAGACCTCTTGAGGTCTTCTATAGAGAGAAGACCTCTTGAGGTCTTCTATAGAGAGAAGACCTCTTGAGGTCTTCTGTAGAGAGAAGACCTCTCGAGGTTTTCTATAGAGAGAAGACCTCTTGAGGTCTTCTATAGAGAGAAGACCTCTTCAGGTCTTCTATAGACAGAAGACCTCTCGAGGTTTTCTATAGACAGAAGACCTCTTGATTTCTTCTATAGACAGAAGACCGCTTGAGGACTTCTATAGACAGAAGATCTATTGAGGATTTCTATAGACAGAAGACCTCTTGAGGACTTCTATAAACAGAAGACCGTTTGAGGACTTCTATATACAGAACACCTCTTGAAGTCTTCGATAGACAGAAAACCTCCTGAAGTCTTCTATAGACAGAAGCCCGATTGAGGTTTTCTATATACAGAAGACTTCTTGAGGTCTTCTATAGACAGAAGACCTCTTTAGGTATTCTATAGACAGAAGACCTCTTAAGGTATTCTATAGACAGAAGACCTTTTGAGGTATTCTATAGACAGAAGACCACTTGAGGTCTTCTATAGACAGAAGACAACTTGAGGTCTTCTATAGACAGAAGACCACTTGAGGTCTTCTATAGACAGAAGACCTCTTGAGGTCTTCTATAGACAGAAGGCCTCTTGAGGTCTTCTATAGACAGAAGGCCTCTTTAGGTCTTCTATAGACAGAAGACCTCTTGAGGTCTTCTATAGACAGAAGACCTCTTAAGGTATTCTATAGACAGAAGACCTTTTGAGGTATTCTATAGACAGAAGACCACTTGAGGTCTTCTATAGACAGAAAACCACTTAAGGTCTTCTATAGACAGAAGACCACTTAAGGTCTTCTATAGACAGAAGACCACTTGAGGTCTTCTATAGACAGAAGACCTCTTGAGGTCTTCTATAGACAGAAGACCTCTTGAGGTCTTCTATAGGCAGAAGACCTCTTGAGGTCTTCTATAGGCAGAAGACCTCTTGAGGTCTTCTATAGACAGAAGACCTCTTGAGGTCTTCTATAGACAGATGACCTCTTGAAGTCTCCGATAGACAGAAAACCTCTTGAGGTCTTCTATAGACAGAAGACGTCTTGAGGTCTTCTATAGACAGAAGACCACTTGAGGTCTTCTATAGACAGAAAACCACTTAAGGTCTTCTATAGACAGAAGACCACTTAAGGTCTTCTATAGACAGAAGACCACTTAAGGTCTTCTATAGACAGAAGACCTCTTGAGGTATTCTATAGACAGAAGACCTCTTGAAGTCTTCTATAGCTAGAAGATCTCTTGAGGTATTCTATAGACAGAAGACCTCTTGAGGTATTCTATAGACAGAAGACCTCTTGAAGTCTTCTATAGCTAGAAGATCTCTTGAGGTATTCTATAGACAGAAGACCTCTTGAGGTCTTCTACAGACAGACGACCTCTTGAGGTCTTCTATAGACAGAAGACCACTTGTGGTCTTCTATAGACAGAAGACCTCTTGAGGTCTTCTATAGACAGAAGACCTCTTGAGGTCTTCTATAGACAGAAGACCTCTTGAGGTCTTCTATAGACAGAAGACCTCTTGAGGTCTTCTATAGACAGAAGACCTCTTGAGGTCTTCTATAGACAGAAGACCTCTTGAGGTCTTCTATAGACAGATGACCTCTTGAAGTCTCCGATAGACAGAAAACCTCTTGAGGTCTTCTATAGACAGAAGACCTCTTGAGGTCTTCTATAGACAGAAGACGTCTTGAGGTCTTCTATAGACAGAAGACCACTTGAGGTCTTCTATAGACAGAAAACCACTTAAGGTCTTCTATAGACAGACGACCTCTTGAGGTCTTATATAGACAGAAGACCTCTTGAGGTCTTATATAGACAGAAGACCGCTTGAGGTATTCTATAGACAGAAGACCTCTTGAGGTATTCTATAGACAGAAGACCTCTTGAGGTCTTCTATAGACAGAAGACGTCTTGAGGTCTTCTATAGACAGAAGACCTCTTGAGGTCTTCTATAGACAGAAGACCTCTTGAGGTCTTCTATAGACAGAAGACCACTTGTGGTCTTCTATAGACAGAAGACCTCTTGAGGTCTTCTATAGACAGAAGACCTCTTGAGGTCTTCTATAGACAGAAGACCTCTTGAGGTCTTCTATAGACAGAAGACCTCTTGAGGTCTTCTATAGACAGAAGACCTCTTGAGGTCTTCTATAGACAGAAGACCTCTTGAGGTCTTCTATAGACTAATGACCTCTTGAAGTCTCCGATAGACAGAAAACCTCTTGAGGTCTTCTATAGACAGAAGACCTCTTGAGGTCTTCTATAGACAGAAGACGAATTGAGGTCTTCTATAGACAGAGGACCTCGTGAGGTCTTCTATAGACAGAAGACCATTTGATGTCTTCTAGGGACAGAGGACCTCTTGAGGTCTTCTATAGACGGAAGACCTCTTGAGGTCTTCTATAGACAGAAGACGTCTTGAGGTCTTCTATAGACAGAAGACCACTTGAGGTCTTCTATAGACAGAAAACCACTTAATGTCTTCTATAGACAGAAGACCACTTAAGGTCTTCTATAGACAGAAGACCACTTAAGGTCTTCTATAGACAGAAGACCTCTTGAGGTATTCTATAGACAGAAGACCTCTTGAAGTCTTCTATAGCTAGAAGATCTCTTGAGGTATTCTATAGACAGAAGACCTCTTGAGGTCTTCTACAGACAGACGACCTCTTGAGGTCTTATATAGACAGAAGACCTCTTGAGGTCTTATATAGACAGAAGACCGCTTGAGGTATTCTATAGACAGAAGACCTCTTGAGGTATTCTATAGACAGAAGACCTCTTGAGGTCTTCTATAGACAGAAGACGTCTTGAGGTCTTCTATAGACAGAAGACATCTTGAGGTCTTCTATAGACAGAAGACCTCTTGAGGTCTTCTATAGACAGAAGACCTCTTGAAGTCTCCGATAGACAGAAAACCTCTTGAGGTCTTCTATAGACAGAAGACCTCTTGAAGTCTCCGATAGAGAGAAAACCTCTTGAGGTCTTCTATAGACAGAAGACCTCTTGAGGTCTTCTATAGACAGAAGACCTCTTGAAGTCTCCGATAGACAGAAAACCTCTTGAGGTCTTCTATAAACAGAAGACCTCTTGAGGTCTTCTATAGACAGAAGACCTCTTGAGGTCTTCTATTGACAGAAGACCTCTTGAGGTCTTCTATTGACAGAAGTCCACTTGAGGTCTTCTATAGACAGAAGACGAATTGAGGTCTTCTATAGACAGAGGACCTCGTGAGGTCTTCTATAGACAGAAGACCATTTGATGTCTTCTAGGGACAGAGGACCTCTTGAGGTCTTCTATAGACGGAAGACCTCTTGAGAAGACCTCTTGTCTCTCTCTTCTGTCTATAGAAGACCTTAAGTGGTCTTCTGTCTATAGAAGACCTCAAGAGGTCCTCTGTCCATAGAAGACCTCAAGTGGTCTTTTGTTTATAGAAGACCTCACGAGGTCCTCTGTCTCTAGAAGACTTCAATTCGTCTTCTGTCTATAGAAGACCTCAAGTGGACTTCTGTCAATAGAAGACCTCAAGAGGTCTTCTGTCTATAGAAGACCTCAAGAGGTGTTCTGTCTATAGAAGACCTCAAGAGGTTTTCTGTCTATAGAAGACCTCAAGAGGTTTTCTGTCTATCGGAGACTTCTAGAGGTCTTCTGTCTATAGAAGACCTTAAGAGGTCTTTTGTCTATAGAAGACCTCAAGAGGTCTTCTGTCTATAGAAGACCTTAAGTGGTTTTCTGTCTATAGAAGACCTCAAGTGGTCTTCTGTCTATAGAAGACCTTAAGTGGTCTTCTGTCTATAGAAGACCTCAAGAGGTCTTCTGTCTATAGAAGACCTCAAGAGGTCTTCTATAGACAAAAGACCACTTGTGGTCTTCTATAGACCTCTTGAGGTCTTCTACAGACAGGAGACCTCTTGAGGTTTTCTATAGGCAGAAGACCTCTTGAGGTATTCTATAGACAGGAGACCTTTTGATGTCTTCTATAGACAGAAGACCCCTTGAGGTATTCTATAGGCTGGAGACCTCTTGATGTATTGAAGACCTCAATAGATCTTCTATGGACTAAAAGCAATAGAAGTTTTCTATATACAGAAGAGCTCTTGAGGTAGAAGATCTCCCATCTTTTTCTGTAGACAGGTAGCAGACCTCTTAAAGTCTTCTCTAGACAGATAGAAGACCTCCGAAGTCTTCTATAGACAGAAGCTTCTGCAGACAGAAATCCTCCTGAGGACTTCTATAGGCAGAAGACCTCTTGAGGGCTTTTGTAAACAAAAAACCTCTTAAGATCATCTAAAGACAGAAGATATTTAGAGGCCTTCTGTAGACATATAGAAGACCTCTTGAAGTTTTATATAGACCGAAGATCCAGCAGACAGAAGCCCTCCTGAGGTCTTCTATAGACAGACCAAAGACCTACTCTGGTCTTGAGGTCCTCTATATACAGAAGAGGACCTCTTGAGGTCTTCAATATGCAGAAGAAGACCTCTTGAGTTCTTCTACAGACAGAAGAAGACCTCTTGAGATCTTCTATATACAAAAGAAAAGCTCTTGAGGTCTTCTATATGCAGAAGAAGAACTCTTGAGGTCACGAGAATTTCTTTCTGTAAAAGACCTCAAGAGGACCTCTTCTAAGGAAGACTTCTAGAGGTGTTCTTATAAAGAAGACGGATTATCTTTGAGATCTTCTCTATACGGAAGGCCTCTTGAGGCCTTCAACAGGTAGAACACCTCTTGACATCTTCCATAGTTAAGACACCTTTTTACATCTTCTATTCACAGAACACTTCCTGAGATTTTTCATAGATTGAATACCTCTTCTATCGATCCCATGATGTCTTCTATAGGCAGGAAACCTCCTATTATCATTTATATAAATTACCTCCACAATACAAAAATTCACGACTGTTCTACCAATAATATGAATTATTGCTTATATGTGTGTGCATGTGAGTGTGTACGAGTTAAGGACGTCTGTTGCATCCTTATATAAACGTCTATGACTTTATTATGCAAATGTGGTTTGCAAAACATTCCATAGCATAGCACAGCTCAGGAACAGAAAACATTCCAACACTCTTTTGAATATAAAAATGTAAATACACACACACATCTTACAATAAGCTACAAGTATAGCTCTTTGCCCCAAAGTTGATTCATAATTTAGCATTATCTGTTATTAGTCGACAACCTACGACGCGT